>NC_136596.1:6580872-6690872 GCF_910589615.1 Taurulus bubalis | reverse complement strand
GGAGGTGAAAACACAAACAAAGACAGAGAATGCAAAGGGTCATGCAACTGGTCTTCCTTCAGCCGAGTATTTGTTCAACAACAACACCACCACACAGCTGCTGGAGGAGACAAACAGAGAGAGACCGGGGAGAGAGAGAGAGAGAGAGACAGACAGACAGACAGACAGACAGACAGACAGGCGGGTGGCAGGAGTACAGTCAACGGCGTGTTATGAGACGTAGTGTGGTGTCTAATATGCTTGGCATTATGGGAAACACCACCCTCATGCTCAGGCTACCACCAGCAGTCTGTTAGCTTAGCTTAGCACAAAGACTGGAAACAGGGGGAAACAGCTAGCATGGCTCCATCCAAACCCACCTGCCAGCTTCTCTTTGGCTCACTAAATAAGATGTTCTATCTGGACTATTTAATCTATAACAAAAAAAGTGTAGAAACGCCAGTGTGGTTTCTCTCTGTAAGGAGGTGAATATGTGTATTTCCCAAACTGTCAAATTAGTGATAAAAAAAAATAAAATACAGCTAACATACCTGGCTGCTTCATTGACGAGTCCATCCGCTTTTTCCTCTGTTAGTTGCTACAGAAAGCAGAGACGGTGGACATAACTTACACATGCAACCAGAAAATGAAAGGAAAAAGGCGACTGCTCAAGCTGAGCCTAAAACTACGTGCACATTCTAGGGAAAAAATGTAAATAAAATACATCAGCGAGAGATAAATTGGTAAAAGAAAAGGCCTGTCATCCATCTTTGTGAAGTGATTGACTTTCTCAACACACGGATCCACAGGAGATGCCTTTTCATTTTCCACCTGTGTTTTGTGACTTTTGTGCACTGGGGGATGCTTCTTCAAAACAGTTCAATATGTAACTACAGAAAGAGCAGGAGGCGTTAACCTGGATCATGACCCCCGAGCGTCACTCTGACATTAATCTGTCACTGCGCACATCATCACCGCTTCATCTCTGAAGGAATGGATGACAAAATGTTTTAAAAGAGCCTTAATCGAATGGCCACTTGCTGCTTTTTTTTTCTTTTTTTCTGTGTCTACGACCTCTGTACCAAGAGACAAAGGACTTTCAGAAGGTGTGAGGCCAACTTGAAAAACCTCTCGGGCAGATGAGGGAAAAGGCAGGTGAGTGGATGTGACAGCCCTATTACAATGGTCACATCTCAGATATCTATTACTCCTTCACTATCAGTTACACTCTCCTTCCTTCTGTCATTATTTCCTTCATCCCGGCTCTCTCCAATGAGAAGACAGAGCAGCACCTACAGGCCATGAAATGTGTCACCTCACTGAGTATGACACCTTCAAATTAGAGCCCATTATCTAGGTGTCACTTGTCCTGTTCCTTTTATATACCACAGGGAGGGCAGGATGTGTGTGTGTGTGTGTGTGTGTGTGCTGCTATTCACGTGGGAAAATTCTCACAAGTTTAACAGCTTATTTTGGAGTGAAAGTCACAATAAGCCCAATTTAGTGAGTTATATCTCAGAGGGGAAACACTGCAGATGCTTTAATGCAACAATGAGTACTTTCAATACAGAGAAGGGTTTTTAAAATCAATGGATTAATCATGTGTTAATGTCAAGGAAATGCGAAATATGCACATCCCAATGGAACACAGTCTCGAGCAACAACTTTAAAGTGCTTGTTATGTCTGGCTAACAGTCCAAAACCCATATACATATATACATATATATAATTTATCTATGATGCCTGAACCAGAAACCAAAACTGTTGTGGTTTCATTTTCAGTTGATTTATTTCAGCAACAAACATGACATTTTTTCTAAAAGTCTGAGGCTTCTTGAACATCTTCTTAGCACATACCTGAAGTCCATACTTGGCGTCGATGACAGTGACGATGCCTAGGATGAACGAAGGGATCAGAGAATCAAATGTTGGGTCACAACTTGTGCACATTCTGGTCTGAATGGTGCCTTTTGCTGCTTAGTTTGGTCAGTTTGTCTTAAGCCCTTTTCTCGGAGTTACTGGAAGTCCACTTTTGGTCTGCTAGTCACAACAGAGCGGACAGCTGAGTATTTAGTGAGGAGCGACACACACACACACACGCACACGCACACACACAATGTCACTTCCATTTATCTGTACGTCTTTAAATGGCAGCACCAAAATGAATGGTTCCTTCAAGCAAAAAGTGTCCCCGCCACCGGTTCGGCTGCATGATATAAAAACACACGCCGGGTCATTACGAATATCTTACCGTCCAAGTAGATGTCACTGCCGAGCTCTGCATCGACCCAGAACATGGAGGCCACGGCTCCTGCCAAACAACATCAACTGTATGTTAGATAGTACGCGGCTGAAACACATACAAACCCAAACTTTTCAAAATGTCAGAAGTGAAATGTTAGTAGGGGCCGTTTTCTTCCTTTTTGTCTTGTTTTTTTTCATAAATGCACTCCTGAGACTGTATTTTCTCAAGAGGCCTTCAAAATAATAAAGCAAAGAAGGCATAAATATGCAGTCCCCTGGTATGTTACGCTGTTGTAATTAACTATGCACTGTTAGACATCAGAGATGATGGATTTAATTTAGAAGACTGATGATGTCAAACGTTTTACATCTAATCTACAATAATATTAAATATTACATTATGAGGGGAAATCAAATGCAATATGGCATATTGCTATTACAATACCATTTATATTATTTATGGATGCAAACAATTATTTTTTGTTTTGGTTAATTCAAAGAACTGCTTTCAATTGATCATTTAATCATTTACATCAATATCATGTCAGAAAATAGTGAAACATGGCCGTCACAATTTCCCAGGTGCAAGGGAACATCTTCCAATTACTTAAAGCCGCTGGATATTCAGACAGGCAGCAAAAAACGTTACATTTGAGGAGCTGCAATCTTTCCTTGATAAGCATTAATAGGATTAATGCAATAACAATGCAACCATTTCAACATTAGTGAATTAACTGTATTTTTGATGACATCCCTGTCTTGAGTTTTTTAAGTCAGCATTGCATTCTTTTCTGAAACCCTGCATGCATTCTCTTCAGCCGGAGCTCAGTGGAGCAGATAAAACCAATATCAGAAGCTTTCAATTGTTTATCTCCTGCCGGTACATTTGGTTTGTTTCCATCTCCCTGTGAACGCGGTTATTACAAGACCCTATGTTGCCGTGCCAGCCACAGCTTGTTCACATAATGCACTTTTGTCAAACTGCCAAGCGAGAATAAAAAAAGCATTGTAAATATTTGATGGCTGCGTAATGAAAACACAGTTTTTGAGTGGCATGTTTCACGCAACTCATCCAACCCCTTCCTGGATGGCAGAGGAGAATCCTCCAGGGAGCCCTTGTGATTGACAGCACTGCCGGGGCCAATGACAGACCTGTCCTGGTCGATAACGAGCCTGTCTCAGCCAATGACGCGGCGCAGCAGCGAGGACAGCCGCCCCGGTCTGAGCGTGCTCTGTCGGTTCCGTCTGTGAAGCCGAGTGGTGTGTGTCTGCACACGCCGCTACCTCCTCCTGACACCTGTCCCTTAGCGACACGCCCCGACTGTCACGGCGCTGGCCCGGCAGCGGCCTACTATTGATTTCCTGATTTAAAGCTGAGAGCTGAACGGACAACTCTGTATTTTTTTTTTTGGGGGGGGGGGGGGGGAGCTGCTCTGATGGAAATAAGCTTTTTGGATGCTTTTGTCACCGCAACACAAGTCTGGTCCTCAGAGTTACAAAATGTTTCACTTCAGACGCTTAACCATCATTGAGACACACACAGAGAGAAGAAGGCTTCGCTTGATCCATAAATCGTTCCTAAATATTGTGCCGGGAATAAGTCATTCTGAGAAACAGGAAAAGACAGAAGACACTAAGCAGAGAGAGTCTTAAGTCTTACTTATAGTCCAGAATGGTGATATTATCAGTGGACATTCACTAGTTAACTCCAACATGGCTGCCGGTTGTTCAAAAACACATACAAAAGTTATTTATACTAATTCAATTCAATTAACTTCATTTCAAAAGTGCTATCCAGTGAGTCCTGGGTACACGTATTCAGAACAAACAATAAAACATATTGTACCAAAGTACAATTTTCAATGTACATGTTTTCCCTTGCAGACCTGTCTGTTTCGGTCCAGATAGTGTTTATAATACTGAACGGAAACACTACCGACTGGGATGGAATGTGCAGCACATCATAGGTACCCATCTACCGAGCTTCAGTGATATTGGGTACAAGAGGTGCCTGCAAAGAGCCCAAAAGGATATTAGGAGACAATAACCTCCAAACCCACAGCCCGTCCACCCTGCTGCCGTACCAACAGACTTCAGAGCAGCTTCCTCTCTCAGGCTGTGATCGCCTTAATTCATCATCCACATATAATATAGTTGTTGTTGTTGTATGTTTGGGACTAAAAACTGTTAAAAAAACAAAAACAACTTCAAACCCTGTTGTACAATTAAAGCAATTAACCTTGTAAAGACCACGTTAGTTGCTGGGTTAGTTCCGTCCACTCTGTTGATAGCAGCCGTTTTTAGAAGTTTGTCTATATGTGGAATATGTCGAGGCATTAACAGTTCAGTTGTTTAATATGGGAATGCAGGGATGTTGGTATCTTATAGAAGTCACATTGTCCTCTCATTTCTTGAATAAAATATGATATGCTGTCTGCCGGCTGACTGTGTAATGTCTGTGTTGTGAGCTCCATGAGGCTTCAACAGGAGGCATATAACTTGAGAGCTATATGATCCCCACGCCAGAACTTGAACAAACAAAACAATCAAATACAGAGATATTTAAGATTAATGCTCCTATTTAAACTTTGCAGAGTCGGTACCTGGATCAGCGAGTCCTGTGGTTTCCAGCAGGATGTAGTCGAACTTTCCTTTCTTCTCCATCAGGTTCTCGATGGCTTTAAAACCGTTGTCCCTAAAGAATTAAAGAACAGACACTATGATTCAAAATGCTGTAACCAGAGCTCTTGAACAAAATAGCAACAAAAGACACCAACTAAGAACATACAATATACCTCAAGAAAATAACCATAACACATGACCACCGTGAATTTATAATCTCATTAGCGCAGCAGTTCATACACATATGTAAAAAGGTGAGGCATTAACTGAAGATTTTAAACTGTCTGAACTTATTTGAAATGCAGGCAAAGCAATAATGTTAACCTTTAATTTCTGTTTGAATCAACACTCCAACACCTACAGGACCTCAGGTACTCTACATACTTGACAGAGCAGCAGAGGCAGCCGTTTCTCAGTTCCAGCCACTCCTCATACAGCTCGCCTGCCTGGCTTACGGCGAGGGACTTCTCAAGGGCGCTGCCTGCAGGCGGAGGACGACAAAAACAGAATGGGATTATCTGATGAAGACACTAGTTTTTACCAAAGATGCCTTATTGCTGTTTAGCCTTAAAAACTTTGGATCCATCGTAAAAAACAACAACACACACACACAAGTATGAGCTTCTTTCAGTTGCAGGCAAAGTTGCTACAATGCTGCCCTCTTGTGGAAAGTTGAGGTAGTGACACAACAATCATCAAGTATATAATACCTCATTTGAAGCATCTTTGCTTGAGATGAACAATAACAAAAAAAAATACTACTATTTTGTATTTCTCTGAAGGACATTATTAGCTTACCCTCTCCAAATTCATTGAGGATGACAGCAATCCGCTTGCTGTGTTGTTCTGTTAAAATATAGTTCAGGAGTGTAGTCTTTCCAGCTCCTGCAATGAAGACAAAAAAACACATAGAGGGGATAAGGGAGCATAACACTGACAACAACAACAACACCCAGCAGCAGCAGCAGCAGCAGCAGCTCTTGGTTGTGGTGAGACACGTGTCTGAGGCTATAATCTCCTCCTTAAAGCCGCGAGGCTCTCACCGAGGTAGCCCGTGATGATGGTGACAGGTATCTGCTCTGCAGAAGGACCCGGCGGGGTGTCGATGGGCACCAACTCCGGGCAGTCATCTTCCTCCTCCATCACCGTGCCATCCATACCAGAAATAACCAGCTGGACCTGAGGAAACAGCACAGAAACACGTTTGAGTACATCAACGTGCGAGTGGGATTAGACACCAAAAAAATAAAAAGGAGGGGGGAACAAAAGCATCATATACACATGTTTTAGATACTTAGTCGGATTCATTATCTGTCATAAAGATGGGAATCCTAAACAACACAGAAAACGTTAAAACAACAGCCTCAGTATCGTAGTAGTGAAGAGTGAGTTCACGGAGTGAGCGCAGCCAACATGGACTTAATCTCCTCGTGATGTCGCTCACTGCGCCACGACGGCGAGACACCCCGACTATAGCGGAGGCTGTACAGGAATTACCTTAATGTTCCTCTTATGGATGCAGTTATTTAAAGTTTCCACCGAATCTGATATCTTCTCCACTGCTGTTGATTTCTGTTTTGACAGCGTGCGACACCGAAGAGGCTCCGTTCAGATTCGTACTCGGCTACAAAGGTTCCGCTTTCGATCACGTTGGTCGGAACAGAAAGTCACCTGGACCGGAAGAGGGTTTTTAAATAATGTTGGTGGTCAAACGAGGAAGAGATTATGAAGGATTACAATTTGTTTTGACATTAAATGCGTTTTTTTGTTTTTGTTTCTGTCCGTTCTAGCTGCAATTTCTCAGGGCAGACTAATTTGATGTAGTGACAAGTATCATCCACAAGAGGGCGACAGAAACCTGTTTATGGCAAATATGTTAATAAGAGGAATAGGCTGGCAAAAATACTTCACACCAACAAAAACATACAGTAATCATGCAACACTTTAAGGATTCTGGATAATATAGTAATATCATTGTTTCACATTTGAATAAGGTGTAATTTAAACTATAAACACAATGTCTAATACCATAGACCTTCAGTCTTATCTTTTTTCAAAAGGAGCATGCATAGTATTGTAGTATATAAAAAAGCACAAATAATTATCATTGTTCACAGACAATAATATTGCCAAATTATATCCAAATATGGCAGGTCTATTGAATTGGACGTTAGAGTGTGCCCGCTGAATGTAAGCCCTCAAAGTTTTTCTTGCTGATATTTAGGGGGCTATAAGGTACTAAAAAAACTCCATTGGGAAATAATACACATAGGCTGATTGTAAGATGTCCTGTTAAAGTCATGATTTAAATGGAGAGAGACAAAGTGTAAACTCACAGCCTCTTTATCAATTATTCAAAACTCAGTGTCAGCTGTAATATTGTGTCAATTTGTTTTCTCTCCAGATAGCTCATATAATTATATAAGCCATCTTTATGTGCATGTGATGTATATTTTGTGAATTTAATGGAGGGATTACATAATAAATGACGCTTACTTGTAAATAAAAAGCAGTATACTTTCCTCACACTTTTCTCAGAGCAGGAGTTCAGCCTTTCACTGCAAGATAAACCCACGTTTAACTAGTAATATGATTTATTGCATTTTATAGGTGTGAATATTACAGGCCTGTTGCAGAACACCCTTCAGAGATTACGCAACAGATTGTTGTGACAAAGGCTTGTTGTGCAAAGCCTAAATGGGTATTGGTGGGAAATGGCTCCTTCTAACGTTCTACAAGATATACTATTTTATAAAGAACATGGGTAAGTAAACGTTTATGCACAGGTTTGTCACTGCACAGCAAAACAATACAAACAGAAGAGAAGAAGGGACGCAGCTTGGTACAAGAACAAGAACAGAACTGACAATCAAGAGTGTGATAAGAAGCTGTTTAATTTATAACTTGTTTAATAATGTTGTCAGACCGCTAGTCCTGTCCAACCGGCTTTAAAACACAGCATGTGAGGGAATCTCACCTGATAAAATCCAGTTTGACTGCAGCATTAGGCCCCCAGGTAGTATCCCTGTCTGTTAGTTAAAAATGTGTTTACTTAAAGCTCAAACTGGAATAAGAATGGTTTGATGACATCACTGGGTAGAAAGCTCCCGGCGGGCCCCTGTGCAAGATTGACCTTTAAACTCTACTTCCACTCTAAAATGTGTTTTTACTTTTTATAACTTCACTTCCGTCTGAGCTTCACTGTGCAGAACGACGTATGTGCAGAGTCTGACATGATAACAGGCAGGTTTCACATGCATCTGCTGAAGTTTTTCTTCACTCACATTACATCTAAGTGTAATACTTGTATGTAAAAGGATATTGTTGTACTGATGTGTAATTTACACAAGGGTTTTGTAAAAAAAAAAAACGTCAAACCCCCGTGCATTTTCACTGAGAATGGACTTTTGGGTGAAGTGGGACACTTCTGTTGAAGTGACAATGGCATATTTATTCAGTTTGGATTTATAAATGAAGCAGTGGGGACCCCAGAAACCTTTTATAGAGACGGATGGGCCAGATAGGGCCACGGAAAATCTTGGGGTTGCACCCCAAAACCAAAAGCCGTAACTGAAATGAATGAACGCTGTAATATGTTTCTGGTATAGTTGAAAACTATGTCAACATGAGATTTCAGGAATTGCACGCTGTACTTTATTGCTCTTTTATTTGACAGTTGATGTTACTAACTATCTCATGTACATAAATTCACCTATAGTTAACATTCATGTATTGTGTATCTGTATGTAGCCTGCACATGTTAGACGTTGTCCTTCAAATAGAATGGATGTCGTTAGCTTTACATTACATTTAGCTGACACTTTTATCCAAAGCGACTTACATTTTTGCTCTATACACCATAGACACAGCAATGGGGAGCAATTTAAAAGACAATTATGGCTACATCTTTTAATTTGAAGGAGCACATTGATTGTGAGGAACAAAACATTGACAGGTTTATGAAACACCACACAGAGGCCTCCAATATCACGCATACACGACACGCTTTGATCAGAGAAACGATCTTCACAAATAAACACCACTTTATAATTTAAATAAGCGTGAATGCAATCGGCATAAGTAAAAAGCCCACGTTACTAACTAAAGTGCACGAGCAGGGTATTTGCAAAACGTAATTTATGACAGTTATGAGAACAAAACGGTCAAATCTCTTCAGGCATCTCAACAAACACCCTTTGACTTCCAGCCGGGGGAACGGGAAGTGCAAAGATAACGAACTCATTTCAGGGTTTTAGGACTCATTCTACTAGAAGAGCTTTTTTTCTCTTATTGCTTGCAGGTTATACAGGCTTTTAAAAAATACGTCTTAAATCTTGATTTTACGTAATATTTGTTACAACTGATCCAATTTCCCTCTACTTTTACGAGTAGATATATTTCAATATTAACGTTACTCATTATAAACTGGATTTGGTGTGTCTTTTACTCTCACTTACTCTCACACACACAAAGAGAGAGAGAGAGAGAGAGAGAGAGAGAGAGAGAGAGAAACTTGTCAACACAAAGCTTATGTCGGCAGCGAGGGAGCGCGCGCGTCTCATCCAGACGGTCACATCATCCCCTCCCGCCCTCGCGCTCTCTCTCTTTCTCTCTTTCTCTCTCTCTCTCTCTCTCTCTCTCTCTCTCTCTCTACGGGATGGCTCAAATCAAATGCGGAAGTTGACACCCAGGAAAGCCGCCGCGGCCAAAGATGAGTGTTGACATGACAGTTGAGCTGTAGCGAGGAGAGAGAGAGAGAGGTGGCGGCGCGTCGGTGACAGCGAGGCGGCGAGAAACCGCGAGGAAACACCGGGAGCACCACGCCGCGGAACCGGACTTCGGACCCCCGCTCATGGCTTCCCTGAACAGCGCCGAGCGACGGGCTTTCGCTCTCAAAATCAACAGGTACAAGGTCCCGTGGGTTAGCTACGTTTTGTTTTGTTGGTAGCAGGTTTAGTTTGAGGAGTGAGTGAACTCTTGCTGCCTTCCCAGAGGTACCGGGAGGGTTGGGGTTGGGAGGGAGCTCCGTGTTGACAGTTGGAGAGGATTCAACAGCGGAGCAGGCAGCCACATGTTATGAATGTTAATGCTGCAGGTTCGTCACACACAAAAAAAGGCAGCCCGGAGGATAAGAAGCAGCTATAGCAACTTTTCCAACTTTCTCACAGGCGTTAGGACACACAGCTAGCTAGCTAACTTCTGGTATTGGTGACAGCCGTGTGAACACAGTTAGCCTCACAACTCTGTCCAGTATCATTTCCTCCCCACGAGGACGCTGACTATATTTATGGGGTCTAATATGATCATTTCCTGTGCTGTGTCAGGTCCGACTGGTCCGTTTGGAGCTGCTTATGAATGAGGAGGGATGTGGTCACTAGTTCCTGCTGTGACACTGACCAGGTGTGGAGGAAGTATGCACATGGAAGTCTATTGTGTCTCCTCTGTAGTGCGTTTTTATTTAAACAAATACTCTTATACTTCCTATGATAAGCAGCACAGCCATGTGGGCCTACTGTCCTGGGCAGGTCCCTCTGAGTACTGGCCTTGATGCACATTTTAGGTGTGATCTTGCAGCTTAAGGGTTTCTGATGTTGGATTTGTTTTTGGTCAGACTTTGAGATGGTGGATGTAGCTATTTATTTTCATCACCAACGATGAAAAAGTCATGCAAAAATGTCTCCGAAAATGGTTTAAAGTAGAGCAGCGAGTATCGAAATGACCGATCAATCGGCTAGCTGTTTTCTTGATTCTTTGGAAAGATGATGTCTTCAGATTCTATGTTTTGTCTGACGGCGGTCTCCAACAATTCAAAAGCAAATGTTTTTGTGAGTGTGACATCCTTCAACCACCACCGCCACCACAGTGAATTTACCAATCCCTTGTTTTTGATAGCCAGGAGAAATCCTGGCGCCGTGCTGTGCTGTGCAGAGCTGAGCTCAGCTGCTGAGGGATCTTGGGGTCACAGTCTGAATCCAGTGATGAGCCAGCAGAGGGGCTGGTTGATAGATGCTGTGGCAAAGCATGGGGTTGTGGAATGTGTGGTTGCAAAGTGTTAAACAGCACAGCCAGTAAGCGATGATGCAAGAGACAATTTATACTTGTTGATAGTGATTTCTCAAACTGTTGTTGTAGTGAGGCAATGTGAAATAATTGTATATCGACTCAGCAATCTTTTGAATAGAGTATTATGTAGTATTCAACTATCTTTTTTTGTGTGGTGTTGTAATGCACACACACAAATAATGTCAATACCTCCTGGAAATGGACTCTGACTCAAAGGTGGTTCATTTTAGGTAGTGAGAAGATATGAGGGGATGAGGGGGTGAGGGGAGGGATGATGTGCAACAAAGGTCTACAGACCAGACCCGCTGACATCATGATTACACGGTCAGTACCTTAAACACCCCGGGCACTAGGATGCCCCGATATGTGTCATTTGTAGAAACCATGATCCAACATCAAACTGCAGGTTTGGTCTCTGAGGGGAAACGACCTATCGATAATCATGGCAACAAAAGCCTGACACAAACAAACCGCTCTGACAAAGAGGAACAGTGGACATATTTGGAATATATGGAACTAAGGCAGGCATTCATTATGTTACAGGCTGGAAAACCTCTTTAACTAAATCAGCTCATATTTGTGGAGGTGTTATTTCAGGGTTGAATTAATAAGGAATGTTCTTTTGTCTGCCTTTTACATTTTCTATATGAGCAGTTCCTCTCTGGGTCTCTCTATCAGGATGGAGTGTGAAGGAAATCCTGCACACGTGGACACTACACTGTGTTGCTTCGGGTTTCACTTCGCTTTTTTTCCTTTTCTTTTTTTGTTCACGGCAGTTTGAAATCAGGAAATGTCTGTTTCTTAATAAGCCCTTCAAAAGGGCAATGGCAAAGAGGTGTGAGAGAATATGTCAAGTCAAAAAATTTAAAACACGATGGTGTAGCGCAGTGTTCAGTTTTGGGTGAGCAGGTAGCTGAACACTTGATAGTCCACGGATGGGGTTGAACATGGTGTTACTACTTACTAGCATATGGTAACAGGTGTGGGGACAGCTGTGGACGTGGGGCCCGCTGTGGTTCAATCCTCCTTAGCGGCAGGCGGACCCAGATTGAGTTACATCTGATTTCCTGTGGGCTCTGGTTAATGACATCTGTTAAGACTTGTGTGGCTGTTGGTGGCCTTTTTGAGTGATGGGGTGGGTAGGGTGTTAAAAAAGACCCTACAGAAACTGTAGATAAATGACTTTCCCTGTATAGTCAATTTAATGTTTTTGCCACTCTTTTTTTTTTCTGTCTTGGGGCCAAATGACTGCTGTGTTTATGCGTGCCTCCCTCTGACAGGAAGCTGAGCCGTGATGATGCTGATAGCAGCAAGACCCATTACGTCTGGAGACATATGATAGTATGAGACACACAGTGGGGGCATCCCTTTGCTCTGCTTTCCTGTCGTGCACACCACACGCCACTTTTCCTGCGTTTCTTTTTGGGCTCAGCTGAGGGAGAGAGGACTTATAGGGGAAAACATATAGGGGGGAGGTTTTCTTTTTTTCGGCTATAACATGCAAGCTGAAGGAGCCACCTGCCCTTTTTGACTTGATAATAATGGTGATAATAGGGATAATAGTAGACTGCCTGGGTGAGCAGAGGAACGTGCCTGGTGGGAGTCACGTCAGGAGGAGTGAATACAGATAATCACGATTAAAATTATAGATCTGCCTATCTGAGGAGGAGAAGGATGGGAGGCTATTAATCAGAAATGTAGCCATGAGAAGCATTGCAACTGCAGTTTTATAATAGGATTCAATCTGAGGAATGCTTGGCCAATGATTCCAGAAATGCTGACAGGAACACACCATATGCACACACAGCAAGTGCAGGCCTGCCATAGACAGCATGACGTGACAAAAAAGGGGCCAGTCTCTTTCAATACGGAGGGGATGATAAAAGGTTTTCACTGGGGTGAGACCTCTAAAAAAATCACTCATCTTTTAAGAAGTGCTCCTTCGGCATGTTGCACTGTATTTACAATGTCAAAAGGAACATAAAACAGCTGATGATATTCACATTAAAGTCTTAACAGCATTACTGACAGATTAGAGGTGTGTTTGATAGCGCACAAATCCTGGAAGTAGTGGGGTCACACACACAAAGCTGCTTTATCGAATGCTATTTAATTTTAATTAACAATGAATTTTTGTTTTGGCCTTTGAATAGAAGAAAGTGTCTTTTCTATACGGGATGATCTAATTAGCACAGTGGACACGAGGTCTGGGGTTATGCCAATATCACAACCATCAATCTGTGAAGGAAACTATTAATATATTCCTGGTTAATCTAACATTTATACATTCAACATACCTTTGTTGTCTAGTAATATAAATGAATGATATAAGTGATCATCCAAAGATGTTCAACTCTTTTCACGAATAATTATCATCCAACTCAGTGTTATGACACGACATAGTAATGTTGTCGTTGCTGTAATTGATGTGCCTGATATGAATTGGCATTATTATTATTTATAAATATGAAAAAATATATTAAATTATTAAAAAAACACAGGATAATAGTGCCAACAAATGGTGCCTAATGTCTCATCGGCCCTGATTTATAGCTGGAGTTTGAGGTCAGTTGTAATTCCCCGCAAGCAGGTGTTTGAAGAGAGCCATCCTTATTGTTGATTGCCTATTCTAATTATATCACATGAAAAAAGACAAACATTTCTGGCATCAGGCTTTTGTGATCATCTTGAAGAGAATATGTTTTGTGCACACAAGAAATCAGGTGACTCAGAGACATCAGGCGAGGTCATACAGGAAGTCAGACACACGTGCACTGTGGTAAAACTTAAAACTGCGTATACATGCAGCAGGTTGGTCATCAGATTCCACCCTAATCCGACCCATATTGTGGAACCATTGATTGCCTCATTTAAGTGTATTTAATTTAGTGATTACAACACTACATTATTATTCTCTGTTGTAATAATGAATAACCATCAACATGACCAAGATGATGTTATGATTGTAGTGGCTGCACTGCCAGAAAAGGGCTCTTCTTTCTTTTTGGAAAACAACCTTAACCACACAGTATGATCTCAGAGTGAGATGGAATTAAAATTCTTATTACTGCGCTGTAGGTATTCAGTTTAGCCTTTTTAATTTTTTTCATTGTGCGCGTAAGATGTTTGGGAGCCTCCAGTTGCAGCCGACACTGGCTTTCTGATGCTGGGTCTGCTCACATTATATTTTAGGACATCATCACACCCGACAGTGGTGTTGAAGAATATGCCTCTCGGGGAAGGTCACTACGGTCATTTTCAGAGATCTGAGGCATGACATGACCTGATGAGGCAAACAAACCTCAGAAGCTGCGTTTGAGGCCAACAAAGTCAACTTCAATAACAGCTGTTTTTACAGACGGGTTCAGATCTGTATGAGAACAAGATGGGCTTCACTGAGCCTTTCATATTCAGGCTTCTTGACCTTTATTCACCAATGACCTTGACCTTTGTGTCCTCTCAGCTAAAAGTTTGAGAGGGACAAGTGTTGTTGTCATTAAAACGTTTGATCCATGACAATAATTCATAACATGTTCAGGTTTAGGGGTTTCACAAAAAATTAATTATGTTATATTATATATACTTGGTTGAGGACACAAGCTGCTTTTTCTATAATTTCACCAAATGCAAAGCTCTGCTTTTTGTCTTCCTGATAAAAGCAGCTTTGGTTTTATGTAACGGAGAATGCCAAGACAGGGGCCCGTTAAAGAGAATGACAGATGCTGTGTTTGTCTGCTCATGGTATGAAATAATGTCTGCTGGGGCACTGCTAGCATGTGCTGGCTACAGTTTTACTTTCCTGGTATTTTCAAACACAGATCCTGAATGTGTCAGCTTTGCAAGTAAGCAAATGTAACTCTGTTACTCCCCTGAGTCTCGGGTAGCACAAGAATGGTCTCTCACTGGAATCTGGGTTCTCAAGGCGTTTATTATTGTTATTATTTTGTTCTCGTTGCGGGAACTGTATAGCCTGCTGGGTGTGCGCTCTCCCGATTTTCCCTGCCAGCGTCCACTCTGCTGCTCTGGCAGACTCCGAACCCTGCATTCCCGCTCCATCCGTTCCTCCGTTGCTACAAACATTTTTAATGGGGAGAGACACAATTCAAGATTGCCTTCAGCTGAGGCTGAGACCTCATCCCGGCCCCATTCCCTGAACCACTCCCCTCCGCAGCTGAGCCCAACCACGCCCCGTGTGTAAATGCAAAAAAGATTCCCTAATACAAAGTGTAAGATTGGTATGGGTTGGCATGCATGAGCGTTGAGCTTTGCGTCTCCAGTGGCAATGACAGATGTGGAGGGAGTGCACTACATTAGTGGTGAGGTGTCTGTGAGCTCAGTCTGCACACGGGGAAGGGCATGTTTCTTTTGAAGTCAAGTTATGAGAAGGTTTTACAAGGTTTAAATTGCCTTGGGTACAAGCTCAATACACCCATCTGCCTCGAGCAAGAAAAGGCTTTCTTGTTTGCGGCAGTAAATAACATCGGAATCACGTGAATCTCAAAGTGAAACCCGCTAAAAAAAACAATAAGACCTAACAGGAGATGTCTGAGGCAGAAATCATAACAACGTCAACTACTCCTCTCCAGATACCTGCTGGGTTGAGGCTGTGAGGAGGATTGTCGTTCCTTGTGTTAACCTTAAGCTTTCTGGAGCTTTAGTTTCTTAACTACAGCCCCTTTAAGCTCCACGGACTTATGTGATTTGACACATTTTGTTCCAAGGAGTTGCTCAGCACATTCCTTTCGAGACGTTGGCGTAAAAAGTGGGCGTTTGAACTGAAGTGACCTTAGGTTTCTGATGTGCAGGTGCCAGGTGGGCTGCGTGTGTGAGATCCCTCGACAATCAATTTCCACGTGGCGATGCATATGTACCGCTCTAGTAAACCTGCGTTGTGCTTGTACTGAGCAGACTTCAGGTGTTTGTGCAGTAAATGCCTGCCGCACCACCCCTTTTCAGAGCTGCAGTCTGCTCCATGAGTCATATCGGGGTTAAGTGTGTGTGCATGTGCGTGTGTCCATGTGCACGTCTGGTCATAGTGGAAACCAGCATGTTATGTGTGATGCAATAGACTTCACCAGATTAGTTTTCATATTATGCCATTCACAGCCATATACTTATTTTCATTGTTGTGGACGTTTACATGACAGTGGATGAGCTAGGTGTTGAAATAAAACGGTGCTGGACTTTGCTCTTTGTGTAAATTTGTATACTGCTCTCCCACCCATGCCATAACCTTTCCTGGCATACAATTATTGCATTGACTCAGCATGTTTAGTGATTGACAGGAGGGGCGGCAAAGTGTTATAAACAGAACGTGCATGAATGCCAGACACAAATAGGGAGCGTTGTATTTATCAGTGTGCCCCGTTCAGATTGAAGTGCAAACTGTCAAACGCTGCCAAACACTTGGTGAAATTTGTTTTCCTATGTTTGCATGAAGCTGAGAGACTTTTTACAACATGCTTCATGACTCTGCCGCCTCAGTGGTTTTGATGCTGGCAGTCCTCCATTGCCCTGGTGTTTATTGGTTTGTAGTGGTAATTAGTAACAGGGCTGTCGTAACAGTGGCTGTGGGGACTTGATGAACCCATGAGATTTACCACAGGGGGAGCAGTCGGGAATGTGACCCATTTACTTAAGTCTTTGCCCTCTAACTCTCCCCTGTGTGGCAATGTTACAGCAAACTGTTTTTGATGCTGGCACACACAGAAATGCATGTACACATATGAGTGATTTGAACGCAAACGCACCAATCGACACAAATGGTAAACACATATATGACGCATGCTTGTGCACACAGAACTGGCCTTTCATCGTTGAACCGCAGAGGATAAAGCAGTCATTGTGCAGTTTGGTAGGGCTCAAATGATATGGTAGATTAATTGCAAGGGAATAGACAATGCTTTAGCGCAGCGTCGCGTAGAGATGAATTGTGGGCAACAAATTGGGGCACTGGCTTTGTTCTTGTCCTCCTCTGTTCTTTTTCAGAGGGCTATGGGCACACACACAGGCTCATGCACACCATCCCCAACAGCCCAGTATATTTGAATACTACTCCATTCCTATGTCATGTTGATTTCCTGCTCAGTCTGACCCTTAAATCAGAACACCCTATTTATTCTGCTACCTTCATGGCTGCTAGCCTGCCAAAGCCTTTACACAGCCAGCAGAGATGAGCTTCTGGGGAGAGAGCAAACAATCATTTGAATGGACTCACCGTGACTGACCAATTCAAACTAATCTGAGTACGAACAATGGTGGAATTGCTGTTGCATCTCTCATTAAGATCTACTGTGTGCATGCATGTTGGTGGAATTGTACAAAAGCTATGAGGTCGTAGATATTTCAATGTCCATTTCTTAGGACGTTTTCAATCAAATAGCCCACAAATAAGATATACTAGTGTTGTAACTATCATCTTCTGCCTCCTGAACACAACACCTTATGACTTCCCATGTGTCTTCCATGTTTTGTTCCAGGCATTCTTCTGCAGAGATCAGACGACACTTCAGTGGGACCAATGTCACTCAACACAGCCGAACGAACTCCAACGCTTCGGCCTCAGTGTCCCTAAATGTGGTGAGCTCCCCTCTATGAAAAGACGCAGTGGCTTTTAGAACTTAGTTATTTTAATCCGGCGCATATTTGTCACATTATCACAGATTCCCAGCCACCTAGGATGGAAAGGATTACTAGTTATTTTGTGCCACAGCAGGCAAGTTTCAAGCTAAATGCGAAAAAGCAGCATACTTTGCAAATAACAAATGTCCTTTGTTTATGGACATAGTTACTCAGTCAACACGTAAAGAAGGTAAGCAGACTAAAAATGCAAAATTTTTATACAATGCTGCTCCATTTATTACTAGAGATTTGATGCTAGTTGAGGAGAGTTTGGTGACGAGGAGGTCAGCGCAGTGGTTTGT
The DNA here is from genome assembly GCF_910589615.1 of Taurulus bubalis. Classification (NCBI taxonomy): domain Eukaryota; kingdom Metazoa; phylum Chordata; class Actinopteri; order Perciformes; family Cottidae; genus Taurulus; species Taurulus bubalis. Next base: position 6,673,041 of record NC_136596.1, on the reverse strand, counting down.
TCTAATACTGCACTCACACAGCTTTAGTGTTTACACTCACACCACCACAGGGGCTATAAGCAGATCTTCTTCACATCCACTTTACTGTCATTAGTGCTGAGAATGTCTGACTCTGAAGATTATAGTTTGAATCATAGCCAACGTAAGTTGCTGCTTTTGCAAAAAGCATCTGTCTACTTTTCAAGCTTATTTTTTTAGGAGGAATATTTCTGCCTCTTGCAGTAAATGAGATGAGGACGGCCGAACACGCTTTTGTTAAAACTGGGCTGACGCTGCCTGTAACCTAGTACCTCCTAGTTTCTGCAGATAATTATATAATAAATGCCGGGTTGTTTTCTTGCCTCTTCAGTGGAAGCCTGGCAGACAGTTGCTGAGTGATTCCTTCTCTCTCTCTCTCTCTCTCTCTCTCTCTCTCTCTCTCTCTCTCTCTCTCTCTCTCTCTCCTTCTCTCCTTCTCTCCAGCAGAATGATGCACAGTAATCCTTTGCAGGGATTTGTTCCCACTACTCTCCAAGTCTCTCAGTGGTACCCTCTGAACTTCTGTCTCTGCCTCTGAGATGCATCTACGCTTCTGTCAGTCTTCCTGCCTTTCTTTTCTATTCCTGTCTTTCCCTCACAGTTCTTCTCTCTTTGCCGCCCTACATCTCTCTCTTTTAAGTTTTCTAAAGCTCTCAGGCGCTAAGTCTCCTGACATATCTGTGTGCATGGCTAACTGAGCTGCGGCCCTTTTGATAGTCCGCCAGTGATGATCCTGGAGCTCGTTAGCTGACTGGGTTTGAGGAGAAGTACTTGGACCGTCCATCCCACCCCAGCTTGTGGCTTGCAACCCGGTTAATCGCTAACCTGCTTGGGATATGGGTCACTGCCTTGGCTACCGACGGGCGCTAGATGGGGCCTGTTTACCTTGCAGCTTACATAGGCAAATCTTTAATATGGCCGGATTTGGGATGCGGGAGAGCGTTTTTTAATACTATAATCTCTGGGATGATAGTTTCCCATTATTCAGCAGTCGCCTCGAGCACACTGGTGAGGGAGAGATGTTTGTTGAGAGGAGGGAGAAGGGAGGAGTGGAGGATCACTTTGTTGACTATCATAATTCTCCCTCTCTATTACTCCTGCTATTTTTAGTGCCTAAATATGAGGAATGTTGACGAATCGGTGTTGTCATTTTCATATACAAATTGAGAGATTAAGGAAAAAAAGCGACACGATTGCAACGTATGCGTGTGTGTGTGTGTGTGTGTGTGTGTGTGTGGTTTCTGTTCCTGTCTGTTGAAACAGCGGTTGATGGAGGGACGCCTTGCTTGATGTCACTTCCTCTTATGTCTTGTGGTTTCCCCCCCCTTTCCCTTCAACTCTAAACTGCAAGAGGCTTTGCCTCAAACGGCTGTCAAAACTTCTTGTAGGCTCAAACAATCCGGCTCAATTTATACTTAAAGCTATAAACAGCTCTTCCACTATTGGTAATGCTGATTGTTTCCTCCCAGATCTCTTGGAGTTCTCAGCTTCTAGGAATATGAGGATAATTTTACAGAGGATCCGTGCACTGCGTTGTGGCTGCGTTTTAACAAAAAGTATTGAGCGCCAGTAGGTGCACAGTGTAGGTTCCCATTTCCGGAGAGCGCCATTTTGTTCACTTCCTTTTTTATGGTTCAGTTTTCAGATTAGCGCAGGGTAAGTCTCCACTTTCCTTATGAACACAGCTGCCGTTTAGACATACTTTAGAATGAGATTATTGGTAAACTTGATTGTCTTTTAAATATTGCTATTCGGGTCAAATAGGGGCAGTAGACAATGTTTGTCATGACTTCTTTAAGTGTCTGTTTTCCGTTCCTGCTCATCTTTGCCAATGCACATTGAGAACAGTGGTGTTGGTAGATATAAGTTTTTGTTTTTAAATGGATAAATGTTACGCAATTGTGGCTCCAATCGTGATTGCAGATATTGGTTTTAAACAATGTGTAAAGCTTATTTCATTAATGTATTGTTGCATGTGTCTGCACATAATTGTATCAGTTGTAGATTGTTTTTTCCTGCATGGAAGCATTTTGCAAAGGCGCCAAAAACAAGTAAGCGGAAAGAAACTACTTTGGCTGTTGTTTCTTACAAACTACTCTCATGACTCCACAGAGCAGGCGTTGATCAGATGCATGCATAGATTTGCATTAATTTGTTTTTTGTTAGCCTCCATACAAGACAAAAAAAGAGGACATGCTAGAACGATTGTTTGAACTTTGAGGCAGAGAGCCAGAGAAGTGCACATATGGAGAACGCTGACATTGTGGAGACGCTGTTAAAGATCGCCTCCTCTATAGAAAGGAGGCGTTGAAGGTTTCTTCTGTATTGAAGACCTGCCATTTAGCATGATAATGATACAGTTGTTCCATCTGGCTGTCTGTGTGTTCTTCCTTACTGGCATTGGACGCTGATACTAACCCATGTAGCAGAGAAAAATATCCCCTCGGGTGAATTGATGTGCAAAAACATGTCTGAAGGCAAATGGAATTTGCCCCGAGTGCAGCAGTGACTCGTCTTGTTGCTGCAGTTATCGCTACCTCTCCTGTGTGCACATATTATTTGTTAGTGGGCGCGACAGTGACTGGCTTCACTCTGTATTTTTCTCTGCGTCTTTCACACACGACCCATTTGTCATGCAAATGCTTCCTGTGTGGGACAGTGTGCACCATTACAAGCTTAAATATTCATTTTGGATACTACTTTTTCTCTTTGAACACTGTGCATTGTATATCTTGAGAGACTTTGACAAATTATTGATAACTTGGGAAGCTTTCAGTATGATTTTGTGATAGAAGTTTAGGTCCAAGCTTTTGCCTATATCAGCTACACAGCCTGCCGACTGTAATCAGATTGGAGGTCTGCCCAGTTTGCTGCCCCTATTCACAGAAACACCTGCTCCATGCAGGTTCCCAGCTCCCGTTTGTGGAGCCGGCCGGGTGTTATCTCATCAGTTGTGTTTTTTTTCCCTTTGAGCTCTCTCTAATGATGAAATGTGGGTCTGTTCTTCCCCTTTGAGTGCCAGTGGGAATTTGTCTCACTGTGTACGCTGATAGTTTGAACAGTATGTACTGATTTCAAGACCCAAATGGGAATTTCAGCCCGTTTTCACTGGACATAAAAGTGATTACAGCGTTGCCTTTGATCTGCTGTAGCTCTTAAGGTTGATAGATTTTGCCTAAAAATAGGTTCACAGAAAAAATGTCCTTGCTGTCTTATGCGGACCAGTTTGTTCCAGTTTCTATTTTAGTTTGTGCTCCAGTCTTTTATCCCACAACAGGTATGAGGCATTAGAAAATAATCATGATTCAACATGTCTAGTCCCACCCCCCTTCTGTTCTTTTCTTTTTCTTCCGTACTTCTCTGCACTATGTGGACTGTACAAACTCATCAATCTTCTTATAGCTTTTCGCAAACAATAATCTATTTCTTTGTTGGCTTGATTTATCTTTTATATTTCTAAATCATGGAGGGTAATCCTTATAAAATAGATGTATCACTATTTGAATGGCTAAATATATATAATTATTTTTTATTAATAATAATACTTTAACTTTTGTTTCCATTTAATTAATGATCTATTTATGTTTCACCTATTCCTAGTTATTATGTAATTATGCAAAACAAATGGATGACATGATTTCACTGAGAATAAAAATAAGATTTTAAAAACAGGATGAGACTATATTTGAACACATACTGATGTGGTGTTATTTAAACAACACCACATGAATTGGTTGCAACTTGCTGTTTGTTTAAAGTCTGCCACTATAGTTAACATTTACTCTTAAGAAGTTCTCCACTCTACTCTATAAGGATCTTTAAACTGCACTTTAGCTAATACGTCTACCCATATGTTCCTTATATTGTGATATCCATTGCTGTGTGTCCTAATTCTTCCCTTCCTTCATCCCTTCACTCTGCAGCCTCAGTCGTATGACGCGGTGGAGCCCTTGGACCTCGAGGAATTCCTGACGTCACAGTTGAGAAGCGGAGACTCGGCCCTGATGCAGGAACTTGGAGACTTCCCGGAGGATGACCTGAAGGTGGAGCAGGTGGAGAAGGAGTGTCGCACTGTTAGACACTCTGTCCCTGAAGATGGGTGAGTCACTGGAATTTTGACTGTAAAAATCCTCCCTGAAATTAAATTGACTTGCTTTTACACCCTTTTGTTCAACCTTCTGATTGCATAAGATGTTTCACTGCATTGTCAGTTCTTAAGTCTATGTGGAAAAGTTAATATTTATACTTGAAAGTTACGACGAGCTTCTTTGTAAAAGATAAACAGAAATAAAGTATAAAAGTCACTTACTTGGCATAAACAAATAAGGCAGAAGCTTAGATAAAGTTCGAAAAGGATTTCTTCATTTAGTCATACGTACTGCGTATAGACTTAAAAGGTTAGGTGAATCTATGCCATTGCAGAATAAGTAGCAATGTTAGAGGATATGTTTTAAAATACCTTTTAATGTTGTCAGTCTAAAGTTATTTAACAAAAACGTGCTATCTCGGCTTATTCAGAGCATTCAGTTCTGCACCTTGACCATGAAGTACAGATTAAGATAGAGGAGGAATGTAAAGTTTCCAGTTGTCTGTGAATGTTTGCATGCTTGTTGGCGCGAGAATGTGTGTCATCTCATCCTCCTTATCTTTCTCTTTTATAGACTGGAGTTGGATCCACATGTGAGAGACTGCGTGAAGAGTTACATTCAGCCGTGGCTCTTGGTCTCGAGAAGGTAAACTGTCTCCCACATGAACACAACGGTTACAATATCCAGGGCTCTCAGAACTGTGGAGGGCAGATGTTGCTGATGTTTTCACACAGATACCTTGACGGATACCTTAAAATGACAAAAGTGAATCTATCTTTGGAGTGTACAGTTTAGGAATGGAGAGCTAGATGTACTCCACGCTGCAGTATTTTAACTAAAGAGCTTTAAAATAAAAAAAATGCCCTCACTAGTATCTTAGCTGTCACACTGAGCATCGGGTGCCAACTGTCTGAGAAGTTGCACGTGTCTGTGAAACATATCAGGCCTGAAAGAGCCTGATAAACATTAAACACTAGGATCTCCTATCTGATATGTTGACACACACACACACACACACACACACACACACACACACACGCATGCAATACTCGCAATACACTATGTTACGTAAGAGTTCTGTTTTTGTTGTCTAGTTTGATTACAAGTGAGAGAGAGGCATATCCGTTGACTTGTATGTGTATTTAGTTGTCTATGTCGTTAACTGTGTGTGTGTGTGTGTGTGTGTGTGTGTGTGTGTGTGTGTGTGTGTGTGTGTGTGTGTGTGTGTGTGTGTGTGTGTGTGTGTGTGTGTGTGTGTTTAGGTGCCAGGGCGATGGCTGGAGTGCGTACTCGGAGCGAGCAGGCCTAAACAAACTCCTTCAGAAACAGACCTTTGAGTCCGACGTTGAGCCAGACAACCAGCAGAAGCCAGTAAGAAACACATACAAAGACACCGTCTGACTATTTGTTACTCAATAAAAGAGAAGTATTATCCTCATTCAAAAGCCTTCTTCAGAGCCGGTCTTGTGCAGTATGACGTGCACAGCGTAGCCACACTGACTGAAGAGGGAAAGAAGTGAAGAATTGTTTCAGTCCTGTCCTCAACTATTCTTAAGACCCGTCTTGCTTCTGCTGTGTCTGTCTACTGTTGTGTATCAGGACCGTTTTATAAGATCATATTCCACATTTGCTTGTTGTTGAAACAGTTAAGCTAGGCCCTCTGTTTAGGTCCCATTTAAAGTGAGAACACGTAATGGACATAGCCCAGCCCTGACACAGCTTTATATACTGTAATAAGTTTTATTATTTGGATTAAGTTGTCCAAATGTAGGAATAGATTTTTTTATTTATTTATTGGACTATCGCACATTTGCATTCTGAGAAGTTTTGCCCTCATGATTCACTCTTATGTGAAGCTAGAGCCAGGAGGGGATTATTTTCTCTATCTTCTCATCAAAAAATTGTCAAGAAAGCAGTAAGTGCATTTCCCAAAATGTCAAACTTCTAACAGAACTACAAATAAAAGCTTTGTCCTTTAATGCAAATACGTTGCACATAGTTAAAGTTATAGTTTCTTTTGTGAGAGTAAAGTGAGAGTAAAGTCATTAACTGGGAGCAGTGTGGTAGTCCATTCTGATCAAGGCTCGAGAGACGATGTGGTTACTGGATGTGAAATGTGAGGGAGGAGTGGGAGACTGGGCTGGGGGCGCTTTAATAGTGCACACAACGGTGTTTTGTTATTCCTATCACTCTTCCCCTGCAGCGGCGCTTTCAAGTTTACTCTGTCTGGCTTACACTGAACTAAACCTGAATATTATTAATTCTAACTCATGTGGCCTCTGTGTGTTTTAGCTTGACTTTCGAGGAAATGTTGTGGTTTATTGTTTTGTGATATTCCTTTTGTTTATATTCTGCTGTCCACGTTTTTCAAATCAGTAGCTTACGTCTGCATGCCTCAGTCTTTTACTTTCATCACGGATCCCTGCCTCAGTAGTCGACTGGCATTATTTGGAGCCAAGTTCCCATCCTCTCTCACTTCCCTCTCTCCTGCTCTTTTGTCTCACCGCGGCCAAATCCCTAGCTCCCAGCATCAGGCAGTCCCAGCCAATCCAAGTCCCAGTGAGCGCTACTCCCAGCCGTCCCTCACCACCAGCCAGTCTCACCAGCCCCCATCCTGTCACCCCATCCTTGCCAATTCTGGTTAATCACCCCAACCAAAAGGCCCTTATTACCGCTGCGGGCTTCCCATGAGCTACATGCCAGAAAGAGAGCCACGGGAGGGGAAGAGAGGGAAAGAACGGCACTATTGTGATGTGCCATTGGAGCCCCGGCAGGGTGAAGCTCCACCAGGGTGGAAGCTCGGTCAGTCCTTGCCAGTGGTTTGGGAGCTTGGATGTGAGACTCATGGATGATGGGAATGAAAGAGACAAGAAGGATGTAGAATGGGAGCAGTGAGGTTATGCACTGCCCTGTAGCCGAGTCTGACTAATTCCATATGGTGCCAGTGCCAGCCGCAGTGACCTCGGAGGCTCCAATCAGTTAATGTTAACGCAGTTTAATATTAATTTATTTCTAATCAGGAATTAAAGGTCCTTCCTAGCTGTTGATATGTTAAATATCACTTGAGATAATGTACTTTTGTTGCCGTTGCTTCCCAAAGGACAGAGGATTTTAAAGCTAAGATGATTTATGTTAAAGTTGGAGTTTGGATATATTTGTATGAGGTGCTTGAGGTTGGTGGTACCAATACATCGACACCCACCGAGTGTAATAATTCTGTATATTCCAAACAACACAGCTGGCAATAAGGTGGAGCTCTCAAAAGCCAAAGGGCAGCATAAATATTTTACAGCAGAAGACATTTGTGCATATCTCAGGCTTGTTTCACCTTCAGGGCTGAGAGGTACATTTACATATCCCACTGCTATGTTAAGTTAGTTAATTAATTTTGGTCCAACAGGCCTGTGTTGTTGCTGGCAGGGCATTTGGATGTAAAAAATATGTAGCATCTCGCAAGCTTGTTTTCCACAGCTATTGTTGCTCTGGGTCAGCGAGCCTCTTTGCTTCCATCATTTTTGCCATCAGCCTGCTGGGAGATCTCTGATTACACAACTTGATCAGCTAATGTACAATGCATCAATATCGTTAGTGACGAGTAAGTCATACCACCATATTGTATGACAAAATTCAATGAGCGTATATCCCACATTCTTGCGTGTTCTCTACATGGAGTAAGCCTTGATCAGGCAAAAACACACAGGAGACTTTCATTGTCTCCAGGCCTAAACAGAAGCCGTCTAGACTGCGTAAATGCCTGTTAGCTGTTAGCTGTTAGCCGTTAGCTGTTAGCTGTTTGTTGTGCCTGCTGACAACATGGAGGCTGCGTTTCCAATGTACTAGATATTGTCGACGGTTCATAAAAGGCTGTGGGAGTATACAGTTGATCATTTGTGGTGATACATTTTAGTTTAGGTAGATTTAACCATGGGGCAACAATACAATGGGGTCGAGTATGGATGCCCTTTTCTTTTCCTGTTTACTCAAACCTCATAATTATGTAGTTTAACTGGAGAAAGAACAGGCTTTGTCCAAATATCCATCAATATAGTATCTGCACCCAATTCCATCAATGTCTCTCTAAATAACATCCTTCTGGATATTCTGCCTTAATACCTCCTCATTTTGCTCATCCTTTGTTTTTATTCCTTCTCCCCCTCCCCCTATTCTCTCTGTCCTCCCCCCAACTCCAACCCCTTACCCTCTCTCTCTCTGTCTTTGCCCCAGGTCACGTCTCCAACACTCACGGGGCTGAGTAATGACTCTGGCCGCACACTGACCTCCTCCGACTTTAACTTGCGATGTTTGACCCCGGACCAGAGAGTGGAGGGTCTGCTGGCCTTCAGCAGCCACGAGGACCTAGACCGCTTCAACCAGGAGGCACGGCAGGGGTACAGACACCCCGAGCTGTTTGCTCTGTACCCACCGGCCGACGAGGTGAGATATAGAGCGGGTTGGTACTCTTGCGCTGTAATATTGTACCAGCGCTGTCTCTGTTAAGAAGGCCTACGCACCAAGATGCAGACTAATGTGAGCGTCAATACAAAATAGTTCAAGTCATACAACTCCTCTCCCATAAATACAATGCTTTATTCCCCAACTGTTTTTGGCTCATTGGGGTTGGATATGAAGTTGTCTCTGGTTCTTCTTCTTATTTCCTTTTTTATTTTTTATTTCACCTCCCCCAAATTTACACCAGTGAATCTTGTTTAAGATATGTTATCTCCTCCAAATTAAATAACTGCTCCATTTTTCTTTTGCATGGTTTGAAAACGTTCTCTGCTATTGTGCTCCAGGAAGATGCAGTGGAGATCCGGCCCATCCCTGACTGCCCCAAAGAACACACTGGAGACCGCATCCTGATCCGATGCCAGGCCATCAAGTATGTCATACATTTTCATAATACTGTGGGGGGGGGATTTAAACAGCTGCCCTAAGATGGACCAAGAACCAACAGTTAACTGTTAAAAGGAAATTATTCCTACACCCCCTAGTTTATGAAAATGACCTTTTGCTCAGCATTTAACATACAGTGCATTCTTGTCTGTCACATCTGATTATGACTTAAATGTCTGAGTCATTTAAAAAGGCTTGCAGTAGATGTGACAGACAGCGCAGTATGGGAGAGTGGAGGAGGGCTGTGCTGTACAGTGGCTGCTGTTCTTCTCCAGAAAACCCCCGTCCCTCCCTCTCTCTGTGGGCTTTGGTCTCTTTCTCTTTATTTCTATCATTCATACACACATACACACACAGTTGCTCTGCATTTCACCCTTGATCTCACTCGTCCTTCTTGCATCCCATAAAACTGTGAAATGTTTGAGTTGAACTCATCGCTCCTCTTGCAGTGGTTTGGCAACTTTAGCCATCAGTGCAAACCTGTTATCTCTTACTGTGTTACATTTTATATATGTAAAGGGAATAACCAGAGCACTCCTGTTCAGTATGTTAAATATCTGTCTATTATTTAATAAGTAATGTCCTTTTCCTCCTTGGCTTCATAGGTTTGAGATTGACATTGAGCCCATATTTGCCACTATGGCCTTGTATGACTTGAAAGAGAAGAAAAAGGTAAGAACACATTGCTTCACAGTAGTCCTTCCAATTTCTAATGTTGACTAAAAGCATGTAATGACTTGTGTCCTTGAAACTTGTGTGACATGTTCGTCTTGCTACATACAGTACAGGGATAGGACACAATTACAAACCACTTACAGGACCCTGCAGCAGTAAATGCTTGTTTGGTGACATAAATGTCTTAATTAATAGGAGACAGTTGTCATTTAATTGCCAGTTAATTTTGAAGCAGTAATTTGTAGTTTTGCAATGCGAGGCAATTGTGTCTGAGTGTGTGTGCATGGGTGTGTGAGTGGCACATTGTAAAGCGCTTTGGATGAAAGAGTCGTAGAAATGCAGTCCATTTACCAAAGAATAACATGATGGCTGTCAATCACTTTGGAGGACATATGTAGAGTAAACGTCATTAACAGAGAGGAACACTGGTCACAAAGAAACCTTCAGGAACACAGACTGATTCTTAACAGGAAAATAAGTTGGTGACTTTGATGACGTCTCAAAAAATAGCCCCAGGATTGAGTCAATACCTATGACACATCTTTGATTGAATTAAACATGATAGGTATTGTATAAGCTTAAACAATGGCATCAAACGGGGGTGTTCTACTTGTGTAATTGATTGTGTTTCCACCCTTGTGTTTAACGGTAGCTGTTGCATACTGGGAGATCTACAAGTTTCTTTTGGCAGTCAACATTGAGGGATCAGTGTAATCTATAAGGTTTTACGTCTCATCTTCCTCACATATTTATGCGCCCGGGAGTCGTCATGTTTTGGTTCTATAAACTACTAATACTGTGCTGCATTTTACCAGTCACCCATTTAGAGCCAGGGCTGTTTGCATGTTTTCTGTGGATTTACACAGCTGGATAGTTTTTTTTTTTGAGGGGGGGGGGGGGGGGGGGGGATTTAGTTGGTACTTCAGTGCTCATGGGTCTCTCGGATGAGAACGGGTTTTAGCCAATGGCCCTCTTCGCGGCGCTGCCCAGCTGCTTTCTAGCGTGTCTGCAGGATGGACGGCTTTTAAGATGGTCCTTTTAGAGTGAGATGCGGCAATTTAATGCCCAATATATCTATATATTTTTTAATAGACTTCATTTAAGCCGGTCTTGGGACAACACAAGCAGTGTAAGCTTTCCACTGTATGTAAAATGTTGCCTAATATGTCAGAGGTCACTGTAGATGAATATTTTTTGTTCCATTTTCTAGAAACGGCAGTGCACAACGGCAGAGCTGAAGTGTTACATTGTCAGTCAAGTCACTTAAGATGAATACTTTTATCATGTGCTAAACTGAAGTGTGTGTCCTTGTGGAGTTCGTCCCTACATCCTGCCTATTACATTTAACAGAGACAGATCCAGACTGTTAAAGAGCTATGAAATGTGTCTCTGAGGGAAGGAGAAACTGACTAGCTTGTTTTATCACTTAGTTTTAATTGGTGTGGAACTGTAAAGCATTCTCTACTGACCCATTTATTCCTAAACCCCTCATTATTTTACTTTCTGCCTTTAGTACACTGATTTTTTTGTTTGTAAGAGTGTAATGTTTTATTTGCCTCTTTGCCTTATTTTGTCTCCGTTTCCCTGTATCCCTTTCTTTTGTCTCTGTATCGCATGGGGATTGTGCTGCTCTGTCTTTTTTTGTTCAATCATTTTTGTTGTTTCACATCTGTGGAATGTGCAGCAGATGTTCCTATAATTCCATGTAATACTTTTGTTATTAATCATGTCTCTCTGGTCCATCAGCCAAGGTACAGTCACAGGATTTGACCGAACAAAGGGGCCTACTTAGGATATCAGATTCACAGATAAAAACAGACAAATGTTCTAGAATAAACATGCAAACAGATGAATATGTCAAGTTGAGAAATGTCAACTTCTCGCCAGGTTAACTGCAGGCATTAGTAATCTTCTCCTTGTTATTCTCCTACAAGACCAGACGAGCCTAGTTTTGCTGGACTGTGACTGCACCCCGAAAACATAATGAGTGATCAGCACCACAGCGTTTTCTTTTCTTCATATATGCAGTGGATACTCTGCAAGCAGTTAGCTATGTGTTCCAGTCTGTCTGTTGTTTGGTTGACAAGACATTTCTTACTCACTGACGCAGCAACCTCAGGAAGCAGAAAAACTGCAGATTCATGGAGCTGATTTGGAGACTGTTAGTGGAAAAAGGGCTGATGTCTGGCCGGAAAATTTGCATTCACTTGGCGCTTCTTTTGAAAGGTTGTTAAAGGGGTCTTACAACACGCAACATATTGCCACAATGGTAGCATAATTGGCAACGCTGTAGTGTTCGTAAGTGTGCCACATTAGAAAACGTGAAGCATTTATTCTTAATCAGTGTGTGTCAGTCAGTCAAATAGCCTCCGTGGTCCGATAAACATGTCATGTTAAAAAGAGCCATTACATTCCTTGTTTCGAAGGTTTATTGTTACAAGTGAGTGTTGATAGCATGAAATGTTTTTTAAGTCAGCTGGCCTTGATTAGTGAGAAGCCATTTCTGTGAATTCCAAGAAGTCATGTGTCAGTGCGAGGTGGACTCCTCCACAGCAGGCTTTTGAGAACCCTCGCTCTCGTGGTAAGTGCGCCCCTCATGTTGACGTGACCGGGGTCATTTCCGTCACAAACTCTATGCTGAAGTTTGGCTTTCTGGCTTGTCGGACCACTTTGAACAATAAAACCTAGAATACTTTTGCAGAGTCTGGAATCTGATCACAGTTTGAGATCGTTTTCAGGATTCCAGTTAACAACTCGGGCAGGTTTGGCTGACCTAGCAGTTTGCTTTGGTATGGTCAGTATACCAGAGAGTGACAGAAAGCGTTTAATGGATTTCCAGTGAAAAGGATCACATGACACGCACCAGGCCGGGTCAGACCAGGACATATGGCTGTGGTCCTAGCCCGAAGTCATTAGAAAGCCGAGTAGATGACAAGCTCTGTTGGGCAGATTTTGATTGTCTATTGTTATATGGTAAAGAAAAGATCACTCCCTAATTGCACACATTCGTCACAGTTTTTGTTTTGTATATTTTTCCGTGTGCTTGTCAAAATGTCAGAACGTCAATAAAAAATGTTTTAAACAAAAAAAAGAAAGTGAGTAGAGCTGACTGAACAGATGGTATTCCAGGATGGTTTTAGGTTTACATGAAACCAGTGTCCTGAAACCTTTTCTCAACTGATTCATTGTGCCGCAGAGTGACAGGCATTTTCTATTAATGCCTCAATATGATGTCACTAAAATATTTTATTAACACAAGTAATAATGTGGTGAAGAGATCTATTTCTGATCCACAAGTTTAACCCGTGTCTCCCTCCAGATATCAGAGAACTTCTACTTGGATCTGAACTCTGAACAGTTCAAAAACTTCTTAAAACCTCACACTCCTCACGTGGATCAGTCCTCCCTGGCCAGATCGGCAATCTTCTCCATAACCTACCCTTCCCCAGATATCTACCTGGTCATCAAGGTAATCATGAAATCCATACCACATGTGAACAAATCCTAACAACAGTATGGAGCAGAAGTAAAAGGATTCAGCTATTTTCTTTTTGGCTTTAAATAACTTAGTTCTACTCCCAGATTGGTTTTATGTACCATGTAATTCAGTTCAATGCTGCCTTTGTATCTCTTGTGTTTCATCATATGACATGTATATTTAGGTGTGATTATTCTGAGCTGCTCTAAAGGCTCATGAACTTTTGTGTTTGTGTTTTTAGATTGAAAAGGTTCTCCAGCAGGGAGAGATCGGTGACTGTGCTGACCCCTACATGACACTGAGGGAATGTGACACTGCAAAGGTAATGTGGCAGAGCAAAAGCATTGCAGATTTTGTCTTTTACCGTCATCATGCAAACATCTACTGTTATTATACTAAATACCGCAAGTTTAAGGCCTTTTTTTTTACTGCATTCATAAAAAAATAACTTTACTTATCTTTTGGTCTTTCAGAACAAGGACAAGCTTGAGAAGCTTCGAAATCAGGCGGAGACGTTCTGCCACAGGCTCGGTCGCTATCGCATGCCATTCGCTTGGGCAACTGTTAATATCATGGAAGTCATCTCCACTGCTACGCTAGACCGTGACGTCACCGACTCTGACAGCCTAAAAGGAGGTGTGTGCTTGTGTGTGTTCGCCCTAATTAATTGGACGACTGGTGTGCATTCCCATAGATTGTTTATAGCCGTGTGCATGTTTTATTTTTTTCCAGGTAAATCCAGCAGCATTGACCGGAGGCCGCAGTTTCCCAGGAGGAATTCTGAACGTTACAATACCATTGATGATCAATTTTGTAACGTGTCTGCCTTCAAACCTGCCACCATCACTATCAGCACCATCTTCAAACAGGTTGGACAGCAACCCACACACAAGGAGACTATTATTGCCTTGAGATGCAACCTACAGTGTAACAGACAGACCAGCTTCTCTTCGGCCTTATCTCATTCTTTGATCAAACATGACACTCCATCAGAGTGTAGTATGTGTTTCTACTATAATGACTTCACTATGAAAACGATGTATATTATTTATTCATGGGTGAATGTATTTTATGTGTTTTTTTTGTGTTGTTTTGTGTGTGTGTGTCAGGAGGGAGATCGTTTAAGTGATGAAGATTTGCTCAAGTTCTTGTCTGAGATCAAGAAAACCTCCACTCCACAGAGGAGAGTCAAGACAATATCAGGTCATCTCTCTCATCACATCTCAACACCCATTCTGATAATTTAATTTAATTTTATACATTGAGGGAATACTTCTACAATATGGGAATTAGGTGTATCTGCTTTCTTGCAGATAGTTGAAGAGATTGATACCAGCCTCAGTCCGACTGTGACATACAGTATGAAGCTACAGCCGCTTAGCTTAGCTTAGCACAAAGGCTTTGTTACCTTTGCCTTGCTGTTTCCCCCTGTTTATGTTCTTTATGCTAAGCTAAGCTAACCAGCGGCTGCTTGTAGATTCATACCGAACAGACAGACCTAAGATTGGTAATGCTCTTCTCAACACTACTCAGCTCTGCAAAAAAGCGCATGAGCAGACTTCCCCAAAATATTAAACTATTCCTTTTGAGCTCAGTTTGATTAGATTTTTGTATTATCAGTTTGTGTCTTGTTTGTTTTGATTATGCAAAGAATTTAAATGACATGGCGTGATATCATATGACATGCAGAAATTTACTTATCTTGTGTTTTCCAGGTACCATAAAACTGGACATGTCTCCAGTCCACGACACGCCACTGGCATGTTTGTCCACTGAGCTCATCCCTCTGATACCTGCGGCGGAAAAGAACATTCGGCCAATCAAAGAAGTGCTGGAGTTCCCATCCAGTGAGGTGTATGTCCCTCACAACATCTACAGGTGGGTTAGAAGGCATGATATACTGTATACAACTGAACAGTCTCACACACTCCTTTTACAGCTATTTCAATATTGCATATTTATATCCAAAGATGCTTAACAAAGTGGAAGTGGAATTTAATTTAATTTTTCTCATCAAAATGTTTATATGTTTAATACATTTTCTTTGTCAAAGTAAAGTGAAACTGTTCCCACAAAACTTTCCCCTAAACAGGATGAAATAAAAAAAATTAAAAAAATCACAGCTTGAGGTGTAAAGAAGTTTGTTCCCTCTCACTGAAAGACCAGAGGCAACATGAACAGTCACGCTCTTCACCTAAGAGCTGACACCGCTTTGCTCTTTCTAGAGTTGCATCTATTTTTAGGCCTTCCGTCCAGGCTACCTGTAAAATTGCCTCAATAGGAGGTTGTCTGTGTGAGCAGAGGTTTAAACAACAATCAATTCTGAAATGCTTGTCACGAAACGTAAGTAATGTCATGTGTGAACAAGTCCCCTGCATGGTAATTGCACACTGACATTCTCGGAGCATTTGTTCTGAGGAGTCTGCGGTATTTCCCCGTATTCCAGGTTTCTACAGATTACAGTCTAGTCTTAAAACCACAGGTCACAGTGAATTATTGGTTTTCTGGACTTTTGTCATGACCAAGATATTGCTGCACAGATAGTGCCATCTAGCGAATTACATTGGAACTGCTTAATATTATATATATATAGAAGGGCGTTGCATGATTTGTTTCATGTATTAATAACACAGGAATCTTCCTTGTTACTTCTTCATCTCCCTCTCTCCCATGTCAATGTAGGAACCTGCTCTATGTCTACCCGCAGAGGCTTAACTTTGTCAACAGGCTTACATCCGCAAGAAACATCACCATCAAAATGCAGTTCATGAGCGGAGAGGACCCAGCCTGCTCTATGCCTGTGAGTGCTGCTGTTTTTAATCTGTGATCTCACTGCACAACAGTGGCATGGATTTGTCCTCATAGTTCAACTGGATTTTCTCATGAAAGGGTGTGCATTTTGTAATTACATTACTATAACGGCACCCTACAAATCCCCACCCCCTTCAGATTTACAATCCCTCTTGAAAGGACATGTTCACATTTGTTCCTGTCAGTCTAAAAACAATAGTGAGGTCTCCATATGAACATTTAGAAAGGTTTTGCTTGCTGTAATTATTCCTCCTTTTCATACTGACCAGTACAAGATGCCCTCCTAAAGTGCTTTCAATGCAAGTGATGGGGAACACAATCCACAGTCCTCTTTTTGTGAAAAGATGTATTCAAAAGCTTATCTTATTCTGCTAATTTGTGTTTTTTCCCACCTGTCCATTCTCAGGTCATTTTTGGGAAATCAGGTGGCCCTGAATTTTTACAGGACGTCTACACCCCTGTTACCTACCATAACAAGCAAGTACACAATGCGTGACGTGTGACGGCTTCTTTTTTATTAATGTCTGTTTAACTATGTCATATTGTCTCTCCCTGACTCTCTTACACTCTGGCTTGAGATTTCCCTGTTCTCTCATCTCTCCACCTCCATCCTTACTCATCCCTGTTTCCCTCTGTTTGGTTTAAAACTCCCTATTTATTTGTATTTATCTTCAGGTCCCCAGACTTCTATGAGGAAGTGAAGATGGCTCTCCCAGCTCGTCTTACAGAGAGACATCACGTGCTGTTCACCTTCTACCACATCAGCTGCCAGCAGAAACAGAATCAGAGTGGCAGCTGTGAGACGCTCATTGGATACTCTGTGAGATTTTGTTCTTTTTACTTCCTGACCATTTTTCTAAAAGTACTGCTCTGCCTAATAACGTCCTGTACATGATGGATTACATGTCAAGAAAACTCAGACCCACATTAGTACAAGATGCTGCAGCAAATTAATGAATGAAATAGCAAGTTCCTATTCTGATGTCAAAGTGCACACAGCTTGCATACTAACTATTCACTTTTTGTTCTTATCTAGTGGCTGCCCATAGTGAATAATGACCGACTGCAGACGGGTCAGTTCTGTCTGCCCATTATCTTGGAGCGACTACCTGTCAACTATTCACTGCACACACCTGAGGTAAACGCATATATTATAAATATTTTACATTTATGTTTACATTTTAGACATATGTTCTGCATGTCCATGTCATGCTTCTGTATGTAAAGGAGCCAGCAAGTATTCATAGAAGGCTTTGGACATTTTAAAGACTGAACACGGCCATGGAGGACAGTACACACCGCTATATTTCCTGTGTCTCTGTCTTGTAGAAACTTCCTCCCCAGAATCCTCCGGTCAAGTGGATGGAGAGTCACAAAGGAATTTTCAACCTTGAGGTCCAGGCCGTGTCGTCTGTACACACCCAGGTGAGAATGTAGTAAGATATCCACCCTGAGGCATCACTAGCATACTGTCTTTTTACACTTGTTTCTCTGCCTGTTTCTCATCTTTCTGCTTCCCTCACACGCGCCGCACTGTAACAAATCATCTCTTTTCCGTACCAGGACAACCATCTGGAGCGTTTCTTCACCCTGTGTCATGCCCTGAAGGGTGGAGCTACATTTCCTCTGCGGGTCAGGGAGGAGAAGATTCCAGAGAACAAGCTGGAGCATGAGCTGAAGCTCAGCATCATCTCCCTGTCCTCCTCCAGTTTAGAGCCTCTGGTCCTCTTCCTCCATCTGGTGTTGGATAAACTCTTCACCCTCATCATGCAGCCCATGGTCATCGCCGGCCAGACCGGTGAGGAGTTAGCTCATTTATCAAGCAAGGACGTTAAACATGTGTGTGCTCCAGCTTCCATAATGTGAAGATTTGCTGCTTTGAAAATTCTGAAATTGCCCCCCTTGGACTCCTAAAAGGATCTATAAGTATTTCTATTTTTTACATTTTATTGGCTAAATAATAAACAGATTAATCAATAATGAAAATAGTAGTTAGTTTCAGCCCTAGATACAAAATGTAAATGTTTGAGAGAAAGATGAGCTGTTTAAAGTCTTCTAAATGCATTGAAAAATGTTCAAAATTGTTAAAGATACATTTTCTTTTGATCAACTTTATGTTGATAACTACTTAATCCAAAATAAGTTTAGCCTTTATTGATTGGGACACACAGCTAATGTCATTATTTGTTAAAGAACAAGGTTTCTTTTGTCATGATAATATTTTGGATATTATAAGTTTAACATTTTTGGTTGCATTTTTATGTCTGTGTCCTACAGCCAATCTGGCCCAGATAGCCTTCGAATCGGTGGTGTCTATTGTCAACAGTCTTCATAATAGCCAGGAGCTGACTAGGGACCAGCAGGGTAGGAACAGCCTCTTGGCGACCTACCTCTACTGGGTGTTTCGTCTGCCGGATCCCCCCCAAGACACAGAGATTGCAGGTACTTGACGTGATGATTTATAAATATTAACTTGCTTACTTTTTTTCTTTGACTATATTTTCTGTGATTATTTTAAGAACGAAGAAGGGATCTTTTTGTGTGTGTCCATGAACCTGTGTTCAGATTCAGGGAGCATACCATCTGCAGAGAGCCGTTACAGCACCATGGGTCGGGCCACAGCAGCCACAGTCGGCTCGATGCTTCTCGAGTCCAGAATCCGCAGCAGCAGCAACCCAGACATCCAGGCTCCACACACCTCTGCTGAAGATGCTGAGATCAAAAACATCCTCTCTGCCAAGGTACAGAGACTATCCCCAAACCAAATTTCCTGAAAATTCTCTGTAATAGAATTCACCCCACCGTACAGAACCATGATTTGACGTGAATTCAAAGAAAATATTTGAGTGTCAGATGAATTAAGCTCAGCTTTGGAAATTTTCTTTGGAGGTTATCTGACTTATTCATGTACACATCGAGGGAAAAAGTGAGTGTGCAATATAAAACTTGACAATCTTCACTGAAAGTCTATATTCCACCAGGCCAATGCACAATTTAGTCTATTTAACAAACCACACACACACACACACACACACACACACACACACACACACACACACACACACACACACACACACACACACACACACACACACACAGTGCAGTGTGTAAATATCCCAGCAGGCTTGCACATACACACAAAACATGTCATTTGCTATTCATCCCCACAGTACATTAGGTATTCTATTAGGCCACTAGAAGCCCACTTTAATGAATGCATCCATCACGTTTAATGTGATGGAACCTGTGTGTTTCTGTCTCCAGGGCCACAACAACCCAGGCAGCCGTATGTCCACCATTGTGGATTTAAACAACCACCAGAACTCCACAGGAAGCACCAGGCCCTACAACAGAAAGGTGCAAAATAAAGTTCTCCTTTCGTTAACGTTTTCCCACCGTCATCGCATGTGAGATGAAACACTGCAGATTTATGAAGAAAGCTTGGAGTGACTTGTTGCAGACATTTGCATATTGATTAGACATGATTCAATACAAATTAATATATTCTATCCAACTGAGACCTATTCAAATTTGAGTTATACAACAATATGCCAGCAGTGATGCACAGTGAGATGTCCTGATGTGAGAAAACTAAGGCCATGTTTGCAAAGCATGCCATGAAGTATCAATTCAGTTTAACTCTAAGTGAATTTCATGTTTAATATAGTTATTAATAAAGCATAAAACGCATCTTATGAATTCTAATATAGCCAAGTTGTTGCACAGAACTGGTGATGTTTAATTCAGATATATGATTTAAATTGACACATGCTTTTCTTCAGATTTTAAATATTTTATGGTTGTAGCTAAATATGGTAATATATACAACTTTAGGATGGTAAATATATTTTAAATAATAGCCGTTATTATGCCATTCATTCACAATTTTGGAGATGCTATATTGACCTTGAAATAATTAAATAAATTAATGATATTCATAGCATACCCATACCCGATTATGTTTAAGAATTATACTTCTTACTGTTGTTATTATGCATGTATTCAACAACACTCGGTCCTTAAACATCCTACTGCACAGTTTAATGTGAAGAGACAGTTCCCTCTGGTTACCACAGGGTGGGAGTGTGACGCTGAGAACCCCAAATATTGTGGTGGAATATGGTTTCACGTTTGTTCATGTTCAAAGCTCAACCAGTATCTAAAATGTTATTCATATTGATAATTTGTTTAATAATGCTTTATTCCATTAGCTACTACAGGGAGGTTGCTTCTCACCACCGGTTTTGTATTTTCCGTCTTGCAGCAGTTCCATGAGGAGTTGGCCTTGCAGATGGTCGTCAGCACTGGGGTCTGCAGAGAGAATGCATACAAATATGCCTGGTTCTTCTTTGAGCTGCTGGTCAGTGTGCTTTAAAAAAAAAAATCACAGAGGGTGTTTCTTTGATTGACGCACAGCTCTAAGAAATAAAGTAAGGACTGCTTAGGGTGTTATTAATGAATGGATGAAGCAATACAAATTACTCACAAAACAATACATACCTCCTAAAAGACACCATAAAAGATACATTATGTTTTTATTGTGTGGAGAACAAAAGGGCATTTTTTTTTTTATACAATCTAGTCTGTAATTTATCAAGTCACTTGACAATTTATCATCCTTTCAGAGTTTTGAAAGTGTGTCATCACTCACAATCACTCTCATCCCTTCAGTTAATTTCACTTTTCTTTTTTCAATATGATGATACATATTCGAGGATCGCTTTGTTATTATCAGGTCACCATTTTGATCAAATCAGCTTAGTCTCTGTCGGGTCACCTGGCGACAAATTATTGATTTAAATGCACATTTATCACGCTTGATTTAAATTAGCATGCATTTCCATGGTTTTCCATCTTTTGTTTTTGGTGATTCACATTTTTGTATGTGCTTGTTGATGTGTTTCTTGCTCTAACAGGTGAAAAGCATGGCTCAGCATGTGTCTCATCTTGACAAGCACAGTGTCCCCCGGAGGAGCCGCTTCTCTGACCGGTTTAAAGATGACATCACCACCATTGTCTCCGTGGTGACTGCTGAGATTGGGACCATCCTTGTCAAACAACATAAGGTGAGGAATGTAATGATGATGATGATGGAAATACGTTTTGCTCATACATTTTTGTCAGTCAGACGAGTGTAAAATTCTTCACTGCATCTGTCCTCCTTCAGTCCTCCTGGGCTTTGGTAGAAGCAGTTTCGGCCTCAGTTTACATGTTGCCAGTGTCCTCAAAACAAAAGGGAGATGGAAGTGCTAATGATATTTGCCTCTGTGATATCAAAAGCTCCGCTTTCACTGCTAGATTATTGGCAAGATCCGCTCAGTGCAGTTTACGGATAGTTGATTGTTGTTGTTTCAGGAAGTCGAGCAAGCGGAGAAAGTCAACATCAGCCTGGCCTTCTTCCTCTATGACCTGCTGTCTCTCATGGACCGAGGGTTTGTCTTTCATCTGGTGAAGAACTACTGCAACCAGGTAGAATAACCAAAACCATTTAATATGTGTCTTAAAATACATGAATTCAGGGAATTGTTTGATGTTCGGTTCTGAAAGAGACGTCGATGAGTATTATTGAACTATTTTCGATTATTTATTTTTTGCTCTGTTTCCTTCTAGATGTCAGCTAAGAGTGTGTCAATGCCAACATTAATCAGCATGCGTCTGGAGTTCCAGCGAATCCTGTGCAGTCATGAGCACTACCTCAACCTGAGCCTGTTTTTCAGCAGCCCTGCTTCTGCTCCTGCCTCACCTTGTCCATCCATCACCTCACAGGTCTGCCCACGTTTCAGTCAGAATTTGCCTTTTATGTGTATTTGTAATTCAGGTGATCGTTTCATCTTTGACAGTGAAAAACAATGTGAGGTTTCACAATCAGGAAGCATTCGGCTCTATCCTTAGACCCTCGGTTTGGATAATGATTGTCATTATGGCTACATTATGGGAGCAGCGTAAATGTGTGGGCCTTGTGCTTTTACATTTGCCATTCAAGAGAAAACATCTAAAAAAGTGCAAATATAAGGAGTGCTTAGGAGAATTGAAAAGGGGAGTTGAGGGAGTCATTAAATTGAGCAGATGAGATTAAATGGGATTCAGTTTAAAAAGAGCTGTTTAAAAAGTACTTTACCTTGCATTAAGGAAAAATCGTACCCATAATATGTTCCCGCGCCTCTCATCGTGTCTGTCACTGCTTCATTTCATCTCTCCATTCAGAGCTCCAGCTCGTGTAGTTTCCAGGAGCAGCAGAGGATCTTGGGGCTGTTTGAGCTTTCTCAGGAATTCAAGCAGCAGCACTACCTCACCGGTCTGCTGCTCACAGAGCTCAGTGCCGCCCTCGACATGGAGTCAGAGGGGTATTGAAACATAGACACCTTTTTAAGTCTTTACCTCCTAATTGCCTTGTTTTTACAAAGCTAATCTATCTGCTTTCTTTCAAGGCATTTTTTTTTTAAATAACAGACTCTGACTTAAAATCATACATGTTTGCTAAAACCGATTCTGAATGAGTACTTTGATGTGGACACATTCTAATAAATATAACAACATCCAAACATGCCAAACATTGTACATAACCTCTGTAAGTACTTGAATCCTGTGTACTTGTAATGCCATTGGAGGATTCAATGAAACATTGTGTTCACAGGGGAAAAGTCCAGAGAAAGGCCATCAATGCCATCTGCAGCCTGCTGTGTTCCCATGATCTCGACCATCGCTGTATTAAACCTGAGCTCAGAGCCAAGGTGGCTGCTCTTTACCTCTCCTTGGTGGGGATTATCATTGACTCCACCAACTATCTGGACTTTACTGGTATACACACACACACACACACACAAACACACACACACACACACACGTTAATGTAATTGTGTCATTTCACGCTTAGACATACTGTATATAGTACATGTATAGTAATTCACGGTAGATTAACACACAACAAAAATGCATATTGCAACAATAAGGACACAATATTGTGTGCATAGTTCACAAACTCGGCGACCCTTCAGAGTTGACTTGCTGCCTCTCTTGTATTTACAATATACAGACACAGTGGAATTGGAGTTTTTAGTTTATCAGTTTCCTCTAATTAACAAGGTGTCCTACCCACTGTTTCGTATGGAAGCCCAGAGAGCCAAGTGAGGGCATTTATATATATATATATATATATATATATATATATATATATATATATATATATATATATATATATATATATATATATATATATATATATATATATATATATATTTATATTTTTGCACCACTACCACATGTTCTAAATATCTCATGAATCTCATGTTTAGAGTGCATGAAGAAATTAAAATCCCCTGGAAGAAAACATGAATGCTTTTAGTCCTATTCACAACATGGAGTGTAGTGGATATCAGCCTCTTGTGGCTGAGAAGACTATCACAACAACAAACACTTTAAAAATGATCCTGACAATTATTTTTATTTTTTAAATAAATCCCCTACCAAAAACGTTTCCTCTGTTTTCACAGAGAAAAAAAGTAACTAAGAAAAATTATCCTGGCAAAACACATTTTTTATAAAACAAATTTGTAATCTAATTTTGCACAGAAGAGAAACCAATTTATATCACTTAGAGAATGGATCAGTAAAACATGTATCTTCACTTGCCTCTCAGTTTTGATCAAGTCCTTTAACTATATTTATTTTTTATGTATTGTGTGGTGTGTAATAGTTCATCCAGTATGTGTTGGTGCTTTATTCCTAGATGCATTTTAACTCAGATTACGACTCTGTAGTGTCAAACGTTTTGCACAGTAAATGCTGTAACTTAAATCCTGTACGCTCCAGCCCTCTCTTCTTCTGCATATGTGACCCCTGTTGCCCTCCGTAGTTTCTGACACGCGCGGCGGCAAAAACAAGACGGGCGGACCCGAGGATGACCTTGAAAATGTCCCACCCATCAATCAGTCTGTTGCCATGGCGATTGCCGGGAACCCCTTCAGCACACTGGGACGGAATGCACTCGTTTCCATGGCATCCATGGTAAAGTTCTATAATGATTCCTTAATGATGAAATGATAACTGATTGTTGTGTGCGTTTCATTATTTAAAAAAGTTCTAAAGTGCCTGTGTTTGTGTCTGTGAGCATTCTGCCTCCTAACAGGTGAGCTGCACTGAGGTAGATTGATTGACTGTCACAGCCACACACACACTTCATCCATCCTAAAAAAATCACACACGCGTGCGTGCACACATGTCTGCGGGAGATGGTTTATGGGAAGGCATTGCCATCATAAGTGAACAGGGCCGTCCTCCCTGACAAACACATCCATCAAGTGTAGCTACAGCAACAACACGGGCACTAAAACCGAAAGCTGCCGTTCTCTCTTTCTCTCTCTTTTTCTTTCTCGCATCTCCAGGAGATGAATCAGTCCCTTGTATGTTGTAACATGAAATACTGTTGTGGAAAAACTGATTTTCACACAACTGAGCCATCGGCCTGGTATCCATCACAAATCCAAACATGGCGCTTGTTCCACAACAATGTCAGCAACAGATATGTTTATTTTTTATTCATGGAGCTTTATTTTCAAATGAACAACGGATGTTTTTTGATTATATGCCACAAATATTGAATGTTGGTTCTGGTAAGCTTCACTCCGCTCTGCTATGAAACAGAGACCTGGAAACAGGTTCTAGGTGAGACACCAGAGCTCTAGGAGGTTAATGGCAACATTCATCAAATCTGCCACACAGTGAAGCAGCAGTAGCCCTCGAAAGTAGCGATTCATTCATCACACGGATGAAGGTAAATTAATCTGCAGTAGATTTAACGCCTATTAAGATGGGGCAAGAGAACCATATTTCACTAAAGCCCATGTGAAAAGAAGTGGCCAGCCATGTTTGGGGTTGAGAGAAGCTTGTGAGTGATACACCGTTAGCTTGTGAGATACACTTGTTATACACGCTGTATGATTCGATGGGTAGAGCAGGAGACCACCACTGACAGTGTTACGGATGTGTTTTTTAATGAGAGTCGACTATGATGGAAATATATTAATTAATCGTGCCGTAAAGCGTTTTGGATTCAAGCATTCCCCCGACTATCTGTTATGTTATAATATACAGGGAACACCAGTAAGGGATGTTTACACAGATGTTTTTTTAATTTACCTCTGAACCCCCTGGATTAAAACAAATATATATTTTGTATGCATCCCTTTCATTTCTTTGCTGGAAAGTAAATTGTCGATCTGGGTGCACATATTGCAGGTGTGTGTGTGTGTGTGTGTGTGTGTGTGTGTGTGCGTGTGTGTGTGTGTGTGTGTGTGTGTGTGTGTGTGTGTGTGTGTGTGTTTCTGACTGTGCGCAGGTGTTCTTTGTGTTCAGCGAGAGCTACATCATACTGTATCATACTGCATGTCTCTCTCCTCTTTCCAGCAAGGTAAATCCGTAGCCACCCTGGCAGCAGACACCAGTCGCCACCTGTTGGCGTGTTTCCTGTGGGTGATGAAGAACGCCGATAGGAGTCTGATTCAGCGCTGGACTATAGATATGCCTCACTCGCAGCTCAACAAGCTGCTGGAGCTGCTCACTATCTGCGTGTCCTGCTTCGAGTATGGGGTCAGTTTGTTCATTCATCAACTTGTTTTGTATCCGTGTAGTTGCAGCAGCCCTTTCAATTCATTTGAATTCGTACGTGGTCGTTATTATCAATTTAGACTACGCCCTTGTGTGTCATGATATGGAAATGTATGATTTTTATCATGATATTATTCCATTGTCAGATGATGAATCACCGTTTTTAACTATCGCACAGCCCTGCTTTGCATCAGAGACATCAGGGCATCGTGTGTATTTATCATATAAAACTTCGGGATAAATGCAAAGTGTTAAAAATAATGCAATTGTAAGCACTTATTTGTAGCTGGTGAATGTGTGTTTGTAGGGTAAGCAGAGCAGTGACAGAGTGAGCACCCAGGCCTTACAGAAATCTCAGCAGGCCAAGCTGCAGCTGGAAGAAGCCCTGCTGAGAGGAATGGGCGCCCGCGGGGAGATGATGAAACGAGTTGGAGGTGTTGTATCTCCTCTCTTGAAATTGATTTTTCTATCAAAACTGGAAAGACCTTGTGAAAAACTAGTGAATGTTATCAGTATTTGATAAACGGGCCAGTATATGCTTAGGTTAGCATGTTAGTCAGGAAAGGAATGTCTGCTCTGTGTTAAGCAGCATTTCAAATATGAGTATACTCTGGTGTATAAGGAGACCAGGTAATTTGATTATCGGGATAATTTCCAGCTCTAAATGTTAATTTAAAAAAAAGAAAATGTACACAATTGTTGCACTGAAATACATGTTTTTGTCATAAACATAGCTACTCTTTCAGACTGCATGGATTGCGATGATACAGTTTAGTGTATACCCTGAAGTAAACATGCATAATAGTTTTCTCACAACTAAATTTCTTGACATGATGTGTTTCTTTTGAACCCCTCACAGGGATTGAACGGACGATGGGTCACAGGGAGAACCTACGATGGAGGAAAGACCTCACTCAGTGGAGACAGACCAACGACAGACAGGATAAGTAAGTTATAACTTGAGCCTCTGCCGTCAAACTTTCAAGATTTCCGGTTTCATCAGCGACTGTCTTTTTTGTGCTTTCTTCTCTAAAAATCTGCCTTACTCTCTCCGTGTTGCAACAGGACGAAAGCAGAGTTGGACCAGGAGGCTCTGATCAGTGGAAACTTAGCCACAGAGGCGAACCTTATAGTGCTGGATCTGCTGGAAACCATTGTTCAGGTCTAACCTACACACATGCAACATTACAACACTGTGTGTACAGAAAATTAAAACAGGAAAAATGTTATGTAGACCATTGGCAATTTGGCTTTTGATAATAGATTGCGCTATATTGTAAGGTTTTCTTAATGTTTTGCATTTGCATAGGGACCTGAGAGTCAACAAGAGATTTTCTTTCATCAGCTAACCCTATTAAAAAAAGAATTACATTTGTATGCATAATTAAAATACCAACAAAGGGCCTGATTAGGTAGTTGACTAAACCCTGATCAGCTTTCTTGAAAAAAACATTAAGTCTGTTCAAACCAAAGTGTTTGTCCCTCAGTGAATAACTACTGAACAGAGTAGAAAACAGGTTAAATGCAGATGCATGTTTTTATTGGCTGCGAATGAACACAACATCAGTTCAGCTGAGTTCAGCACAAAGACGGCATAATATAGCATCCACACATGTGACACGGTCTCTGCTTGTTGAACCATGTTGAGTTGCTCATCTTTGAATGTCCCCTGTCCAGGCAGTGCCGATGGCTGAGTGCAAGGACAGCGTGGTTGGTGGAGTGTTGAAGGTGTTACTTCACTCCCTCACCTGCAACCAGAGTACCACTTTTCTCTCTCACACCTTCAGCTCACTCAGAGCGCTTGTTGTTAAGGTAATTTCGTGCGTGTGTGTGTGAAACACTATCTGTTGCTAAATGAAATGTTCTTATTTACTCGTGGGGGAGAGGCAAGCTGTTGATACGAGCCAGAATGATTTATGTACGCGTGTGCCTGTGTATACCTGGTTTCAATTTGTCTGTATGCGTGTGCAGTTTGGGGACCTGATGTTTGAGGAAGAGGCCGAGCAGTGTTCAGACCTGTGCCAGAAGGTGCTTCAGTATTGCAGCAGCCCTGTCGATGAGAACAGGAGCCAGGCCTGTGCCACCCTCTACCTCATCATGAGATACAGCTACAGCAATGCCAGCGTAAGGACACACACACGCACACACACAGAGCAAATGTCAGGCATGTGTTACCTTCCTGTCAGATGAAACCGTATCTAACATCTAAGCTTGCAGAAGAAATTGCATTTATGTGGGATCAAATATAATTTAAGTGCACATGAGAGTTCAGAATGGCTTACGATACATGTGCTCTTAAACACGCATAGAAGCGGGGAGTCTGTCACACACATCTCAGCCTGTCTTCTCCACTTTTCCTCTCCTGCTCGGCTTTAATGTCTTCTCTGTGTCTATTTTGAGCGTGCCGCAGAAAGTTTCTGCTGAAGGATGTGTCTCTGATTCGAGAGCAGAGAGATATGTCACTGTCTCCCCATGTTCCAACCCCTCTTAAACTAATGACAGGCAGACCTCGTGTGTGTGTGTGTGTGCGTGCGTGTGTGTGTGTGCGTGCGTGCTTCAGTACATATGTGTGCATGTGTAAGTTTATGTGCCTCAAGGGCAGAGAGAGAGTGTGAAAGGAGCAGAAAGGAGGAAACCACGATAGAGATGGAGTATTTTTGCCAGAGTTGAAGCAGTGGCGGAGGGAAATAAAAAAAAACAAGAGAGATCTGAAGGAAGGAAGGAAGGAAGGTTTTAGGATAGAGTATCTTCTTTCATTTTCTTTGCTAGTTCGATAACTGCTGTTGCAGTTGATATTTCCTGTGTTTACAGTCTGTACACTTTAATGAAAGTCAGACACCAGCTTGTGGGAGCACGCATACACACACACACACACACACACACACACACACGCACACACACACGCACACACACACACAGTATTGAAAGAGTATTTCCCATCTGCGTGTCCCAGCGTATGTTTGTTTATGTGGTGTATACAGATGGAGCTGTGATCTGAATTAGTGTAGCAGCCATATGACTCATTCATTCATTCAGAACCTCCACCTCTTCCTTTGTTTATGTTTGCCTCCCTTCATCCACCCTTGTCTTCCTCTCAGTTTGTCACACACACTTTTTATTTTTTCCTCTGTCCATCTTTTACTTTAATTTCCGATTGTGGTAATAAAAAGAGAGAATAGCAGGCTTTGTTATTTTCCAGAGATGAAAAGAAAATCACTAAAAGCAGATACATGTAGTTAAATCTTGGAAAGAAAGCCAGAGGAAAAGGGGCATATGAGAAAGAAAATTAGAGAGAAAGAAAGAGAGGGTTGTGTGTTGACTTAAGCTATCATTTAGGGTACTTTTGAGCGCACACACACACACGCACACGCACACACTGAGTTAGAGGGCAGTGATGGGTGGTTAGGCTTTGGCTCCATGCTCAGTTGAACAGAATGAGGCCGTAGAGATGATCCATGGGTGATTATGTCTCTGCTAATGGGAGATCATTTCCCGCTTAGCTGGTCATGCTGGAGATAGATGGGACTTCACACACACAAGAGCACACTCCCGCTCTCACACACACACACACACACACCTCGCTGCAGAGGATGGAGGGGTGTTTGTCAGTTGTGGTGGACAGGTAGTGTGACGGATGGAGAGACAAGGAAAGGGAGGTAGCAAGGGAAAACAAAACAGCGTACCAATATAAGTATTGCTTAATATCCTTTAATAGTTGTACAATAGCATATCTGTTGCAGCTGTCTTGTTCTGTGTGCTGTCAAATGGCAATACGTTGCTAAAATGAGCAGGGTACAAGCATAGCGTTTCCAAAGACACCATATTGCATGACTTGGACTTTAGATTTGGATACGTTTTCTGTAAATATTAATATGTTATAAAAAAAAACTGCGCTCCCCTGTGTCTTCGCCAGAACTTCTCAAGAGTGAAGATGCAGGTCACCATGTCTCTGGCCTCGCTGGTGGGCAAGTCCTCAGACTTCCAGGAGGAATACTTACGACGCTCACTTCGCACCATCCTGGCCTACGCAGAGGAGGACACGGAGATGCAGAACACTCAGCTGCCCTCACAGGTATAAAACACGGCTGCATTACATTCTCTGACATTGATCGAATCGTAGTCTCACGCCTGCTTCTTGTCTTTGTCTGTGCTTTCAGGTGGATGAGCTTCTAAGAAACCTCAACAGTATTTTGTCAGACACAGTGAAGATGAGGGAGTTCCAGGACGATCCTGAGATGCTGATGGACCTCATGTACAGGTGAGACACACCATTAACATTGAAAGGCTGCCTCTTTGTCTCTCCCTGTCAACAGTGTGTCTTTCTCTCTCTCTCTTCTGTATTCTCTCCTTCTCTCATCCCCCTGTGGCTTCTCTCTATGTTGTGCTGCTGGTTCCTATTTCTCTGTGGTCTGGGCTGTTTTGTCTCTATTTGGTGCCCTCACTATGGTAACCATGTGGTAGCAGTTTAGTCTCCTAATCTGGCTGTGTATGTGTGTGGGTGTGTCTTTGAGAACGCGAAGGGGAAACAGTGGGACAAAGGGAGCATACATGTGCTGTGTGTTGATTTAGGCACTTTACCTCAACATGCCCAAACGTCACTTACATGTGTCATTTATCATGCACCTTTCGGTTTGGTCTGCGGGCCCAGTCACCTGGTGAGTGTTTGACGACTGCACAGAACGACCCGTTAGCTTTACACACTTACCTAGACTCACCCCGACGTTTACCTCCAAGCTCCCGAACACAGAGGTCATTGACGCACAAGACATTTGGTCTCCAGATGCTTGAATTCATTTGTATAGTATGGTGACTCACCTGCTTTTATAAATAAATTCATTCAGAGCGTTTCAGATTTTTTCCCATGCTGTTAGGCTCATGATTATTCATGTGTTCCACGAACAGGAAAACATTTTCCATAATTTTTTGTTGCCCATAAAAACACTAAATGACCCAAATGCTTTCACGGCTGCTATACTCACTCTCATGCACACATTTTGTTTTGAGATATTCACTCTTTATATTGGACTTTTGGGAGTTTTTTTTTTCCTTACAGTGAAGGAATAAATATGCCGGGGTGACATCAGGGTTCATCTGGCACATTCAAGGGAGTGCAAAACTGAATTCTGAAAGGATCTATAAAAAGAAAAAAAAAGCATAAAACTTAATGGTGAATTTGAAGTGAATAGTTCAAAGTCTTCTGGCTTGCTTAGAATTTAAAATGAAAGAGATGAATGTTTTAACCCGATTCAGTTCTTCAGTTAAGAATATTGCTGACCTCCTTTTTTGTGTTTTCTATCAAGTGTGTTTTATTTATAATTCACGATGTACATTTATCTGTGTTGTCTTTGGATTACAAAAGCATTAAGCCTTTGTTGTAGTTAAGGCTATTTGTCTATTTGTCTCTGGCCTATGCCAAAATAAATCATGTGCATCATGCCTTTAACTTTAAAAAAGTGAATTGTTTGACTGTTCTTAGTAGTTTTGTCTGTTTCTTTGCTGCCTTCTTCGGTTAAAGTCTGTCTTCAAAATGAGTTTTTAATCTCAATGTGACGTTCACCTGTTTGAATAAAGTAAAAATAAAGAGGAAAAAACACAACCATACCCTCCTTCTCTTCCCTCCTCAGGATAGCGAAGGGCTACCAGACATCTCCTGACCTTCGTCTGACCTGGCTGCAGAACATGGCAGAGAAGCACAACAACAGGAAGTGTTACACTGAGTCGGCGATGTGTCTGGTCCACGCTGCTGCCCTGGTGGCCGAGTATCTCAGCATGCTGGAAGATCACAAGTACCTACCTGTTGGCAGCGTCACCTTCCAGGTAGAGAACACAGATACAAATATAAAAAAACAAATTAGCAAGGAACTAATAATAAATAAAAAAACATGTCTAGACTGAAAGAAGGAACAGTTACAGCCACACAAATTAAGCATTCAGCATTTGTTTGTTGTGACTGTTGCTTGTTTTGTTGAACAGAGGCAAACCCTCCTTCTCTCAACACACCACATCACGCATCTCCTCACGGATTTCTTCCAATTTTGGCTGCGTGTGTCCAGAGGGGGGAGCTGTACTCTCAAAACGTCAACATATAAATATGGTCCCCTGGTTGCTCTGCTTAACGCAACGCCTTTGAAGTTGTAAGGATTGGGGGGGAGGGAAAGGGAATATGTGCTCGCGTGGGAGAAGAACAGACTGTTCCCCTGAACTGAAAACAAAGTTATATCAGTAACTGTGATGGAGTTATTGATGAGCTGTGTCACACGCATGGCCTCTGTGGCGCTTTTGTACAGGACACTCTAACATGCATCAGTCCGCAGGTCATTGATTGGATGTTCATCAAATTAGTTCCATTTCCCACTTTAGGACATCTCCTTTTAAAATCAGTCGTGTAATTGATTATTTGATTAAGAGGGCTAATTGATTGATTAGCTGACTGGTTTTCTCCTCAGAACATCTCCACCAATGTGCTGGAGGAGTCGGCGGTGTCGGATGACATCCTGTCCCCGGACGAGGACGGGGTGTGTTCGGGACGCTACTTCACCGAGAGTGGCCTGGTGGGGTTGTTGGAGCAGGCTGCAGAGCTCTTCAGCAATGTGAGACCATGAAGCTGCATTATATTTATGTTTAAAGTGTAGTGTTAACATGGAAACCTGTGGCTGTATGTTATTTTAGATAAGGCATTAAAGAGGACCAAACTGTACTTAACCCACAACCTTAGAGTAGGTTTAATGCAGTAACTATCAAGTTAATAGTTAACACTAAGAGTAATCAGAGTGAACCTCGTCTCTGTTTGCATTGAGTCGTTAATGATAACTATTTGGGCTGTCATGCTAATAGAATTTTTCAAGTATTAGATGCAAATATTTCCTCTATATATTGTGTGTGTGGTCACCCTAACTAGCAGTGATGGCTGTCTCATCAGGGTTGTCTCTTCGAGGCAGTGAACGAGGTCTACAAGATCATCTTACCAATCCTGGAGGCTCACAGAGATTTCAGAAAACTGGCATCCACTCATGACAAACTACAGAGAGCCTTTGAGAACATCATTCAGAAGGTAAAACCTAAACGGCAAAGTGTTCTTTGGAAAAGGCAATTAACGTAGTGAGAATGAGAATATGTTACTGATATCATATTGATTACAGAGTGATCTAAAAGCTCCTCTTCTCTTCCCTCCAGGGCCACAGGAGGATGTTTGGAACCTATTTCCGGGTGGGTTTTTATGGGGGCAAGTTTGGCGACCTGGATGAACGAGAATTCATTTACAAGGAGCCAGGGATCACACATCTGCCTGAGATATCACACAGGCTGGAGGTACGAGAGAGGAACGTGTGTGTGTGTGTTGAACTGAGATGCATGTGGTGAATTCATGTTTAATTGAGGTGGAGTGAAAAAGGAAGATGGTGCCTGGATGGACTGGTGGAACCTGATGATGACTGAGAGATTTTGAGTTGAACAGAATGAAAGAATGTCAGACTCAGTCATCCATCTGTTTTTAGTGGGAGAAAAGTTTTTAAAAGGAGAAATAATATCACGAAGAGTAAGACAATGTCAGCCACACTCTTGAATCAAATAAGTAAATGAATCATAGGTGTTCTTTTAACATTGTATTCTTCAATGAATAGCGTTGAATGACATTGTAATCTGTATAATATTTGCATGAGAGTCATGAAAGGCTATATTATGCACTATACTGTATATGAACAACACAATTTCGCCCACTCCTAGAACTTCTACAGTCAGTGTTTTGGAGAAGACGCATTGGTGATGATCAAGGACTCGACACCAGTGGACAGAAAACAACTCAACCCCAGCAAGGTAGGTGACCACTCCCATGATTACTGCTCCATGTGTACTGTATTAACAAAGTAGTAATCATCCAGCTGATGTATACGATATACTGGATATAATATGCTAAGTTGAAGCTTACTACACCACTTTTTATTTTTTATTGATGACAATATGACATACAAGGATCGAAGAACAATTTTTTTGTGTGTATGTTAATCAGGCTAGTTTTTCAAGTAGGCTACAATTATCAGAACATTAGTATGTGGCTCAAAAGTGTACTGCAGATACAAATGTTAAATAAAAGACGATGGAAGAAATTCAGCAAATTTATTAGGCGACACAAATCAAATTTCCTGCCACCCACTTGTGGGTCCTGACCCAGTCTCTGGGAATGACTGATGGAGAACATGCACATTTAGATTTGCAGAAACTGTGCATTTGAATGTTTTGTCTGCTTTGTTGCATTTATTGAAAAACTGTCATAAACCACCTCTCCTCTCCAGGCGTATATCCAGATCACTTATGTGGAGCCCTTCTTTGATGATTATGAGATGAAAGACAGGCTGACAAACTTTGAGAAGAACTACAACCTGCGCCGCTTCATGTACACCACGCCCTTCACGAAGAGCGGGCGTCCACGGGGGGAACTCAACGAGCAGTACAAGAGGAAAACCATCCTCACCACCATGCATGCCTTCCCCTACATCAAGACTCGCATCAACGTCATCCAGAAAGAGGAGGTAGGTGTCGACACTTTTTTTTTAAGGACCGTTTCTCCACTTTTGAAGACTGCAGCAATGAATTTGTTCAATATTACCTCTCTCTTGCTTCCAGTTTGACCTGACCCCTATTGAGGTGGCCATAGAGGACATGCAGAAGAAGACTAGAGAGCTAGCAGTTGCCACGCATAGAGAACAGCCCGATGCTAAGATGCTACAGATGCTGCTTCAAGGCTCTGTGGGAGCCACCGTTAACCAGGTACGAGCGTTGCAAAGCGACGCTTCTGTTTTGCAGTCCCTGCTCCGATTATAGCGGAAATTATCACTTATCTCATGCTTA
Source organism: Taurulus bubalis (assembly GCF_910589615.1). Lineage (NCBI taxonomy): Eukaryota > Metazoa > Chordata > Actinopteri > Perciformes > Cottidae > Taurulus > Taurulus bubalis. The sequence goes on along the minus strand of NC_136596.1, from coordinate 6,638,631 downwards.
ACCAACTGATGGCTGTTCGCCCAAAACGATGGCTCTTTGTATCACACAAAGCCCTTGTGTTCCCTGAGTGTTCCTTCTTACTGTGCAGGGGGAAATAAACCCGAATAATTTACCTCTATTTATCTTATCACATTTACAGTTTCCATTGTAGTCCCAGAGTGCAGGTGGTAGACATGACAGTGATCACACATCAAAGCCTTCACCCCATCCACAACTCTAATCCGTCCTTTTGCTTCTCGCCTGATTTAGTTAAAATGTCAATTCATGGCCCTTCTTTCCTTTTCATGTCCCTGCTGCACGGCATGCTGAACCGGAGGTCTCTTTGATCTGATAGCTTCCAGGTCCTGCCAACCTGGCGAATGTTGGAGTAATGATGAAGCTAGCTACAGCGTCTCCGCTCCCTCCGCCCTTTGCTTTATCTTCCAGCGTCTAATCTGACAGGTCCCTCGCTCCAACCCGCTGGTTGTGTATATATAATGCTAATGCTCAGCAGCTCCGTAAACATATAACTCTTGACTGTAATCAGTACAGGAGGCTGGCTTTCTGTGTGTGGGTCTGCAGCTCAGACCAAGGACTGAGGCCCAGGCCCCAATGCGCTTATGATGCTAATCAGAGCTGTTTAACTGTGCCTGTCGTGATGCAGGCACTCTGCAAGTGTGTTGTGGTTTTATGATGAATATAAGTTAGGCTAACAAGATCTCATACTGGGCAAATGGGAGCCAAATGGTGGCTGTATTCAGTGTTAGCGGGGACATTAGCCATGCAGGCGGCGAATCATGTCTCCTTCTTTGATCTGATATCTTCCTCATGTTCTCGTTCAGCATCTCGGGCTCGCATTAGACATTCAGTTAGGAAGTCATTTCCCCCTGCCTGAACAAGGGGCATTCGCATCCCTCCTTTGTTCATACACTCTTGAACGCTTCCCCTCTTACCTCCTCTCTTTCCTTCCTCCCCTCTGTTTTTGCTTTCTCTTTCTTTGCCTCTCTAACTTTGTCCCTTTTTGTTGTTTTTGTCCCCCTCCCCCTTCGTTTGTAGGGCCCATTGGAGGTGGCCCAGGTCTTCCTGAATGAGATCCCAGCGGACCCGAAGCTCTTCCGTCACCACAATAAACTGCGTCTGTGTTTCAAAGAGTTTATAATGAGGTAAGATACGATCAAAGAAACACCACCGAGTGACTCCACACAGCACCAAAGTCATGCAAAAATGAGGAAAAACACCACTAAAAATACAACAAGAACTTTCACGGTGAGCCAAAAAACCTAAAGGAATTCACCAACTATTTTACTTAAATTTGCATTTCTGCTTCCCTTTATTGTTACCAGTGGCTGGCGCTGGCTCAGTAGGTGGAAGTGTAGAACAATACTTCAAAGAGATTGTTGAAAATTCAGTTTGTTTGTGAGACTTGACTTGAAGGAGTGAAAGTCTTCTCCAGGACGCTCTATATATACATCATCATTGGTGTCAGTGTAGGATGATGAAAGAGACAAATCGGAGACAACTGTGATTGATGGAGACCGATATACTGCTGCTTAAGCAAAGTGTCATTCAAGATGCAGAGATGGGAATGATACTCAACAGTAAAGTGCAAACCAGATGCTAGTTAAAGAAACCAAACATGTACAGTAAGAGGACTGCGAAGAAATATTACCCATCGTGACAGGGGATTTTTTTTGCTTCAGTTTCCTATATGACATTGAAGATATGTTTCCTCATAATCACTTCTTCTTGAATTGCAAAAGTGTATTGTTCCCAAGAGTTTAATTATATTTTGAATATTCTGAACATTTAAAACCACCCTACCCACAGCAATGTGTCTTGAGAATATGCTGATTTTGTGCAGGAGATGTGTGTTTTTTGTGCAGGCGTCCCGTGTTTGTGTGTGTTTGCTTTCATCTCGTGGGCATTTTCAGTTTCCCTCCAAAAGGTGGTTTTCATTTTCTTACCCTCATGTCACATTCTAGCTGCCTTGATTGCTACAAGCAGCTTGGCAAATATTTACTCTCATTTCATAAAGTTTTTTCCTGCTGGCACTCGACCCTTTGTATACCACTCTCCTTGATAGTGGTGTTCTAATAAAAACCATGATTTTAGAAATCTTATTTCTCCACTGAATTAAATATCTCCAGTCATAAAGACATCAGGCCTCACACCTAAACTTGGCATCTTCTGTTCAATTATTTACTGTTAACAGATGCACTATAACATTCTGGGTAGGTTATGCAACAATTAATATTTCATTCAATTAACTATTATGCATGATTTTTCTTAAAAAATCTAAGTCAGCCCATTTGATCTGCGAAATGTGTCTCCAAAGCTATTATGTCACATGCTACTACTTGTGCATTGATGGCATTTCTAAAATGCGTTGTCTTAGTGATTAAGGCTTGAAGAGATGAATGTTGGAGAGGCTGTTTTCTTGATTGACAGGTGTTCTGAGCCTATCGGAAGCTGATGTATAGTCCCATCTCCCCTTTGCCCAAATGTTGATTATCTACCCCCAGTAACAGACAAAGATGATGTGTATAGTCAGCTCAGAAAACTTGTGAATGATGTGACATACAGAAAGAGAGATTAATTTTCTTCGTCGGTTGATACAAATAAATGTATTTAAATATTGCAGGTACATCGGGAGAATTCATTTGAAAGCTTTCAAACCAAGCAATCGGAGAGAAAGCTACATATCCGTTGATGTTTTTGTAGCTTGGAAAATCATTTTCTCTTGTGAAGTGTCCTTAATGCCCCCTGGCCAGCGTATTTACTGTATACTGTTACATGACATTGCTATTTCCATATTACCCACTTTAAAATTGATGAGATAAACTCAGACATGTGTTTGCAATCATCCCAGCCTCTCTTATTTCCTGCCGACGGCTCTGTGTGTTGGCCATTATACAAGTCATGATAAAGGACCCCATTCCTGCCCTCTGCTCTTTGTTCAGCTCCGATCTTGTGGCATTTTATTCGTGATTTTGAGATTTACCTCGGCTGCGTTTTGAAACCGCTGTGTGGGTCATTTACAGTTTAACCCACATTCTAGCTGAGGTACTTGGAAAGATCCAATATAGGAGTTCCTTACAGCCTTGTACATTGTTAACTCGCATGTAGAGCTCTCGCATGCAAAAGGAGTCCAATTTATGTCAAGTAGTTCCAGGACGTTGGCTGCATGAAACGGCGCATGCGTTTCTGAAGGCTCGAGGACAGGGAGGGGATTACCGCGAGATTGTTTTGCATAGAATCGTTGTTAAAGCTGTTTTTAAGGAATTTCATTAAAAAGGTCAAGGAGTACATTTCATCTCATGCAATGTCATTTAAGAACACAGAGTTTAAAACTGACTCCACGCTGCTCTCGGTCCTGTAGGTGTGGTGAGGCAGTTGAAAAGAATAAGCACCTGATCACATTCGACCAGAAAGAGTACCAGCAGGAGCTGAAGAAGAACTACAACCGCCTGAGAGAGAACTTGAGGCCTATGCTGGAGAGGAAGATACCTGAGCTCTACAAACCCATCATCAGGCCTCGACTGGAGAACAGGTAAACAGACCCAGCCACTGTTTTTAACGAGACAGCGATGAGAAGAAAAAAAAAACATGCGTCATTGATTTCATCACTCTCTCTATGATTGCTGAACCCAAAGAGAAGTGAGAACAAATGGAACTCAGCAGAGATCCATTCACAGTGACCGTGTTGCCTCTACAAGTATTGATGGCTGAACCAGAGCCACAGTACACAGATTGAGTGCTGAGCCAAAGCCCTGGCCACATTGTACCCTTGAATTAGTAAGGACTGATTGCTCACTAAGTGCTTTTATGACCAACCATGGTAATCTTCATACATCTTGCAATGTATTTTCATGCTGAGTGATGGGCATGTACTTCAAAGGGATACTTTTCCCCCAAATTTAGAATTTTCTATCAATTACTCAGGAAAAGGAAGAGAGCGTCCAAAATCCGTTGCTTCAGTATCCTTGATTGAATGAACTTGGATGAGGACTGATATTAACACCAGCAAAAGTATATGAACATTTTAATAAAAATGCAATAAAATTTCCCGTATTTATACAAAAAAAATCCTATTTTTATGCCTTGCTCAAGGAAACATTTACAGTATGTCTCTACTACTACCTGCACTGACCCTTAATCTTCATCTTCCTCACCATCATTCTTTATCTTGAGTTTTCCGCGTCTTCCCTCATCTACTTGTCCTCCCTCCGTCTCACAGGGATTCCTTCAAACGTCTAAGTTTCCGCAAAGCTCAAGAGGAAAACTCCTGAGATGCCACGACTCGTCAGAGAGAGAGTGCTATGGAGAGGAAGTGGAGGCCGTCACACAACCGAGAGAGGAAACGAGAAGATAAGATGAAAGAAGAGGAAAAAGCGAGGAAAGGAACGGCTGGAAACAGCCTTGGAATCCTCTGCCGTGTGGACGCACATTGTGTCCACAATGGAGGACTCAGTCTCTCAACAGTCCAGCAGTGCTTATTAATGTCTGCTGCACGTCCACTTTTGTGATTTTGCGGTTGTTTGTTACAGGAGGCAAAAAGTGAGCGAGCACATAGAAATATGGAGGTGGCAATATTGAGCAAAGTGTAGCTTATTGAGCATTTCACTGTAAAATCTTCAGATGCCTTGGCACTGTTGATTTCCTTTTTTTGTTTTTTTAGATAACTGCAAGTCCTAATAATGCTGCAAACATTTCCTCTGGGTTGGTACCGAGGGAGATGAGAGTTCCTCTCCGAGGCCCTTGCTGGCCCGGGGCCTGTGTGTGTGTGCCAATAATGCTTGTGTCCTGTGTGTATGTAAGTGTGTATGCAAACGTGTCAATGGATGTGTGTTTATTTCGATAATGTTTGGAGTAGAGGATTTTGGTGCCATACTGAAGTCACTTTGTACTCCGTGATGATAAATGATTCAGTTTTGTGCTAAAAGGCCTCTGAAATTCCACTGGGTGTCTTTGCATGAAATGTGCCCGTTAAGAGCAGCAAGCGTATGGATGGATTTGTGCACTGGAAAAATAGACACAATTTCCCATGTTAGCTCTTAAGGCCATTCTTGTCTTAATCATGTTGAACATACAGTACCTGACCATGTAGCTAATGGAAGAGTTTAACTTATTGATGTAATTACACAGGAGATAGATAGACTTGCTGTATCTGAGGCTCAAAATCACACATGGCTTATCTCTAAATACTCATTTTGTATATAGTAGATGTACTACATCAGATAGTTACAAAGATGTTTACAAAGGTATGAAAAACTATTTTTCATTTTATTGAAATGTATTTTTAGATAAATAATAGCAATAATGATATGAATTGGAAATGTCCTTCAGGCATGATTCAGTGACTGAGTGTACTGTAACAACCTCAATGTATGTTCCAGTAGTTTCAGTACCTGTAAATAGTCCACTTCCTCCTATACACAGAGTGCCAAATGGAATTCCCCCTTACTTAAGAACAGAGATACTATAAACGCAACATTTTGAAAATCACCCCACGCAGCTGTGCTTTGCAGTGTGCGTTGTGTTTACTTGTCAAAAATACATTCCAGAGGAGAAATGTACTTCTGCTTGGCAGTATTGAGTAGTGGCAACCTGATTTCCTTTGACATCCATAAACAGCTCACTCTTTATTTCATGTACGTGTACTTGCCATTTAAAAAGTGTGTGTGTAGACCCTTTTTTTATAGACATTGATACTCATTTGAATATTTTTCGCTCTGTTTCCAGGTACATCTGTTATTTATGAGCTGTAGAATGTTTTTAAATGAATAAACAAGTGAGTATTAACTAAAATAGATACCTATTTTTGAAACATGCAGTACATTGCTGAAAGTGGGTGTTATAAGATACATTGGTGGCATTCAACCTCTGGATATTGCATTTATGTTTCTTCATCAGTTATTTTATGTTAACTATTGTTTTAAAACATTTTTCTTTGCATTCTGTGCTGTTAAAAAATGAAATAAAAGTTAATATATGCACATTTGTCATTTCTGTGTTAAGTGTCTCTTTTAAAAACTTTCTTTCAAGAAATGGCCTAATATTACAGAGCTATATCATTGCTGAATGGCAATTGATAAACTAACACAACATTTAAAGATTCAATTTCCACGTTATAAATATTGTCATTTAACTATATCCATTTTACTGGTGTTTCACTCCAATAGGATTAATACAACGTGAATATATATGACGCGAGCTTAAAAGGAGGGAAGAACTCGGGAGGAAAAACAAAAACTACAACCTTCTGCTGTCGCGTCAAAGCGACGTCATCACTACTCGACGTCGACAAGACGGACACAGGTTTGTTGTGGATGTTATGAACAAGCAAGTGTTTACGAGTACTCTGCGTTATATCGACAGTAGTTGTTTTTTTTAAGCACGTGTTGCTGCACCCGCCGTAAGCTCCAGTGAAGCGCGTGTTTAATGGCGGCACCGCTGCCGTAACTAGCTTTGAGTGACGGAGAGCAGACTTGTGATGCCAAGTTAGTCCGAACTCCCTCGTGCCACATCTGTCAGTAAGCGTCACTCTTCCGCGACGTTAGCCTGCTGTCACCGCGTGTTACTGCGCTGTCTGGTGCTCTCAAAAGACGAGAGTGGTTACACACGCGTCACTCGTCACAGACAACTTTTGCTCTGCAGCCTTCAGTATGCGTGGAAGGCAAGCTGTCACGTGTTTCTGCCTGCAAGGAGTACGCATGCGCCCTGACCTGCCACAGCGTAGCCTTTCACAAAGTCACTTAATTATCATCTTTCTGATGTTGGTCATGTTTCAAATGGCATTTTCTGGTGTTATTTTGTTTCTTGTCTGCTGTGCATTGTTGACTTTTTCTCTGTATGAATTTTGGCTACAAATGAGTTTCCCCACTGGGGATTAATACATTTTTCTAATCTAATCTATTATCCATTTTTGCTCCGCTTGGCTCATAGCGACCCATTTGAACCCTCTTTGAGTCACTACTTGTCATTCCACACTATAGTAACAGTATGTATATATATATATATATATATATATATATATATATATATATATATATATATACATACTGTTACTATAATATATATATATATATATATATATATATATATATATATATATATATATATATATACACACAGTGAAGTGAACATACTCACCAGTCACTAAAATCACAAAGTTAGAAAACACACCGGGTCATATAAGTCGTGTTTTTAGCCAACCTCTTATCAGAGATCAGAGAGAGATTGTTTTTTTGTTTTTTTGGCTTCTTCTTGTATTTGTAGATATTATCCTCTTGTTTTTTGTGTGCTCATAATTTTATGAATTTACTCCTGCACCGAATAACCACTGAGGATTTCCTGCTGTAAACGGTAATTGCACCTCTGTCTTGCCAAGCCTGCCTTCATGCCCCAAGCAGCCTAAATGGAAGGATTGTGACCGTAAAAACTCTGCTGTACAGCAAGAGAGCTTTAATACAGGCTGCGGCAGATCGTTAGCTCTTCCCTGTGCGGGGCTAAGGTGTTTGGCTAACATAATGACTTACTTATACCTCCACTTCATTAACACAGATCAGAAATACCATCATGAAACAGTTTTTCCTGTTTGGAAAACATTTGCAGAATGTGTGAACAGATTGAGTTTGGCATTCAAGTTTGAGTTGAGCATACAGGCCCTGACAGTTTTGGCTTCGTCGCAGTACACTGGCAGAACATTCACAGACTCAAAGTAAGCGCCTCAGCCCACAGGAAGCTATAGAATATCAACTAAAAGTGTTGACCGTAACTTACGCAAACACACACTTTCCCCATCACCCTGTGATAGATAGATGAAGGGTTTGCTTCTATGGAAACAAAAACAATAAAAAAAAGCTTTATTTTTGGTCTTTAGGTTCAGGTTGTGTGACATGGAGCCAGACAAGGACCTAAACCCCGACACGGACGATCTTCCACTCCGAGCCAATACTAACCACATACTTGTCAGACATTATGTGCTGGACCTGACGGTTCATTTCGACAGGAACGTCATCAGCGGCAGCGTCGTTCTGTTCCTGGAGCCTTGCTCTGGATCGGGGGCCGCGGCTGAGGATGACCCTGGAGCTGGAGCTGGGACTAAAGAGGCCGGGGGGAGACAGGTTGGGTTTGTGTGTGGATCTCACGACGTGGATGAAGAAGGCCTTGGGGAGACGCCAACAACGACGGAGAAGAAGCTCGGTGGCATTGGGTTGGCGCAGACTGCAGCCGAAGCCGAAAATATTCAGTCTTCACATTCGTGGGAAACCACCAGCGACGGTGATTTCACCTTATTTCTGGACTGCTGTGACCTCGACGTGTCAAAGGTGGAGGAGGTGGACGTCGCTTCCGTGTCGGCCACGTCTCTCCTCCTGCCGTCCGAGAGGTCCGGTGTCAGTTCAGCGAGCCCTCAAGCCGCTTTCATTCAGAATCTTATCGCCATGCCCTCGAGCCGATGGAGGCCGAAGCAGCAGCTCTTCTCGCAGTGCAGCCGGGCCATTGGTGCTCAAGGTGGCGGCTCGCTGCATTTTCACAGAGACCGATGGAGCTTGCAGGTGAGGAAGAAGGGTGTTGCGTCACCTCAGGAGTTCCCCCGTGCTCTCAGGATCTGCTATGAGACGAGGCCAGCAGGAGGCTCAGTGAGGTGGACCAAAGACCAGGACAACAGGTTTGTCCATTTTGTGGTTTCACTTGATGAGACTACCTCTTTAAATACTTTGAAAACTGGTGGCACATCTGCTCTGATATCTGCTACTCGAATGACAGTGTAATATTGAGCCTGCCACGTTAGACCAGATTAGAGACGAGAATATCGGTTAATTAATTCACACAAACCCGCTTCGGGCGATTTATATTCTGTTCCATGTGTCGACGCTTCACGTGTATATGTGTGTGTTTGGTGGATCCTTTGAGAATTGCATGAGGGTTGTTTATAGTTTACCATTGTTTACCCTTCCAGGGTGTGTGTTTACACTGCCGGTTCTCCCATCAACAACAGAGCACTCTTCCCCTGCCAGGAGCCGCCTGTTGCCATGTCAACGTGGCAGGCAACAGTACGGGCCCCCAGTGAGTGTGTGGTTTTGATGAGCGGGGAGGAGCCCGCTGTACCTATTGAGGACGCGGACACACGTAAGACGTTATGACTGTAGGCCAAAATCCCACATTTGCTCTCCTTCTGAAAACATGAACGACTTCCTATCTGTCTCGACCGTTGATTTGAAAATATGGCTTAGTGATAAGTGACTATTTGTTCAATAATAAAAGTACATTTTCCTGAAATATTTAGTTTTTCTGCCTTTTTCTGTTCCATGCAAAAGGTGAAAATAAGTAATTTTGGTATTATTGGAATCTGAACTTCAGTATTGTAGAGGCACTGATATAGAAACATTTCAAAGAAGACTTGTTTTACTTTGAAACAAGTTTTCCCTCAGATATAATTCAAATAGGTAAGGTGTGTTGTGCTCATTGGCATCTGTTGCAACCAAACAAAAATGAAAAATAAAAATGATGGGTCAACTTCCTGTGTAGGGGGCAGTAACAATAACACTAGAGACTTGCTATAAAAATGTGGATGAGATGACTGCAGCTGTACATGTTGTTGACAACTGATTTAAGAGAGTTAAAAATGAAATCCTTTATATGATTGACATGAAAATGTTAACTGCGTCCAGTGACCAGTACTTAGATCTGTGTCGTTTGACGAGTCGGCATGAGGGAAATGGATTGGCTAGGTTGGAATAACAAGATGTAAGAATAACACGTCTTCAGACCAGTCAAGTGAAACAAAATGGCATTTCAGTCAATGTTTCCTTCGTTCTCTGCCTGTTTTCCTCCCCATTTCCCCACCTTTTGACATTTTCATCCTTTCTCTCTTACCCTCCCTCTACTCTCCGCAGGCTCCTTAATCTGGAATTACTACGTCACTATGCCCATGCCCGCCTCCACCTTCACCTTGGCAGTGGGCCACTGGCGCCAAGTCACAGCAGAAAATCCCCCGGCATTGGAAAGACTCGTGAGGGACAAGACGGATTGTGGTGAGGCGGCCAAACTCTGGGCCGCACCTGGGGAACGGGCCCAGGCTGACCTTATGTCTGGACCGAGCTCCATCAGTGAAGTAGTAAAGGGCTCTCCACTCAAGACTGGCAGGTATTTTATTATTTGTTCTTTATGTGTTCTTTTCTTCCTCCGCCTCCTCTCCAGACTGTTATTAACCCAAGTCTGGCCCTTCAACATTCCAGGGTAAAACTTTCCTTTCGCCATACCAAAAATGGTGCAGGTGATGGATAGGGTGCAGTACTCAATCAGCTTTTTTATGACGAGTACATTACAGCTTGTACTATATACTACATTGGGTTCAGTGCCCAGCAGTCATGATCTTTGGAGACCAAAAGAGTAACATAAAGTACATCAATTGTACGGAGGTCGAGGATATACAGTGCAGGCTGGGGCATTGGAGAGGGCTGGCCTGCTGTGGGCACGGTTGGGCTGGGGTCTCCCTCTCCACTGGCTGGCAGGTCTGCCAGTGGTTTCCAGTAATCCCCCTCCTCCCCTCATGGTTTTCCTCCAGCAGCAGCCCAGCTGTAGCCTGCTGCAGGCCCCAGGAATCTCCCACTACAAGGAAGGCCTTTATTTTCAGTGAATGGCTGGAAGGAAACTTGGATGTCGCTCAGAACCTTTGGAACGGCTCTGATGCTGAGGATGGAGGGAGTGCTGGATATTGGATTTAGAGTGAGATTGCATGTCGGCGAGATATTTTTGGGATCGCCTTTGTGACGTATGTGTTCCATATTTCCACTGCTTTCATTTCCATGCTTATGGCACAGAGCGACGGGACACCTGGTGCCATATTTGGTTCCCCAACTCGAGAGCTGTATGTAATCTCAATAACGAAAGTCATTAAATTGTCGTTATTAACCTTGGATTACATTTTGTAATCTGCTACAGCGGAGACCAGATCACCCACTCAGACTCTGCAATCTGTAACTCTTCGCTTGAGGATGAGGGGCTCTCTGAAACTGATTATTCAGGCATGGCGAATGACGGCATCCCTTGTTCCCATGACGACTACCCTTGCCGATTTACTGAGCAGTCGACTAGGTCCCAGCGGGTGATTCCACACCGTGTGTTTGGACCCGTCTGCTTGCTGCAGAAAGCCCAGGTGGAGTTTTGACAAAGAGACACTGAGGCTAATTATATCTTGTACGATTAAAAGAGACAGTTAGCGTCAGTTCATGTTCGTATCATCATGCCAGCGGTTTTCACTTGCCATCTCTTGGAAGAATGGTAAAGGTACGAGACTGTAATCTCACGAGGGCCACTTAAAACATTCCTCATACTCTAAATGGACATTTCTAGCTTAAATAGCATGAATATGATTTGTATTAAATTAAAGGATTTTGCACGTTTAGTTAATTCTGAGCTGATGATTCTTGTTAAATGAGTGACGAAACATTTGGAACAAACAATAGGTGCAGTTGCCTTTGTCTTGATACTAGATATCCTCTCACCTGGAGCACATAGGACCAACATTGACATACACAATGCATATATGAAAAAGCAAATACACTTACAGACAAACTGTTCAACAACTTGCAAGTGTATAGTTGCCAGTTGTTTTGAGAAACGTGTTGCCTTCTTGCAGATTGGAGTCCTACAGCTTTTGCCGCGATGTCTGGCTGCAGCCCACGCCGTTTTGGGGGTCCACCCTTTCCCCCGCCTTGATGTTCTCATCGTTCCAGCAGGGTTCTCCAGTCTGGGCATGGCCAGGTAATGATACCTGGGTCTTTGGCGGAATGATGTAATGTGTTAACCATGCAAAACTGCTGGAAAGAGCAAAGGGTAAAGAAGTAAGAAAGCACAAGAAAACTAGTTGAATAAGGAATTATAGGTAAATAATTCAAATAAAAAAAAGTATAACATTTTACTTGCAATTATTGCTTTTTCGACCATTTGTTGGCAGCAGAAAAAACCCTGGAAAGATATCACTTTTAAGTTGATTTGACAAATAATTGCTTTTTTTTACACATCCAGCAGATACAGAGCGACATTCAAATTCGTTTTGGGGTTAAGTGGTTAAGTGCCACCTTACTGTAAGTCCAATATTCACTCCCCCTTTAGCTCCGTTTTGGTCTCCACCAACTCCAGAGGGAAATATCTGGCTCATAACTGCTAACTTGCTTGGGAGTTTGTCGACAGTGGGTTCTTACAGTTTTGTTTTCTGCGACAGCCGCTGGATGAGAGCTGTAAGAGTGAACCAAAACAGGCCATAAAACCAAAATAATTAGCTGAACGGTGCTAAAACACTCCATAAGGGTGGTAATTATCTATACTTATTACCATTGTGAATAATAAATATCGCAGCTTTAAAGTTCTTCAGTCGCGGTGTAGTATTTTTTTACTATATTCTGCTGTCATTTTAAGGCCAATGTTTGAACAATCATTTACAATCTAGTTGTAAATAAACAGAACATCAAAGATTTTCCACAACAAAGTCAGCACTTTGTTATTTTTTTCAACTTTATCCTGCTGCTACTGGTTTGGTTCTTCAAGTGAAACGTTTTCTGGTTTGCATGATTAATGACATACTTCACATTTCCACACCCTCTCACTCGGTCTCAATCTTCTTCGAGGAGATCTTCCACATTGGAATTCTTTACCGAATTAGTCCAACTCCCTCCAAACTCTGTTCAGTCACTTGTCATCCCTCCTTTAGTTCCAATATAACTGCTTTCAACACTCGTCCCAGCTACTAGCATGTCCGTGTGTTTCCGTGGTGAGTTTAAGACTGAATGCTGCCACAAGTGATCTATTTTGTTCCAGCATAAAAAGTAACAATAAAACACTTAAGCAGTACTAGGTTGAAGCGAGACAAAATGCAAACGTATATAAGGTGGCAGACAAAGGAACCGTCAGCCTCTACTTAAATCCTTTTCTTCTGTACACCGTCCCTGTCTTCTTTCATTCTCCCATCATTTACCCACTACTTTTCATAGTTTTTTGGTTCTCTCCCATCCTCCTTTCCTCATCCCGTTTCCAAAACTCACCACCTCTTTCATCCCTCATCCTTTTTCCCCATCACCATCGCCATCCCCTCTCCTCTAAACTTGCTCACATTTGTTTTTACATTTGACCCATAAAGTGGACACAACATTTTCCTCGCCTCCTCCAAACATAACATGGTTCTTCCCTCTTCTTCTTTTAATTTCTTCCACCCCAAGATCCTGATCCTCTTGATGAGATAAATGGCTAACGTCTAGGCACAGCTTCATTCACTCAGCTACTCGGTCAATAGTCTGCTGTATTATATATTTTACCAGCAGAGATTCCAGGTGCTCTGCAGACTCTCTGCTCCCCACTAGACATGTGTATATTTACGTTTGTGTGTTGGTGTGCAGTTTAAACGGAGGTCCAGGGGCCGATGGGTGGGTGCAAAGCCACTGAATGACAGATTCATTGTCCTATGCACTAGAAATAATTCTGCTCTCTGTATTCCTTTGTTCCCTCTTTAGCTCCCGTCTCCTCAACTTTTCATATTCGTCCACCTTTTATTACTTTTCTCTCCCCTGTTTTATTTGATCCTTCTTCCCTTGAAATCGGTAGTGTCCTGTTTCCGTCACTCCTTCTTCGCCCTCCACTGTCTCTCATTTTCCTCTTTTCATCTCCTGACTTTCTGTTTCTCTTTGTTTTGCCGTCCTCTCCGCGTCTCTGTACTGTCGATCACTCTCCTGTCTGGCCTCTAGCATTCTACAATAGTGATAGTTTCCCTGGAAATCAAGTTTTATATTTTCTCTACTTTCAGCTGGCAAATATATGGTATGCTTGACGATATGGCTGATTGCCAGCCGGTAGTCATATGAATGAAGTTAAAATTGGAAATTGAAGCAAAATAAAGACCATCAATGACTGGCCTTTTTCTATTTTTAATATATTGTGTTGATAAAGTAAAGTGATTAGGGTGGTCAGTGAACGTTGTCCCTGTGTCTGCGGTCTGAAACCACAGTCTCTCTTTTTCTCCGTCTGTCTTTCTCCTCTCCCCCAGCGGCCTCCCTCGAGAAAAGTGCCCCAGACAGGATATGAGCTCATATCTGAATATGTATTCTGTGTGAATTTCTGACATTACAGCCAGGAGGAGATATTTTGAAGGACAGAGGACGACAAGTTCTCAACTTTGCATTCTTCTGTTGACTACTTCACCCAAAGAGTGCTCTTTGATCTGCGGAAAGTCTCTCCCCTCATCTTGTGAAAATCTGTCTCCGTGCTGTATTTATTTTGAACGGGCATCAAGGGCTAACACTGAGGCTGTTCTGCTGTGGCTGGTGCCTGATGGATGTTTTCTTTCCTTTATGAAGATAGCTCCCAGGCACTTATCCCTCCTGGCCTGGCTGCTTAGACTCCAGTTAGCTGCAGATGACAGAGAAGAGATTTAAGGCCTTCATTAAGCTTCAGACAGCACCTGCACTGACTCCTTATAAAACTCTGCATGGGTCTCAACCCAGTGTCAACTCACTGCATCCTCCCCTCAGTGCGGGTGGTGCGCCGGTCCTGCGTGTCTCCGCACTTAACCACAGAGTCGTGCCATGAGTAGGCGGGGAGGTCAACCGAAATGGAAGCGGAGATTGAGATGGAGATGAGAGAGAGAGATGAAGAGGGCAAAGGCGGGGTTCGCGACAGGCCAGCGGACCCCCAGGATGTGGGAGAGGATGTGTGGATTATTCCCAGCAACAAAAGCCATTAGCGCCTGGAAGGACTTCAGAGACTGGCGCTATTTAATCTAGAGATTGGGAGGTATGTGGGCCCCAGTGCTTGGGACCAAGCCAAGCGTAGTTTGTGTGCAGTGCCTCAGAAGAAACAGCAGGAGTGGAGGGGCTATAGGACAGGGAGCTGTGGCAAGGAGGCATGAAGCTGTTACAGCGGGGTACACAGAAGGGAGGGCAGAGGCAAAAACAGGGGAGGATTCGCAATGGCATGAAGTTTTAATTCTGAGATACGGAGCGGGAGGGCAGGAAACCGAAGATTAAGGAGTCAAGTAAAGGCAGGTCTGCATTGTGCACCCACAGGGCTTTCTGACACATGCACACACACACACACACACACACACATGACTCTGAGGCCGACCTAGGTGTCTGAGATAGGCGGAAACACAACACCGTATGAAAGAGTTGCCGTCCTTTAACTCCTTAAAGGTGCTATATACCGCGCAGCTAACGGCGCGAACAGAGCAAACTACGGCAAAAATGCTGGCGAAGCAAATAGTGTTTACCTGATGGCTCGACTGTGTCAACAAAGTAAGGAGAAGCTCAGATTAAAACACGCACAGGGAGAGCAACTTCCTTCTCTTCCCAGGTTTACATTACACTGTATTCCTCCACTTTGTCTTTACAGGGATGACTTTAATGCTCTGAATCCTATATTTTGCAGCTTCAAAGTTACTTCTGTTTCCAGTCCGTATCAAAAAGCTCATTGTTTTAAATGTAAGGGTTTGAACAACATGGGAATGTTACGAACCAAATTCTAATGAATGGTAGGTGGTAATTACGAGGCCCGATTTGTCATTTGTGTTTGTGTGTATGTGCATTCGTACATCTGTGTCTTTATTTTTACGTGCCTTAGCGCATACTTTTTCTTTCTCTTTCTTTTTTTTTTAATTTGGATGCGTAATCTCCACATCGCATCTCAATCACGTCATTTGGTTCCGACTGGGAGTGACAGGAAGGGCACAGCATTTCCTCCCGTTCTTTGAAGCCGAGGTCTGTGTGGCCCAGAGCGCAGGCTGGACTTGTACGACTAATCAGAGATAAGTGTGTTTGCAGCGTGCCCAAATGAAGACATGGCTGACGTCCCCGAGAGAGCGCCCCCCCCCCCCCCCCCCCCACCCCCACACATACATTTTGTTGAGAAATGTGTTGAAACAGGCCCTGTAGGAGTGCGGATGATGTGGGATTTGTTTTTCTTCACTGTAGACAGGCAGATTCCTGTGCTTGTGTTTGTATGAATGCGTGTATTGTTCAAATAAGTAGGGTGTAAGGATGTGTATTTAGAGCAATGGGATGACGTCAGAGTAATGCCTCATGTCATTGCTTTTTTTCTCTGGGGATAATTAAGTTAACTTTTTTTGGGCGTTTGTGTTATCCTTTTGTTATAGTTGTGATTGAACCAGTCAGATCGATGCGTAATCCTTTGTTTTAGTTTTTTTTGAGGGCCGCCCCACACCGCTTAATGGTGGGCTCCGATAAACCCCACACATGCATACTTAAACATATCCATCTATCAACACGTGTCGTTGCACTTTTATTACGAGCTTCCTTTTATTATCGCTGTTTTTCTTTTTCTTCTTGCAGAATAACACAAAGACATTGCACAAGCAGGCTTCATTGCCAAAGTAGTTTTTATATATATTTTTTTTATACACATCATTTCCCCCGATGTTACAATTCTCATCCTCCCGTGTTTTGCGTAAAACGAAGAAAAAGAAACAACAACTCTCCCACCGGGGGTGGTTGCCCGAAGAAATGGGAAGAAAAAGAATCAAGTAGTTAAACTGCTTGTTCCTTTTGCAGTGCAGCCAAACTAGGCAGCCATATAACTGTCACAGGCGCTAGGTAAAAGTTATGACTGGTGTATACCTCTTGACCTTTCTAAGTGGCACTGGAGGATTTTCAGCCTGACTTCAGTTGACTGCATTGTTTGTTTATGAGCTTGCAGGAAGTTACATCGGCCATTGGTCCCTGTTGGGAGGAAGTAGGGAGCTGGAGTGCCGGGGGTTGGAGCTCGTACCCTGCAGGGTAATCCCCCGTTGCCCTTGAGCTCTTTAGTGTACCACCTGAGCTCTTATTCATGTTTTATGGGACCAGACCGGTGTTTTTGCACGTTTTAACCCATTAACTAGAAATCACATATTCTTCACATTACTGCAGACCATTTCCCATAGCATAGCACATGCTTTTTGAAACAATGGGGTTCATTAATGTCAGTATGGAAGTAGTTGTTGTTACCTAATGTCATTCCCACATGTTAATGCAGCTGCCAAAGAGCTATTATTTCAGGCAACCTTTTTAATGCAAGCGACATCCAGGTATGCTAATTGTTAGTTGTTTCCAACAACAAAGGCTATGAATTTGATGACAGCCGACTCTCAACCATGCACTAATAACATACATTTGCAATGAGACAGTTGAAATAACGGATTTAGTAATGTGTAGTTTCTTCAAACCTGCATAGTGTTCAGTAATAATGGGATTACAGAACCAACAGCTTTTAAAAGATAAGATGAAGCTGATCATTAAGGTGATGAACATGAAACATGAACAAACATGAACTTAAAATTAAATATAATAACAGATTTTGAAGACTAGATGTTCATTTCAACCTTCCCAAGTTAATAACATGAGTCTCACTCTTATATCTTATTGGCCATGATTCCCCATCACTTTGCACCCTTACTGAATTTTGCCTCCTGCCTCCTTGTTGACTCTCTTTTTCTCTACTCCTCCTTACTTTCCTTCCCAGTCCTCCCACCGATTGTCCTCCCCTCTTCCTCCTGACGTCCCAGTGGATTTCTTGCCTTTCTGCTCTCCCCTGCAGTTTAATTTATGAAGTAACCCTAGAAGTGTGCGACACAGACCTGCTCTTTCAGGAGGCAGTTGGGGGGGGGGGGGGGGGGTCGCATTTTTTGGCTCGGAAGACAGCTGTTAATCAAATAGTCAAGGATGAGGTGTTTCTTTCTTCCCACCTTTAGTGGATCTCCCTCTTTTCCATCGCCACACAAAAGAGCGTGGCGAGTTGAAAAGGCAGCTCTGCATGCCTGCACCTGGACAGAAGGGAGAGGGAGTGTCCTGTGAACACTTTTTAAAGTGATTGCAAGTAGTTGAGATTTTTAGGTGACGTTTTTTTTTCTCCCGTGTAGCCCTTGTTACTCCTGCCGAACACACACGGTGGCAGCCCCGAAACCCCACAAGCGTTCCATCTCTTCTAGCTTCCCTCGCCTCTTTTTCTCAGTCAGACCTTCCTCTGTGCTCTTAATGAAGATAGCAGGGGCCAGTTTAGCAAATGTTTTGTTATTGAAGGAGCATTCCTTTCTAGTTATCTTGGGCCTCTCAACTTCCTCTCTCTATCTCGGTGTAGGTTTACCTGCTCTGCTACCGAATAAAACTCTTGCACGACTTGACAGGAGAGGGTAATACTGTACATTTAGTTGTGAACATGCAATTACTTCCACACAAGAATAGTTTATATTAATGCGCAGCATTGTGCAAAACTAACCACTGTATGTGTCATGTTTTTTCCCTAGGTGCCATATGAGCTTCCACTGTCATCAATGGTTTGTGAGTGATAGTGCGTTGCTTTGAACTGCCCTCAGATGTGAACCTGCTGGCAACAGCTGGCAAATCGTACTACATTTAACAGTAACACAGGCGCACTGTGCCATAACTCTGGATTAGAGGCTGTGGCAAGACGGGCCTGTCACTGCAAACCCGTTCTACTAACTAATGAATGAGTCCAGAGGACCCATTCCCTGGAGTGATGGATGGGACCATTGTATGGCGTAGGGGACACTGCTGCTGCTCTTGGTGTGCATCCTGGGGCGTGTGTGATAGTGGAACCTAGGAGGCTGGGGGTTATTTCATTTGTCTGTGCAAAGCCAGACGGCTTAATGTCCGTGGGACCTCTGCGCTGAACCGGCCAAAATGAGATATTTGAAGCAAAGTGCTGTGAAATGCTCGGTGGTAATGCTTCCGATGTCTGGATTTGCTTTTAGCCTTGGGGAGAGAGCTGTGTTCCAAGCTGCTCAGCTTTTGAAATGGGCTGCTTTTAGCCACTCCAGCGACTTGCCTCCATGGATGGCAGTGTCGATCTGTCACTGTCGGTTGGTCAATCCTGAAATATCATATACGTAACAACTATGAAATGGATTTAGTTAAAATCTTGTACAGACATTAATGGCACTTTAGAGAATGAATCTTAATAACTTTGCTGATCCCCTGGCTTTTCTAGAGTGCCACCAGAAGGTCAAAGTTTTCATTATAGCCTCCCGCCTCAAACCTCTGTATTAAAGACAGGCACATTTCCCTTTTGATCTCGCCTTTATCCATCTTTCCATTCTGTCAAACACTTCTTGTATAGCCCTGCTCTAATGAGTGGTCTCACTTTACATCTCCGTATTGTCTCGTTCTCTCAACTTACATAAAAGAGACAAGTTGTCTATTTATTACCCCACAGGCAAAAAATGTCTCAAATTATAATCCTGTGAAATACATTTGTCTGGTCTTTTTCAATGAGACGGAAGTGGAAGCCAAAATATTGTTCTGAGTGCTGTATGGTGAGTGATGGGGTTTGCATGAAAATAGCAGTGATTCAGGAATGTGAGTTATGTCATGTAAATGTCCTGTTGACACCTGCCTGAGGCTGATTGACAGGGGCTTGTTGTGGCCAGATGAACTCATTCTGCACTGCATTAGCGTGCGTTTAAGGCCCAAAAGCACTGGAAGCGATAATTGACGCCCTTCAATTGATGGTCCTGTGGCGCACTGCAGGCATCGGATGTGAAATGCCAACAACACAGAACCAGCAGTATTTTAGGAAAATAACGCAATTTGGGCAACATTTGTATATAGATTCCCCCTAATCTTTTAACTTGATATACAAATACACTGTTTTACATCTACATACACACACACACGCACACAAACAAACTCTCAAGAACATTCCTTTGGCGTGACATCAGTTTTTGGACTTGGCAGTAAACATGGAACAAACTGCACTGTGGATTGTTTTACCGTTGAGAGATCAGATAGATTAGACATCTGCTATCACTTCCCAGCTGATACGGATTCAAAGTAGATTTGCCGAAAGTGTGTGTGTGTGGTGGGGGCGGGGGGATGTGCATGTCTGTGCTGGTTTATGTGGGGGCACCTTATACAGTTATTGCATCGTTGTGTGTGTGTGTGTGTGTGTGTGTGTGTGTGTGTGTGTGTGTGTGTGTGTGTGTGTGTGTGTGTGTGTGTGTACGCAGGCATTCTTGACCTCATCAGGCTTTGACCCACATGATCCCTTCAGTGTGATACAAACCTGCTTAGATGTATGCATGAATGGGCTTTTAAGATTAAGCACTTGACTACAACTAGAAAATTAAATCTAACCTTAAAACCTGGCATTTATTTGTTACGCGCCGGCGCTACAGCGCCTCATTTTCTCAAGACGTGAGCAGCAGATGACCTCGGATATCTTTTCTGCTATTTATTTTCAGGCTCTGATGCGATGCAGTGTATGTGGGTGGGGCGGCCCTCTGGGGGCCCCAGCCTGGCCCCTGTTCATATGATCAGGCCCTACATGGAGTGGCATTTGGCCTGGCCCTGTGGGGCCCCTTCTGGGAGCAGAGAGCTGATCTGCAGCCAGCCTGGAATGCCAGACATTTGAAGTCAGACTTGCGAAAAAGGAACGAAGGCTGGTAGGAGTTTGGTCAAATAGGCTCCTGTGTCTAAAATAGCCCACAGACTCTGCGCCAGAGGGAGGGAAAGGAGACAAAGCGCCTTTCCGTAAGCTGACATTAGGAAAGGCCGGCCCTCCAACCTTTTGCTTGAACACAAAAGAACAAAAATAGGCAAAGTTGATTGTGTGGCTTTGGTCACCTCCTCACCGTTCTGTCAATAAAAAGTGTGCCCAGAGCTGCACACCTATGCAGAAAAAACATGCAAACGTACGACGTGTGAAGCTTCACCAGGGATGCTGTAACAGCCTCTGTGTCACACTGGTTCAGCAGTTCAACAGTTATCACACCAGGGAGTTGACACTGCACTTGGGGAAAGAGAAAAGCTCATCACACAGAGTGACACAATAGAGGATCCTCTCTCTTTCTCCATAAGTATTTATCAGATCATCTTTTCATTCCCTTTATATGTGTAGTCATATTGTTCACAATATTTATATCTATGTTGT
Source organism: Taurulus bubalis (assembly GCF_910589615.1). Lineage (NCBI taxonomy): Eukaryota > Metazoa > Chordata > Actinopteri > Perciformes > Cottidae > Taurulus > Taurulus bubalis. The sequence continues at coordinate 6,617,718 of NC_136596.1, read as the reverse complement.
TGAATTTTCTCTCCTTCTTTACTTGTTTTTTTTTCTCTCTCTCTCTCTCATTTACACATACAGTGCACACTCAGCTCATCTTTTTTCTCTTCCCTCTGACAATATCCTCCCTCTGTCTCGTGGGGCTGTTTTACTGGTGTCCCAGCTATGAGCTTAGCTAGGGCTATGGATGTCAATTATAGGACTATGATAGGGCCCCTGCTGCATTATGCATGGAGGTGTCCCGCTGGGGAAAAAATGGCCTACAGCCAGGAACGATGGCTGGAGGGATGAATAATGGATGGAGAGATGGAGGAGCGAAACAGTATTGCAATCTCTGTTGCACCAAATTGAAGACTTGCCCTGACTCACACCTCTGAAATTCAAGGCCAAGTCACCCTGGGTGAGTCCGTGTCGGGAGGTGTTCTTGTGAAAGCACAGGAGGGCTTTAATGAGTATCTTATTTTGTGCGTTTGGACCCGATGATGTTCCTCCATCAGAAAGGTCACCTAAGGTCCATGTCTGTGCTACTAAATGCAGACAGCCTCATCAGGATCACTTTTGTTTATCGCCCCTGGATATGAATTCATAGCACTGTTTATAAGCTTTTACATATACAAACATATACAAATGTAGAGCGAATGTGCTTGTGCTTGTGTGCGAGTTTCTGAGCGTATTCATGCATAGTTTTATCCGAGCCTCAAGACAAACCACATGAAGGAAGTCAAGAAGAAAAAATATAATTGACAGCAGATATTACAATTCATGTTTGGCATCCACTTATATCTCAGATATTGTGATTCAGTTTACTTCATGCATTGCTCTTAAGAACAGAGCTAAGTAAGGACGAGTAGAGAGTATGTGTTTATTACACCCAAAGGGAAAAGAGAGATTACAAACGTTAAACACAGACATGTGACAGGAACAACTAATATTAGTTACTTTACTCTAAGGCAGGCCTGGCCAACCCGCGGCTCCCGAGCCGCATGCGGCTCTTTGCCTGGTTTCATGTGGCTCTTGCGTTCATATCGAAGTTTGTGTTTTTTTTTTTTTTTAATCTTTTTATTGATTTTGCAAATACTTTAGACCACTGGTGTCGAAATCAAGGCGCGACGGCTTGAAAGCCATGAAATCGCGGACCCGTTTTCAGTCATTTGCGGACCCGTTTTCAGTCATTTGCGGACCCGTTTTCAGTCTTTCGCGGACACGTTTTCAGTCCGTCAGGACGGTCATGGGCAAAAAAATAAAAAATCCTGTGCTTTTATTTTGAAGGGATTTTTTAATGCGGCAGAGTGCAATTTATTAAATTTCAGTCATATTGATGTCATGTGTTGTAACTCTGTTACGTTGTTCATTCTGGTCACATGACATCTATTGCTTCTGTCCATCCGGGGAGAGGGATCCTCCTCTGTTGCTCTCCTGAAGGGTTCTTCCTGTTTTCCCTGTGAAATGGTTTTTACTATCTTTATTTGGGGAGTTTTTCCTGATCTGATGTGAGGTCCCGGGACAGGATGTTATTTGTACAGATTGCACATTTTAATTTGTGATTTTGGGCTATATAAAATAAACTGAATTGAATTGAATATTCACACACTCCTCAATGCTGCGTTCACAACACACTTTACTTGCGTGAGTTTACACATCGGACTATTTGTGATAGTTCGCTTCATTCCCAACCTTTTTTTGTTATGTTCAAAAAGGCTGAAGTTATAACATTATTATGTGTGTTGTATTACCTTGTGTCCTTAAGAAGCACTTTTGGGTTTTTAATTGAGTGTGAAAGGGAATATTTCTGTTTGGCATACTGTGATACTATCTCAGGTTCAAACCTAGGTGCCATATTTTCATTAAATCAAATTGAGAAGTTGAAAATGTTCCTCGCTTTGGTCGCGGCTTGTCATTCAGGGGTGATGGTGGGTCCTGCAGCCAGATCAGTTAAACCACTGCCCCAGACCACATGCATGTTCTTAGAGTTATGTCCTTCTCAACTGTGACAAAAAAGCTTTGAACAAAGTTAATATAATAACGTGTGTTTAATCTTTGACTTTGTTATTTTCATCTGTTTTAAGTTTGATCTTTGATAGAGTAATGTTGGTTTCTTAACCCTAAATTAAATGGATTTATGTCGTAGTAACAGAGACATTTTAATTTTTGGCTCACGGGGGGGGGGGGGGGGAAATGTGGCTCTTTGCAGTAACACAGTAAAAAATGTGGCTCTTAGTCTCTGACTGGTTGGCCACCCCTGCTCTAAGGTGTCAGTGGACAAACGTATATCAAACATCCAATCTTTAAACATCAAATAATGTGTTGTCATCAATCAAATCTCAAACCAAAAAAAATCTGAAATGTTCACGTAAATGTTAATTAAATGGTCTAATTCAGAGCTTTAGTGAATCATTTGTTTTGTGAGTCACATTTGCATTTGCAAAACATAGAATTTGGAAGCCAGTATTTGCTTAGAGATTAATGTCTAATACCTTATTTCAAAACAGCCCAGACGCTGTTGATTGTTCATCAGGGACAAACATTCCTCCCCACCGCAGATTCAGACCAACAGTGGAGAAGAAAGGTGTATCCATATGTGCAGGTGCTACATATGCACGCATGTGTTTTCATGCATGTGTCCCTGACAGGTCCCCGATGTTTACTAATGTCATTCGGTGCATCAGTGAATGTGAAAGATGCTGTTGTTTATTCACCCTCACCAGGGTGGGATGACACTATTTATCACTGTAGTGATGGATTCCGCATCCCTCAGCGGAGCATGTGCAGGCGCCGTCTCTGAAAGGCTGTCTTTGTGTTTCACACTCACTCGCACACACAGACTCACTGCTGGAACTGACAACAAAGGCGTGCTTATCCAATTGTGGGGGAATAAGATTAGGCTACAAAGAAACTCATAAGGCTAATGTTAGCATCCCCTGCTCCAGCGAGAGCTTTTGTTTGTGTAATCAGGAAAAAACACAGGATTAGGTTTAGAGATGCTGTCGCGGAAATGATGCCCGTAAGACTCTTTTTGTATGATGTTGACATGTTCCTAAGTAGCCAAAGCCAATAGCCTGCCTTCTATCTGATACTACAATCCTCAGGGAAATACAGAACATTTGTGTTGCTCAGATATCCAATTTATTTTTCCTCCAAAATAGACTGTCTGGCAGACCCGGACTAACCTATGTCTTCACTCACTGTTTTCCTTCATAATTGACTTGTCACCATAATTAGGTTATGACAAGGAAAGAAAAAATAACTCTCCTGTCATCTGCTGTTTTAAGATGCTAATCTTTCCTTGACGAGAGCAGCTCATTTCTGTAGACTGTTAATCCAACAGGTGAAGTGGTTGTCGACTACTGTGTCTCTGCATAAGTAGAACCATTCTTTATGGCTTTTAGACATAAACACTGCATTGTGTGGTTTTATCACTACATGATGTTCACATGTAGTTAACATACCGAAGATAAAGACCTTTCTTCTGTGATAGAGGCATCTTTAACGTGTTGGACACAGGTGGTATGACCCTTTGAAACATACTTGTAGTTTGCCATAAATTCTCCCACCATTGTCGGGTCAATAGTGGCCTGGACACTTAAGATCCAGGGTGTGAGGGGAACTCTAGACAATCTGGTGTTGTTTTATGGACCAGGAGAGGGAGAGAGACCATTCATTAGCACCTCTGTGACCCTTCACCCATTCTTCTTTTGAAGAATGGCCCGCCTCTCACGCACAGTCGGCCCTAAGCCCCTCAGGGCGCACAGAGCTCGTTACATAAGACAGAAGTAAAGAAGGCCCCCGGAACAATCTTCAGCTATGACCTTGGCTTTGACAGAGCACTCCTATTGGTCCTGTTCTACCATTTCTGTCTCATGGTTAAAAATGGCATGTCCTGTATTCCTGTGTCGATGTGAAGCTGAGAGTCTACAGTGTTTCAGACAGATCCTGTCTATTATCACAATGAAATGTGTGGGATGTGTGGATGTGGTTCAAACTTAGGTATCCTTTGAGCAGTGAGCATGTCGGTTAGTCTCCATGGATGGAGTCCCAGCTTGAAGAACCTCAAAAGTGCCCGTCATGTCCTGGGCTCATTGATGGTACGGCTCTTCATGCACCTGCACCTTAAAGACCAACAGCCTGCTGAGCGCTGCCTAAGATTCAACACCAACCGTAGGGGCATTGCTTCCAGGTTGTTTGCTGCGACGAGAACAAACCGCTGCTCCAGATCAGTGCCGTGGGCATCCGCCCCCTTTTCCCCTCATGGCTTGTTACACCGACATGTTTGCATGCTCCTTGATGATCAGGGTAATGGGTTGTGCAGGGTGTCTGCTGCGTATGTTTAGGCCAAGTCTCTGGCAGTTCAGTTGTGTACTAAGTGGGTTTGGTGGGGCTCCCTACTTCTCTGCTCAGTGTAAAGCATGTTATGATTGGTCGACTACACTTTTTCAGTGGGTAATGTGTGCTCGTGATTGGAGGAGAGTATTATCATTGAGTCCAGTAAGGCAAGGCAAGTTAATTTGTATAGCACATTTGAACAACAAGGCGATTCAAAGTGCTTCACATAAAACCATTAAAAGCATCAAAACATAATGCAGAGAAAACAGGATTTAAAAACAGTTAAGAAGAGGCTAAATAAAAAATAAAAATGGAATAAAAGTTGCAGTGCAGTTTAAGAAATAAAATGCAGTAGTGAGATGCAGCGAATGAATCTGGATCAATTAAAGGCAACAGCAAACAGCGGTTGTTTATACAACCTGTGCTTATCCAACCAGCGTTACACTATTGTACCCTGAGGACAAATTAAATGTGGTGGTCCCTTAACTTTCACCTAGTGCCATCATCAAGTCAACATTTTGGTTCATCATATACTCTGGTTAATGACTAAGTACTTCCAAAACTAATGCCATTCCCATCAGCCCCAGCTGCATCTTTAGTTAGTTTCGTGCTAATTTACACATGCTAGCATGCAGAAGTAAGAGGATTTGCATGGGAAACATCAGCTTGCTAAACAACAGCATGTTAGCATTACCATTGTGAGCATGATGATGTCAGCATTTAGAGCACCCCTGTGCCTCACAGAGCCGCTAGCATGGCTGGAGACTTCTTACTCATTGTTTTATAGATATAGTTATTGTGAACAAAAGCTGCTAGAATCTCAAATATGTAACTCTTTTGTCCATTTGAAGAAAAACATCCGACATGTTGCAGAATTCCTTAAAAACCTTTCACTACACTATAATTTTTACCAGCAAACTGTACCCTAGATACTCATCTGAATGTGGTGTGGGCCGGGGCCAACTCTATTTCAGCAGCTCAGTGTTCTCTGCTGGCAACAATCGTGTGCAGTGAAAGAAACTTTCCAAACCCTTGTCATACCTAAAAGTTACTTCTTTGATTGAAGAGAAAAGTTGAACAGTTGAAGGTAAAACCAAATTCTTAACTTTGCCCTATTTAAGACATCTAAAATGGACATTAAGGGAAACCATTTTCTATATGGAATTGTAATTACCATCTCAAATTTGCAACCATTACATTGGAATTTAGCTGCTCACAGCCTTGTTATTTCCTCTTGTGTTCAGAGCTTTTATAAACTGCTGTTATTGGCGGAAAAGCTTTATGAGGCTTTTGCATTGTTGTTGAGTAAGAAATACACACATACCGGTATACAGGTACTGTTAATGTTATTCTTTTTGTGTATTTTACTGTGTGAATGTTGCAGATCTGTTGTGCACCAGAGGCAAACACCAGTTGCTATAATTACATACACGTCATTATTATATGTCCAGATACTTTTACATAATCTTAAAATACACCATGAATTTAATTTATTTGTGAAAAGAGAGCAATGTAAATTAACAGCATTTCTCAATAAGTCTGTCGGTTATTAAAGTCAATAATTAAAGAGGTTTATCATTTTCATTATATAGTTATATTTCAAGCTTTGTTCTTAATCCTTTCCTTTTCATCTCCATAAATGTCTTGAAAGTGGATGGCTTTGGTTCATAATTTTCTTCTATTGTAATAAAAAAAAACTTTTTTTTTTTAACATTTGGCCAAACCTCCCAGAATTGCTAATTTAATTTATTTCGTTTTACCCATTGTTAGTAGACAATCTCAGTCAAGGGATCATGATGTTCTTGAAGTTTTTACAGGGCACTTAGATTTGGCAAGAACATTTGATGAGTAAGCTTCGCTAATAATAATAATAATGTAGAAGAAGGTTAAAAGGATGGGCCTTGAGTGACTCCCATAGTCATTAGTACGCACACAAGTTGATTTGACTTACAGTACATGGCGTGTTCGGGCCACATTTCCTGTAATCATAGGTGTGGAACATTACTTCAGTAAGTCTTTTATCTTTTTGAAGGGTGGTCATAGTTATTTTTCTCACAGTTACCTCTTGTTGTCCCCTCTGTATTTCCTGAACCTCCTTTATTCTAAAACCATTTTTATTCTGCTTCTTCTAATCCTCGTTCCCTTTCCATCCCTCACTCTTTTCCTCCCTTTTACAATGTATTTCTGTCTTTATCTCCCCCGTTCATTCTGCATTTCTATCATTTGTCTTCCCCAGCCCCCATATAATGTTCCTGTCCCAGAGTGTGCTGTGTGCTGGGAGTCTGGGTTCTGGAGAGAACGACCTGACTGTGTGCGGCTCCAGGATCTGCCATGAGATCGCCCACTCCTGGTTCGGCCTGGTTATCGGAGCCAGAGACTGGACTGAAGAATGGATCAGCGAGGGCTTTGCCACCTACCTGGAGGACATTATCTGGGCCCAAGCACAACAAGTACTGTAAAACCAGTGCCTGATGGTTGCAGTTGACCGCAGCTATTTTATCAAAGTAACTTAATGAATGGTGGCCTTTTTAAGCCCGTCAGCCCAGGAAGACCAACATTCTGAATAGCAATAAGAGCTTTCAGGTACACCAGTTAAGCTAGCTCGTAAAGTCTGTGTTTGCCGTGGCCATCCTGAGGAAGTTTCCACTAAGTAAGCAACTTGCTCTCATTATAAAATTAAAATCAGTCGATGAAAAACAACCTCGGGAATCATTGAGGGTGTATTCACACCAAGCTTGTTTGGACCAGTTGTGTCGAAACCACTTAATCACATAAACATAATGAAAACAGTTGGCAATACATGTGGCTGGTGCACCATAATGAAGAAAAGAAATAAAAGAAAAGAGAACAGTTTGTTCATGCATGGCAGTTGTTTACAACGTTTGGACTGCTCTTGGATGTTGGTGTTAACATAAACCAACCGAGGAGAACATTTTATCAAATATGTCCTGGAATCGGAACAAAGCAAATTAACTGCAGGCTTTTAAAAAACACCATGTTCACGTAGTTCTTTTTTTTCTTCTTGTCATTGTCTAAAGTTACCTCTATACGGTATGATCCAGCACCTTCATAGCACAGGATGACATTCCCACCAGCTATTTCCACAAGTTACGTGCCAGATTCCCCAAATGTTACTGTTGTGGTTGGAATGCACTTCAAGTAGAGTTGCTATTGCATTACTGTAGTAACACCATGTATCAAGCACACAAGGAGACAATTCATAAAAAACACCAATCCAATACCAATCCTCGACGCAAAAAAAAGCACAAACAAGAAACATAAAGGTCAGAGATGTTGGCCAAACAAATCAGAAGAGAAAATAACAAATCAAACCCAAATCCCCTGAAGAGCTGAACCACACCAGAGTTGTGTAAAAGTATTACTGTCTCCCACTCCTCAAAAAAGTGGGGCATTTTAAAGAAGCTGATCATAGATCAAAGAAGAAACAAAAAATATAAATATATAAAATATATATATAAAAATGAGGGAAACAACAGGATGAAGGTGAAGCATTGCTATGAATCATTTGCTTAATTGCAAAGCTGGTGGGCTGATACAGATCTAATCCTCCTACTTGCTTTCCCATACTATCTAGCGTTACACAAATGTTTTTCTTATGTCTGCGCTGTTAACCATGTCACCTTTTTGATGTGTGCTTGGCTCTGAGGGAACAGATTAAAGCAGACTTGTTATTGCTGCCAAACTCAATAACACAGTGTCGGAGGGAGCAGCAGGACGGCTTGTACCGTCATATAAGTGTGCATTTGACTCCTTCGCCTTCTGTTCTTTTCCTCCTCTGAATGCTTTAATCCACCATAACCCTTTGCCTCACGTTTTCATACCTTTCCATTTTTCTCCCTTTAGCTCTCCTTACAAGAGGCAGCAGAACAGTGTGACCTGAAGGCACTGCTGAGGTGGAGACGACTCTCTGATGAGTTGCAGAACTCAGAGGAGGCACTTCAAATCCTCAGGTGTGTGTTTGTGTTTTTGGTCAAGTACATCTGTGTTAATTAACATACTGATGTTGCCACTGGAGAGGAAATAGCTGCTTGAGAATAGAGAACCAGCACCTTCAACAAGCAGAACACAGTGTGATATACTGACAAGGAATCAACCCCAAATGCCGACTACTGATCGTCCTCCCCCACTGTAAATTTCAGGAGCGGTTTAGCAAACCTCCCTGGGTTCAATACGTGCAGAGGAGGCAGCATCTTCCCTGCTTGAGATTCTGTTTTTCACAAACTCTGAGATAGTTTGTTAGTGTCTGCACGTGCAGGCGTGAGCGGGAGGCATATGCATTCCAGGGGTACAGGTGCGGCAGGTGTGGCAAGTATATCCAGGTGTACTGTCATGTCTAAGAAAAGCTTTGCACACAAGCATGGCACGTACACACAAACACACAAACTGTTCATCTGACCCTGACAATGTGGGGCCCACACCCTGTTTGTTTTATCCAGGGTGGAAGCACAGTGTCATCAGGGGATTATAGGTGTAAACCACAGTTGGGAGTTAGCTGTTTAAGGGTGGAAATGCAATTGTTTGCGTATTTTGTAGCTCTTCCTTTGAATACGAAAAAAAAAACCTTAACTGGAGATGATACTTGTAGCACAGTGCGCTATTGACATCCCCACTTGTAAGAGACCGTGCAAAGTGTGACAGCAAATCAATGTGTTATTGATTTCGTGGCACTTCTGCTTGGCACTAACTTCTAGCTATGTCACTTCACTAATAATGTGTTGACTTCACACAATGGAAACGCTTGTACATTAATCAGTCTGTGAAAAGCTTCAGTATTCAGAAGGGATTTAGATTTTTTTTTCTTCTTTAAAGTTTTGTCCTTTTTGGAAACATGTTGCTCTTTTCATACTCATATGCTGATAACTTCCAGTGTATGTTGTTGCAGGATTTAAGTTTCACATTTGTGGAATGCATGGTAGAATGAGGTATTGTGACATGGAGTAAATCTTTAAAACAAGAAGCTACGTGTGAGTGAACATGCACTTGAGATCTGTGTCCGTCTCGTAGTCCATCAGGGTGTTCCCCTATGAGGCAGACACGCGGGTGATTAGGAGGATCAGGATTAGGTTTCTCTGCACCTGACGGGGTTAAGTCAACAACACAAAAGCAACATCTGAAAAATGCAAACGAGACATGCATTCACACGTGCTCAAACACATGAATTCATACATGTATACTGATTTATGTTACATGGAAACACAATAGTAAAAAAAAAAAAGCATGGAATAGCTGAAGCCACCCACGGGAATAAAGCCATTTGTTAATCCCCGCATCTCTTACAGCAATGGTAAAGCATGTTGAGGCATAAAGAGACCTTGCTCACACATTATCTTAATGACTGCATGCAGTTTGAGAGTCGGGTGCAGCTTTCACTCTGCAAATGCAATGATATTTATCTCATGGGTTTGCAATTTCGAATAATTTCCCAAAAGTTTCATGGAAATAACTATGTAATTTGCTGCTAATTATATGGAAAATAGAGTCAGTGTTCAATTATATCCAATTAATTGCTATGTAACCTAGACTCTTGCAGTGCACATCCCCCAAAAATGTGGAATGTGCCTACAGGCAAGCATACAAGAAATATGAAGTATAGAGTTTTCAATAATTAATGATCTATGACTGAATTAAATCACAAACCTGTATTATCAATAAAGCGATACCAAATTTAACATCCACATTTATGTTATGAAGCAAATCGGTCATTCAAGTTTTAGTCGGACACAAGTCATAATAATAATAATAATACATTTTATTTGTATAGCGCTTTAAAAGGTACTCAAGGCACTTTACATGGTAAAGACAAACAAATAGAGGCAGCAATAAAACAAGAAAGATGACAATAGTGAAAAATAAAAAAAATTAAAAAAACTAGTATCACAGGTTAAAAGCAGATTTAAATAAATGTGTTTTAAGTGCTGTTTTGAAAGTGGCGAGTGATGAAGAATGTCTAAGATGCTGGAGGAGAGAGTTCCAGAGGGAGGGGCAGCAATCATAACCGTCAGGATTAATGTAATGCGAGCACAGTCGATCATTCTTGACCTTGAGTTTCCAACCGCATCTCATGGTCTAAGTGAGGGAGATGGTAACCCCATCTCAGTTCAAGGAGGGGTCTCTGTTGTCACATGTTTATCTCTCTCTGACCAATGACTTTGACCTCTATCCAGTCGATGCTGTTACTACTTCTGTTATGATGTCCAAAGACAGCTGATGGTGTTCAGATGTTTTGTAAATGCATATGTCTGCCATTTATATGACATAGATTGGTACTGTATCAGCATAAATGTTATTATAATTGTGAAGGTTATTTCAACCATATCTCCCGGACTTCAATCTGAGCTAAACTCAAGGGTCTTTGGAAGGTCAGATGTAACCAAAACCTGTGTTTTCACTTCATGGTACGGCTCTGCTTGACTTTTTTTTAGCACCAGGTCTCTTTCTCAATGCCTTGTTACGACTGCGGGTAGCACTCAATGTAAGCGGGATTCTCGGCTGATCGCCAAAATAATAATGGAAAAGCTAAAAAAAACATTCTAGTGTGTACCGATCTGAATTGGACTGGACTGGAGTGAACTGGTCTGAACTGGACTGCTTGGTGGAAGCGTGGCTTAAGAACTTGATCTACTCCAAAGTTGGGAACAGGCACTGCAACTTTTCGATGTTAGCTTGTCGGCCTGCATTTCCAGTTCCTGATGCGGCTCCACTGCTTAGCATTTTGAGTAAACAATGCACAGAGAGAGAAATGTCAGAGAGGAGGTACTGGTGAAGGGAAAGGGATGCACAGATAGGAGAGATATGCTCAACATCACCAGTATACACACACACACAAGAGCACACACACATGAAGGCTAAATGGCAGATTGTGCCTTTTCAAGTTCAGTGGGTCACAATGGACACCCCCTGATCCAGCAGGGGCCCCAGTGGCCAGTGTTTATCTGTCCATTTCAGATGAGTTCTATTTAGGGCAGCCTGGGCCAGACGCCATTCTCCCTGCTGATTCACTGGGCTGCTGGGAGCACTGCTCTACCTTATCCGGTTTCCACAGTCAACCCAGTGTAATTTGTCAGGATATGGCTCACAGAGCCATAAACCTGCGTGTGTGTGTGTGTGTGTGTGTGTGTGTGTGCGTGCGTGTGCGTGTGCGTTTTACATTAAGTTCTGTCAGTAATAGCTCCTGATTTCCTCCTGTACACACACTTTCTCTCTCTCTCTGACACACCCAGTATACATGGTCCCCCCCCCCCCCCCACAGACAAACACCCCTCCCTCTTACACACATGGCCTACGAGCCAGATAAGAGCACCGTTTATTCTGCAATACATTGAGCTATTGTGTGATTCTCCAAGGCAGCGAGCAGCGATTCTTCTTAAAGCTGTAGTAAATCATCTCTGACAAAGAGAGACGGCAAAAGCCAGAGATTTACACATCCATACATCCCATGGTCCGGGCAGCGGGGAAAGGGTGGAGTTCCTTTGTCTAACACGGCAGTGATGGATCAACATTTTCTCCACTCAGCGCTGTGCCACCAGCATCTCTGACGCAGGAAACCGACACGTTTTCTCTTCTGGAAATACATGTTCTGTCATTGTTTGTCGTCTCTTGCCCCAGTCCCTCTTTCTCTCCGTACTTCTCTGTCTGACACACATTTACACACATTTTCCCAGGGATACGGCACGTCCTGCTGTCAAAAAAAGAAGTAATTTCATCTTATCAGCTGCAACAGACAGACATGGGCACTACATGCAGGAGACTGGACAGAGAGCAAGTTTAAAAAAAACTTCATGACAAATACAAAAAAAGGGGGAGATATTGTGGCAATTATATACTGAGAATAAGTAAAAGAGCCATTTTTCAACAACTAAGACTCATTATTTTTACAATGCAGGTTGTTCCTGTGTTTTACAAACATATTTGAATCTTTATCCTGGCTCATAATATAGACAGACAGTTTTTAATGTCCAGACACTGAGCATCATTACAAAGATGACCCCTAAATGGATTTCCTCCAAATCATATTCAGAGGTGTTGGCATGTTTTTCTCACGCAAGAGAGTCCAGTCGAATTCAGAAATTTCAGGAGGTTGATGGTGTCCTCTCTCAGTCCACTGAGCGAACCAAACATTCCCACACCACCTCCTCCTCCTCTTCCTCCTCCTCTTCCTCCTCTTCCTCCTCCTCCTCCTCCTCCTCCTCTTGTCTTCAATCAGATACATGAATCAGATTTTGAATATGGGTTTTTTCTCTCTATTTACACGTGTGTGTATGCATGTGCGCGTGTGTGTGTGTCTGGGCCTGTCATGGAGCGGCCCTGTGGAAAAGTGCTCGCCAGTGATGAAGGGTGTATTGATTTGTGGGCCAGGCGCCTGGCGTATCGACTTGGCAGGAGGGCGATCCTTCAAGGCCTTCCTATTGGCACACTGAGTTAATCTGCTCAGCCTGATCAATACCACCTAACTGAAACTATCATCGCACAGCATCCCACGTCAGCGCTGTGTTTGTTTGGCTTTTATTGGTTTTATGTGTGTTTATGTAGGTTGAAGGGATGATTTGTATCTGTGTGACAGGGAAAGTGTAACCTAGAGCATGCCTATTTTGTGCCTGTGGACAGGGGTGCTTTTTTTTTGTGGAAGTGTTATATGTTCGCTCAGTGAGTCATGGGCAGTAAAGCCAGAGCGCAGCACTGTGAGGTCATATAAACAGTATAGCATGCTATTATAAATCTGCAGCTTGATTTCCAGCCCGCCTCGGGCAAAGTATGGCAACTTGGCAATGTGTTCGCTATAGAGAGGACCGGCTGAGTGGCTGGATTTAGTGTTGCTGACGGCGCTCTGTAGAAATTGTGGTTTACCTGCAACAAAAGATGCTTTGGCTCTCTTAACTCCATCCCGCTGTGTTCTTTCTTTTCTGATGTGTTATTTTGCGCACCTTTTGTTTTTATTGTGGGTGTTGGATGTCTTTTTCCATCCGTGCCAATTTGCCTTTATCTTCCTGTGTATTTTTGTTTGTCCTCCTGCAGACCTAACATGGAGAACACCGGTCAGGTCAGCGAGTCTGGCTCCTCCACGGTTAAACATGGCCTCAACCCTGACAAAACCTTCATGCAAGTCCACTACCTCAAGGTGGGATAAATGTGGGGAAGGACGTGGAGGGAGTAGAAAAGGAAGGAAGGAAGGGGAAGAAGGAAACAAAGAGTCACAGAACAAAATATAAACAAAGTCCTGTGTCCTTTAAGGTGGCCCACTCTGTGTTGGACGTGCTTGGAAAAGCACTTGTAATGACTATAGATGTTGCTGCCATGTTTCTCTGTCTTGTCCTTGATGGATCATGTTTTGGTGCCTTTATTTGTCTTGTTCTTTGTTCAGGGTTACTTCCTCCTCCGGTTCTTGGCCAGTCAAGTGGAAGGGAAACGATTCATCGACTTCTTCCGAGCATTTGTGAAGAAATACCACGGGCAACTCATTTTGTCTCAGGTGAGGCTGTAGTATAGGGAACTTTAATTGAGAATTTCGTTGTTGACTTGCAGCTACTTAAAAGACTGTTAATAAAAACGGAGCAGAGGTTTGAACTGTTTAAATATGACCCATCTCTGAGGCACAATGTTATTTCCATAAATTAATTGGAAGGCTGACTCTGTTGCAATAGTTAAAAATGCTCCGGCAGCATTACAAATTGACGGCCGCACATCAGCTCAGCCATATTATGTTTATTCTGCTGGGGCCATAAAGCTGAGTGATCACACCTGGAAGTCGCTGTGTGTTTGTACGTGTGTGTCCATGTCTGTGTGTGTGTGTGTGATGTGTGATGTGTTGCACCTGGCTCTTGTTTCTTCAGTGGCAGTCTGAGTCTTCCCACTAAATAATGGATGTAACATAAACACTGTTTAACCTTGCACTCCTGACTTAAGCTCAGGTATGCCTTTCTCTTTCTGTTTTTTCTTCCTCTCAAACCTCCCTAAAAGCCTCCATTTCTGTCTTTTTTTTCTTCTTTTCTTTCTGACAGGATTTCCTGCGAATGCTGCTGATTACCTTTCCCAACATGGAGAGGTATGTAAGTGGCTATGAATAATGCTTACAGTGTAATTCATGAATACAAAAATGTCGAGACACATTAAAATCACACTGTGCGGTAGCCTAGTGTCCAGTTCCAGACAAATTAAAGATACGTTATTCATACATTTTCTGTTTGATTTTTAGTAGTAGATTAGTAGATTTACTGTCAAATGCATCAACATGTGTTGATATGGCCTCTCCTCTCGGTCCTGCTGTGGAAACATGACCAGCAAAAGCTCCCGAAAGCAATCCTATTAGAGAAGTCTCATCCACTCTCATATTAATTGAAGTGTAAAAGGATAACTGCTCCTCCTGCTCTCCTCCTCTCTAATTTTCTCTCTCATTCTGCGCTTGCTTAATCATTCACTTCTCTATTTCTCCTGATTGCTTCATTAACCTCTTCTTTCGCCTGTCTCTCTCTCTCCTTTCTCCCGTCTGTCTTTCATTTTGTTTTTCCCCACCTTTAACTCTTTGTTTCTCACCCGTCTTCTCCTCAGCGCCCGTTTGCCTGCTCTGAATGTTGTCTTTTGGCCTTTTCTGTCATGTGGAGTGTTCTGCTGGACGAGCACAGATTGATTGAATTAAACAGAGGAAGTTGGGGACAGTCAATATTTGGATCCGATGCCTCTTTCAGTAAACAACCCGCTCGAAGGTTCAGGATAAGAATAGACACTCGCTGTTGAGGGGCATGGCCCCTCTTTGTGCAGGGTGAGGGACATGTATCCTGCTCATTCCCCACACTAAATGGGGAACATAATATTTATAAGACGAAACATAACAACTATAAACACACATTTAAAAAATAAAAAATAAATGAAAATCAATGCATTCATTGATTTGTGCTAGTAAGTAACTGCTGTTTTCCAGGCAACACCGTCACTCTTTCTCATCTATCACCATTAAGGGTAATTACCAATCAAATGAAATAAAGATGCAAGAATCAACGTGAAAAAAACGTGACGAGACGTGAAGCTTATTTTTTATCCCGTCCTTATTATGAAGAGTATTTGACAGGCCATGTGGTCTATTACGTGTATTAACCTTTTGTTTGCTCTAACTATGCTCACATAATGCCATGTAAGCCCACTGTAGATGTGACCGATGTTAAGTCTTTGCATACTCTCTATGGTTCACCACCAAATGCCAAGAGCTGAAAGTCACGGAAGACATTTTTAGTTTCCACTTTCTGGGAAAACTAGTGCTTTAAGGGGATTGGCTCTTCTCGTACACAGTGGAATAGGAACTCCGAGTCTTTTTCAACACACTCGTCACTGTGTGACAGGCGTGACACAATCAAGTAGTTGAGGTGGTCTCAACTTTTTTCAGCGCTCCAATGAAGGGGCGAAGCGTCCACCAATCACATGTTTTTGTTCCCCCTGAGCTGTTTCATCTCAAACAAATGCCATAAGCCAGTTCCCAGTGCTATTTCACCGCCTGACTATCCCAACAAGCGCTCCAGCAACATACTGGAATGATCATTACAGTAAAAGGCCAATAGACGTATTGACAGAAACTTATGGAAAACTGGAAAAATAAAGATGAACAATCCAGCATTTATGTTGCTCCAAAGTTATATAATTAATTTCTGAAATAGACATATTTTTTGATACGGTATTTTAGTGTAATGCTGTGTACTATCATTCATTTCATACACACTGTGCTTGTGGGAACTGTGTGTGCACATTTGTCTTTGCAAGCCAGTTCGGTCACTATTTGATTTCTGTGTATGATGTATGGTTTTTATGTGCACACCTTCCACTTAAGCTCAGTCACACCCAAATGTAAACATACATGCATACTTATAAACCCACTTCATTGTCCATACATGCCTGTATGCTTGTCCTTATATAGGACAGTGGGTGTGGCCTTCTTTTTGTTTAAGGTGTTGGCTTAAATTTCATGTTAACCATGTGCCTAACAATATTTTCCCAGAGCTATGTATTCATAGGTTGTATTGGGCAATAACAGTCATTGCTATAATAATAGGAATAGTACTAACACTTGTGCCATTGTGTTCCAGAAAAGGCCTCACCCTCAGTGCTATTTATGCTGACTGGCTTGATCGACCGGGAATTCCAAAGGTATGGAAAGTCTAGCTTTCTATCTGTCTTTTGTTATTTATTAGAATGTAACAATGTTGCTTTAACATCTATAATATATATTCAGAAAAAGTGAAATACCAACAAGCCAAATGATCAAGTTAATTAAACATTTAAATCAATTTTGACTGAAAATAAACTTGACACTTGACTGTAATGTATCAAATGAGTTATTACAATCTATGCATAATCAACAAATCACACAATAGTGCAATAATTCAGTACTATTGATTTTGGACTGTTAATTAGTTTGGTCAGTACGTTTCTTTTTATTGTCCACTGTGCTTACAGGGACATGCATCATCTTTTTAGCTATAAAATAAGTAATTGCTTTAATTATGTCCTTTCTCCTTATTATTTCTTTATCATATGAGGTAATGGAAACACATGATCACACAGCTGTTGTTTTGTAGTATTGATGCGGGCAGTCAAAGTACCTTTTTATTTCGCATTTGATGTGATCCTTTCATACCTGGCATGCACAGGGCGGTATTTTTATAGTTCTCAGTGGTTTCTGGTTATGGATGAGAACAGTTCTTCTAGTTGTGATTTGAAATAGCTGATGGCACAGCTTTGTCTCAACTTTACTTACTTTAAAATACTTACTTCAAGATATCCAGACCCCTCTCATATACTGCAGCCGCCATAGTTTGACCTCTTTGTCAGTCCTTAAAGTACATCGGGACTTCTCTCTTATTTTAGTTTTTCTTAGTATTCTCCTGTTGTTCTTCCAATTCAATGGTCACTTTGTGTTTCCTGACCCCTGATTGGGTCGGTATGAAAGCCTCGTGCCAAGAATCATACTGACTTCATCATCAGCGTGGCTTTGAGATCATTTGCTCAACGACACTTCAATGTCGGTTAAGATGTTGTGTTCCAGCTGTAGCCCAGCAGGGTAACATGTCGTTCCACAGACGGGAGTCTTTCTTGCTTTTGGGAGGACTGTGCTCTGCGCATTTGCTCTTGGACGACAGCAGCGGCCTAACATTTGTCTCACTATTTACCAGCTGTAAATAGCTGTGTAATGACGCTCTCATAATGGCAATTATGTCTCATATTAGACGTAAGATAGCTTTCAGTACATAAATACTACAGCATAAATGATGTGTGACCACGAGCCAGCAGGCGCTTGACGACGACGATGATGATGATGATGATGATGGCATATTTGTTGTTCAACTCGAGGAAAGTTTTTCAAATCGGCTTCGCAAAAGATAATAATGATGACATCTTGATGATGAACTGTAAGGCATCACTGGCAGTTTATTGTATCATTGTGTTGTTGGATCATTATCATCCTGTTACTGTATCTTCCCATAGTGAGCAGTGCTGCTCTGCCTGTTATTATTATTATTAACAGACACACACACACACACACACACACACACACACACACACACACACACACACACACACACACACACACACACACACAGACAGACGTACCCACAATCAATCCACTCTAACAGCTTCTTCAATTCTCCCATCTCCATGGTAACTGATCTTAATTACCACTGTGTGAATGTGCATTTTTGTGCGTCTGCACTCCTGTTGCTGTCTGGGAATCTTCTCCTTTCAGAGAGCATGTGATGGTGTAACGGGAGCCTTTCGGGGGGGCCTCTGAGGTTAGGACCAACATTGTGGAGGGACTGCCGTTCTCTCACACCTGATTGGGTGACGGCTCGAGTGTTTCTTGCAGAAGCTTGTCTTGTGTTTGATGTGCCAGTCACCAGCTAATAAGATCAGTGAGATCGATTGAAACCTTTTACAGATGCAAGTGCTCGTGCATTATGTAGACACAAACACATTTTTAAAGCCTCTCTCTCTCTCGCCTCTCTTATCCATCGCTGGACAATGTGCTTGAATTGGAGAAAGGCAGGAAATGGTTTGGCCTAATAATAAACAATGACATTCACTGTAAGAGATGTGGAATGGGGAGGCCAGTGGCGACCTATTTTAGACATCAGAGTTTAGATGAGTAAGCGCTCCCTTTGGGATGATGGATCGAGGCTGAGAGACTTTGTTTATATAAAGGCTACCCTTGATTCTCCAGGGCTTTCAGCCCATACCTTCTGCTAACTCCTATAACTCACATTAACATTTTATGGTTGTCTTTTTCTGCCTGGTTCATCAATAAAATCATTTTCTGTGTATTAAAACAAGAAGCTTAATTGGCGGATATGACGAAGTGCCAATTACTGGAACTTGAAACTGAAAATTAGGACTGGCTGTTAACCTTCATACTTGTTGTTGGGCTGCCTCCTCGTAGTCAATTAGTCAACTAATCGGCCATTTTGGTCTCGGTTGACTAAGATTTATTTCGCCAAAGTAATTTTTCATGCTTTTTCATGAGCACATTTTCAGTAAACACAAGATTCAAAGTGGTGCTTTTGTGTAATTCTTTGTGGAGAAACTTTTTTTTTTTTTTTACCGATCTGTTGAATAAATCAGCTAATCGAGGACAGCCCGAACTTCGACTCAGCTGTGTTCGCAGCATTAAATATTCAATAAAACAAAATCAACATTTTTAGATCAGATTGTTTGACTCAAATCCTGTTCATGTTGTAGAATTTATATTTAGGAACGCTTATCTCCAGCTGTTTCTGTTGAGGAAACTTTAAACATGTTTGAATGTGATGGGTTTAGCTTTTTAGATCTGTCTATACTCAACAAAGTACAGTCTTGAATAGGTTATTATTAGTACCAAAACTGGTATATTTATGGCATTGTTTTCTATCAAACTATATATATATAGTCTATTATATTTATATTTTGAAGAATAGCCATAAATAATTCATCTAAAAACACTCAACCAAACTGTGTATTGATCTCAGGAAGGCTTCTCATGCATGTTTATGGGCGCGAGGTGCAACTTCTGAACACGCAAGCTGATATTGATTCACGAGAGAGACACTACACAGACGGGGCGCGAGACCAAGAGAGTTTTCAGGAGACAAAAGCCTTGCTATTCAGGGAATGGTGGCGGGGATCTAGGCAGCAAAAGAGCCATGTGTGGTATCCGGTTACACAATGCCAATTTACTGCTTCAACACTCACTACATTTGATACAGCCCACTCTCGCACCTCCCTTCTCTCCGTACCTCTGTGTGTCTGCCCCCCCCCCCCCCCCATCCATCGCCTTGGCTTCTACATACACATTCATGCTGTTTCTGCCAGAGTACTTGTATAATACTCAGAGAGGAGTACTCAGACATGCAGTTGTAGTATTGAACGTTGTGTGTGGCTATGGTAACGCTAACGGCATCGAATTGAATTGCTGCATGGGTGTGCGTGGGAACGTGTGTAGTGTAGTGTGTATCATAGATTGTGTAATTATGATGCTGCATCTCTCGTGGATGTGTGTGTGTGTGTGTGACATTACAAACTCCTTGCTTCCATGCGATTCATGTCTGTCTTCCATCTGTCTCCCGACGGTGTCCTTATTTCCCCCCGACAAACACACACACCCACTGACACACAACCCTCCCCGTCATCTCTCCGATATGTGATTCACATCACTCGAGCAGTGGCTCTGCTGAAAGCCTTAATAAGGTTAGAGAGTAAGTGCTCTGTGTTTGTGCCTACTAGCTGTTCTCTGTGCATAGGTGTGTGTTTGCATGTATGGCTCTTCGTGTGTGTGCCTGTGTGTGTGTGTGTGTGTGTGTGTGTGCGAGATGGTGGAGGAGTGAGGTGACTGTCTGTCGTTAAGTTGCTAGTTATTGAGGGATTTTCATTTTCCTCCTTCTCTTATTTCTCTTCTCCTCCACTCTTCCTCCTTTCTCTCATCCTCCGGAGTCAATTTGCGAGTTTCCGTCAGAGGAACAAGTGATCGCGCTCCCACCTCCTCCTCCTTCTCCTCTCACCCTCCCCTTCCTGCCTCTCTCTCTCTCTCTCTCTCTCTCTCTCTCTCTCTGCCTCTGCAAAGCATTCCACTCTGTCCCGATCACTTGCCCCCGGCTCACTGCTTTCCCTTCTTCTCTGTCGTTCAGTGGCTGTATGAAAGGAGCGCCGTGTGGTCACAGGCGAGGCTGGTGGAAGAAGTCAAAGCAGAGGTAAGCGCTCTTTCTCTTTTTCTCTCTCTCTCTTTCCTCCTCTTCTCTCTTCTCCAGTCTCTTCTTCTCGTCTTCAGGGAGTGGCAGACGGACAGACTGGGGGGGCAACTCTCAGATTTGAAATGTTGCCCCTCAGACTGCTTGATATGATTGTCATCTGATTCTCTCTTTTCCTTCACTCAGTTATTTTGCCGCTGTTACTCGGCGCTGCCTCTTCTTCTTCTTCTTCTTCTTCTTCTTCTTCTTCTTCTTCTTCTTCTTCTTCTTCTTCTTCTTCTTCTCTGTCTCATTTGCATGCTCTGTTTCACAATGTGTGATACCATCTCTTATCGCTACCTCTCTTTTGCTCATTAGCTCCCTGTATCAGTCTCTCCCTCTGTCTGCCTCTGAGTGAAGTGCGGCACACCGCGCTGTACATCTGTTGCGTGTCTTTCTCTGCTGTCCATCAGATTTCCCATAACGCTCCCATGTTGTTCTTAATTGCTTTGCCTATATTTTCCAATTCTTCCATTAATCTCTCTGTTTGAATCAAATTGAATCCGACCTGAAGAGAATATCTGTCAAATATATAACGCCTTGAAACATTTATTCTGAGATATAAACTGAAGCGGAGGAGAGGAGATAGAGTTTGGCCTTGATAGTGATCGGCTGTTTAATGGAGATCTATGGAGTAGGGAGTTGCTCCGCACCAGGCTCCGTCACAGCAACATACTTTCACTATTACTCTTTTGTCTCAGCCAGCCGTTTGCGTCGGTTATATATGGAGCAAGTGAGCGCTGAAAGGTTGGAATTAATGAGAGAGGGAGAGAGAGAGAGGGAGGGAGAGAGAGAAAGATTTGCGTCTCTACTTTACTCTCTGTCAAAGCTCGCCTGCCAGTGGTATACATGTGTACTTGTATATTCCTGTGTGCCGTTCCACTTGAGAGATGGAAAGTGCGCCTGAAGTCTGTTTATATTTACTCTCTGCTATCGGACGTGACCACTCACTCTTTCTCTCACTCCCTTTCCTTCCTCTTCTATCTCTCACCTTTCTGATTTCTTCTCCCCCTCCTCCCTCCTCTTTTCACACTGTCTAATTCTGCTCACTCAAAACCTACCACTTTGTTGTCTCTCTCTCTACCTCCACCCTCTCTTCTTTTTCCCGCCTTCACCACCTTACCTCCCACCCTCCCTCACCCCCATCCTCCCTCCTGTAGGTTGTAAAATGGATTCTCCTCAGTCAGAGTCATCAGGGGAAGGGCAGAAAACGGAAGAGAACAGAGCCCAAGGTGAACTACAAAGAGGTAGGAAGCACTCTCCTGTATTAAGACCTCTACCTCCACGCTGCACTACTCCAACTCTTAGCAGTGTGCTTTTCTCTTTCGGAAACATCTGTCTTGCTATCTATTTGGGTTTTTCCTCTTTTCATTCAGCTGCTATTCATGAGCTGCAAAACATTATTGTTTGTCTGACAACGCAGTCATCCCCCCAATTCTGTTTATGTGTTGTGTCTGCGACGACAGACTGCCCTGTACTTGTGCAAGTCTGTGTTTACTGTAAGTTCTCTCACACACATACTTAACCTTTTAAGAGCTTGTGTACATCACATACCCTCCGCTGTTTCTGTGTGGTCATGGCCAATGTGTGTGTGGGACGGCGTCTGTGTTTGTCTGGAGGAGGCGGGACCATTTAGCCTTGACGTCTGGCTTTGAATCTAGCCTTGAACTTTTGTTGCATCCCTCTTTCTCTTCCTGTAATTTCAAACTGTTTCCTAACAAATAAAATATCCCCAAAAATATGTTTTTTTGCCTGTGTGTGTAGTGCTAATTAGTTCTCTCAAGGGATGGCTAATCCCTTCCTCCCACTAATTGACACACACACTTGCACACACGCCTGCATCATTAATGAACGCAGACTGATCTATAAGCCACTGAGGGGCCACAAGTCATTAGCTAGCAGCAGAGCAGCTTTTATATATCACTCTCAATATGCTCACATATCACAAGACTGGAGGAAACATTTGAAAGCCCCCCATTTTTTGGTACATTACATTTTACGGCATGAATAAGTAAGGTAAGTGCCCCTGGATTTACATTTCCCCTCGACACTTAGTCCATACCACAGATTTCAACAAATGTAATGTAAGATGTATTCATAAGCAAAGGTGTACATGTTTAACCTGTATCTGAAATCCAGAGAGTATTTCATAAAAGCTTGGAACATGATTGGATCTGGATTAGATTACCGACAATTACTGTGCTGTAATTTGGAGCGCGCAGTGAATGAAATGCCTGTAGAGTCCGCAGCCAGTGCAGCCCCCCCTTCAACCACCTGATACCTACCGTCTGGCATATTTACAACGTACACACTCATACACACAAATACACTTACTTCTGAGGGGCAGCAAAGAGGCCTCTTCCTGTGGGGGTGGGCAGAGAGTGCTGAAACCAGCCTCATGAAAGAATAGCCAATTACTGTCCACTTGGTCATACACAATAGGGAGAAAGAGGAGGGAGGGAGGGACTGACGGACGGATGAAGCGAGATAGAGGGGGGGGGGGATGTAGGGAAGGGGGTGTGGGAGGTCAGTGTTTGAAGTTACACCATAAAAGCCATCCTGAAAGGAAACACAAAGTGACCCCCCGCCCCCCTTGCTTTTCATCCACCCCTCTCCCCCTGAGGCCCAGCCCTCTCTTCTGCTCCTCTACGTCTCCCTCCCTTCCCTTTGTTTCTGTGTACAGAGAGTGCCCCGTGGATGGACCAGGTGTATTTTATATTACTCCTTCATGTACTTCAAACAGCCCAATTTTTTATCTTTTCATCTATACCTCTCCTCCCTTCCTCTTCCCTGTGTCTACCAGCCTGTTGCAAGGCTATAAATCACGCAGCAGACTCGATCGGCAAAAGAGGAGAGGAGAATGAGGGGAGATGGGGTAAAACACAGGAGACGGGAAGACAAGGGAGATAAAGTTTGGATGAACCAGAGATGAAGATACAAGTGGAGCGTGGAGCAACAAGAGTGGAATATGAACAACAACACTTGACGCCACCGCTGGGCGTTATGCATCCCCTGTGGTTATCTTTTTGATCTATTCAAGTTGGATTGGAAACAAGGATTAAAGTCACAAAATGAGGCTGTTGGCTGGCGGTTGAAAAATACAAATTGAAAGGTCATATTAGAGGATTCAAGAATAAATAGGCGATGTAATGATTGTGTTGAAGGAGAAAGAAAAGATGAAGAAAAGGTAGAAAAGTAGAGCGAAACTGGTGGTGTGTTAGATGTTGATGATTGTGAATTCCAGCGAGGTAATGAATCTGTTGCAGGGAATTTGAGGAAGAGCAAGAGTGGATATTTAGGACATTTGAGACGCACACGAGAGATGAAATATTACTGGACAGGTCAGATGATGTAAGCGTGGTTAGAGAAGGTAGGACTTTTAGTGGGCAGGAATTAGGCTGAGCCGCAGTTGCATTAAGCGCTAATGACATCATGGATGATTAGGGAAAACACACACACACACACACACACACACACACACACACACACACACTACAGACTCACAAACCTATAGATGCACCCAGTGGAAAGAGCCCGGCACCCCCACAGAGCAGCCAGAGATCTGGTCAGTTTAATAGAGCCTAAGTTTATTACCAACTTCCCGTCGTCTTTGTTTCTGTGGTACGTTATTGATTCACATGCAGCTTAGTGCGCACGTCTGACTTTTTTGTGTGTACACGTGTAACTTGCGTGTGTGCATGTGATGAGCGTGCGTGTGTCCAGTGTGTGTGTGTGTGTGTGTGGAGAGGTCTGTAGAGGAATATTAGTCACGCCCGCATGGTAATGGGCCTCATTTTGCTCTCATTTTCATCTGTGGTCTCCGTAATGAGAGGGTCCGTCTGCCCCTGCTGATCAGGACAGGAAACCCTGTAGGGTAAAAAAAAAACTGCGAATTGCGGGATAACTTGGCCAACTTTTTTGGCGGAGACAGGCCACTCTGCTCTTTTAAGATGCTTTTGTGTAGGTTGTAATTTATCTGAGTTGTATATTAATCAACTGGACTCTCAAAACATACTTAAGTGTTTCCTTAAACCGCAGAGTGCAGCTTTGCCATATAGTATGTTCAATAATCTCTGAGTTCATGGAACATCTAGCCTGCAGAATGGGCTTAATTGTTTACACATGGAGCAATTCTGTAGTAACATTATTTTAACTCCAACACATACAATGGTTCAAATAAATCAGATTTTTAGTTGGAATTTGTTTATTGGGAATAAACCTTTTGAGATGTGCCATCTCCTTGATGTGCCGCCTCTGTAACAATAGTACAATAAAAGCACAATTTAGCAGAACAAGATAGTTAGAGGATACAAATGTAACCAAAACAAACAAAAGAATCGAGCATGAAAATGGATCATTAATTTAATGTTTATAGGAAAGTATTAACGTCAGTGAAAGCGATAATGATAGTTATAAAACATTATAGAGATGTTGTTATGGGCATGTACAAACGATACTATTATAAGAAGACGGGGGATTGTGGAAAGCTACTTTAAATTGTACTTCATTTTAAAGTTCTTAATATACTAAAGTGAATGGCCTCTATACTCAAATTTAGTGATTACAATATATTTGATGCAGCATGACGCATCTCAGCGCCTTTAGTGCAGATGTGATAAGGTTCTGTATATAGAAAGTGTTTACACAGCTCTTCCTCAGGATAAACAAATCCGGGAAATGGTGTAATCCTGAATTCTTGTCATTCCTGCAGAAATCGTTCTTCACCACACTATTTTTAACTTGCCTCCCTGAATCTAAGCATGCACAATTGTTAAGTCCACAAAACTTATATTGCTTCATATTGAGATTATAGTTACAAATCAACCAAATCTGCACTAGATTATTTCTTCTGGTATCTTGATTGTTTAAACCACACCTAATAATCTTACAGGCTAAAATGGCAACATACGATTAAAAACTCTAATTATATGTACATGTTCAGAGGATAATGTATGTGAGAGCAGGCACATCTTTCTGTGTGGCACTTCACAGATGCAGCAGAATAGGTGGATGATGAGTCAGCCTCCATCTCAGTGACACCCTGTCACCTCATTTGCACCGATCTGGCAGTCTGCACGGGCGACGCCGTCGGTTACTGTGAGAACACGTACCACCACGTTTATGTTTGTGGCTGAGGAGGATGTCAACAACAACAACAAGTTCAGAGCAACAGCCTGTCTTCAAACTGCCCCTCCAACTTTATTATACTGCACATGTCATATATGCTGAAGGGCAATTTTAAGCATTTCATAAAGACAGGTTGGGATTGAGCTGTAGTTTTACACAGAAGCAGGTCTATCTTGAAGTGCGATGTTGCTTTCAGTTGTTGACAGGGTTTCACCTCTCATCCAAAAAGGCTGCTTCAGTTTCGAACAAAAAAAGCTATAAGTGGACTTTGATTTTCCTTTTGCCCAATCCAAGTTAGATTTCTAAAAGCTTAACAGATCGACCAACAGCACCTGTTGTTTCCGTGGTTAAGAGTGAATGAATACATCTTAATTGGACACACTAAACATCTAATTGGACCCCTTTGTGGCCTTTAGGAAGTGGTACAATCAAACTCAGTCTGATAATTTCACTCGAGAGGTAACCCAAGCTCCAGTTGAAACCGATTATTACCGACATGCTGCCGGTGGCTAGCTTATTATTGTTTTTCTCAAGTATTGCTCAAGACATTTTTGCCTTTTTATTATGAACCCAAAATTAGGGGAGAGGCAGATGAGGAACAACATGAAAAGCGGGTTGTGAACTAACTGAAGGCCTCCAGAGTTAAAATAACACAAGATTATGCTCCTATAACAAACAGATACCGAGTTCTATTTTAGGAGATAATGTAAACCCACAGAGAAATGAAGCGCGCTCGAGTGGTGACTGAAATCCCTTGTGCTGTGCTGAGGTGTGATGTTGATAGTTGGACGTACGAGTGGTAACTGAGTCCCTGTGGGAGGGTAAACAGCAGGGAGGGCATGATCGAAAAGCCTCTTGAGTGACGTGGGGCTTGCAGGTGGCGCATGCAGTACATCACCATAATGGGCTTAAGTAGAGCATGGAGAAAAAGGAAACGGAGCAATGTGGAAATTGTTTCAGTCTCTGCAGATTTGTGGGAAGAACAGATATAATTGAATCCTAGTTCATGATTTGACCAATCATAGTCCAAATACTTAAATGTGCCGTTTGTGTAAGTGTAATGAACTGGTGACTATAATAAGAACTTTGAGTGACAAAATGCCCAACAGTCTTGCCGTTTTTTTCTTGCGATCTGCCTCTGGTCTTGTTTGTTTAGAGTTTGACCAGAACCCATGAAATATGGCAAATCCGTTTTGTAATGATGTTTTGGCGATGCTAACTCTGAGCAGCAACACATCCCACATCTGGTTTTCCTTCATTTTGGTTTTCATAGCTCCAGTGCACCCCTGTCTCCTGGTTTATGCCGCCTTCTCTCCTTCCCTTTCTCTCATACACTTTTATTTTCCTTACTTGCTCTGTCGCTCTCTTTCTGTTCTCTCTCTCTCTCAGTGATTTATTGGCAATGAATCAGGGATGAGGGAGTATGCCGGAGGAGAGATGGGAACATTCAGGGAAATGGCTGTTTCCGGCCAGACTTCATCACATCAGGAAGGGAAATGGTCGGAAGAAAAGTGTGTGTGTGTGTGTGTGTGTGCGTGTGTGTGTGTGTGTGTGTGCGTGCGTGCGTGCGTGCACGTTGTGTGTGCAAGTGTGTTTCTGTGTGTGTATCTCCATTATCAGACCAACTGGGGATCAGCTAAGGGCTGCTCAGGCACTGAGTTCACAACTGTGAGCCACAACCCCTTAATTGTCTATTAAATGGAAGAAAAAGTCACTCTCCACACATATGGCAAGATATACAGAGCTCAAGCAAAAGAATCCACCCCATAGCTTTATTAGAATATTTAAATTACAGTATGCGTTGCTGTCAGAGCGAGTTTATTATGTGGCTATGGCTCACTTTTATGGGTCTTATTCCTGTGCCGTACTCTTTACTTCGTCAAATCTTATCGGGATCGAGGGTTCGTGCGCGCCCGTCCCACTGGGAGCTGTGCTGTCTGAAGCGTCAAGCTGATTCTGATTAGGGACTTCCGTGGTAGACTGGTTTCAGGTGACAGGTCAAGCAAAGAGCAACGCATCAGTTCTCTGGGCTCATTTCAACCCGGATGGTGAGATCCGCCTGGGCAGCTTCGATGGCGCTCGTTCCGATGATAGAGGCTTCATGTGGGGAAGCTCAGGGCTGAGGTGTTGTTGTTCACAAGTAATGGGTTTCCAGATGAACAGGTGGATCTGTGCAGCAACGGCAGCCATGCATTATTGTAAAAGATGGTTACGGTGAAGAGGGAATCTTCATCCATGATCATGAGCTTTTTCCATAGCTACTAAAAGGGAATGATTGTGGACACAAGAGGAAGCTATTGTAGCTTATTAGCTGAGTTACACCATCAGCTTTTAATGGACCTCTTCTATTGGAGTATAAACTCCTCACTGCAAGAGGAATAGTTTGCAGACAATTACATTTCTTAGAGGCATGACTCTGCACCGACACAAAGGCACTGTTTGCTACACAAGAATGTATTACAGCCTTTCTTTGACGACGTGAGATGAGGGTTCCCTCCGGGCTGAACTCGTGAGCTCGGCGAGAGACAGTAAAAGAGTAAGAGAGAATCTGAGGAGAAAGAGATGAGAGAGAGAGAATCCAGAACATCTAAAGAGACAAAAGAGCTGGAGTAAAACAACCGATCAATAAAAGTATCTTACCGGCTTTGTCATTTTCTGCATTAACTGTTGTGAAAAGTGCTGACCAGAAGACACAGATTGTGTGGGAATCAGAGGATCAGTGTGACAAACAACTGCTTTTTGATTCTCCATTCTCTTGACTGTGCATCAATACGCTGTTGATCCAGCATTACCTGTCAATGAAACCTTTCAACCCACTTGATGCAGTAAGCGCTAATTCTGAACACTACGCCTGCAGAACATGCTTTATGGCACTGGAAACTGGCAATGCTCCCACTATATATGACCCCAGAGTTTAACTTGTAAAAGTCATGCCGTAGTACGGCGGGATATTACTGTATAAACTGACTGAAAGTCAAATCCCCACAATGTCTGTAAAAGTGACATGCAGAAGTGTGTCCTCTGACTGATGTGTGTCGTAGCGCTGGAGTTCTGTCTGCTCCATTTGAATGCCATCACAACATCTTCGAAAAAAAAACACATAATCGGGCCTTTTTTATGCTCAATTTCATCCTCCAAGTTCCTGACTTCCGCACTGATGGAGAGTGAAAAAAACAGTTTTCCCTTTTTGATGGGTAGTAAAAACCTAAGAGAAATTCTTCAAGTGCAAGGGTTAGAGATGAGAAAAAGATTTACGTGTTGAAATGAGGAAGGAGAGGAGAGCGAGGAGATGGCGCCATTTGTGTTGTGTTAATGAGGGCGAGCAAGACAGAGTGAAAGTGAGAGGGAGAGAGCGCCAGCGTGCATTTGTCTCATTTATCACTCAGCAGCAGTTCTGTTTTTCGGGGTCATTTTAAGCTCGCAGCCTGTCTCATCTTGTCCGGGGACTCCCTGCAGCCGGTGTGCGATGCGTGCATGAGGGGGTGTTTATATGCGTTTGGGAATGGGGAGGGGGCAAAGAGATCAAAAATCAGGATTGACGATGCTGACAAGCCATTTAATGTCAGGCATAGCTGCTCAGAAATACCACTTAGGGCTTCATGACTCTCTGAGGAACGCACCCATGCACGCGCACACACACACACACACACACACATTCACATTCACACACGTAGAGGGGTAGTTATACGGAGCTAGAGTAGCTTCAGCAGGCTTTTCACTGAAGTGGTCAAGAAGAACATTGACACGCACAAAGACACACACACACACACACACACACACATATACACATCCACGTATTCTGAATCCCAGAAGCATTTGAGTGTCATTAAAGTGCAGCTGTGTTTGTCTTTCCAGCACGCATGGAAAACACATCAGCGAGCGGGAAAGCAGCCTGCTGAATATGGCTGCTGCCACAATGCGTACAAAACAAGCACAGCACTTTGTCACTCGCACAAAATACACATTGTTCACTTTGGAGCCGATTCAATGGCACATGTCAGCGTTGAGTATAATGCAACGCTATAAAAACTCACTGTAGTGTGGAGGTCGCGTTGTTAAACCTAGTGATGCTTTGGCCAGATATTTAATGTACAGTCATGTTCAATATTGGGCTGGGCTGTAAAATGGAGCTGGCTTTTTAGTGGTGGGAAATTAATCAATGCTTTTCACATAAAACCCGGTTTGGGCGTCACCTCGTAGCTTTCATAGGTGCAGTACGTAATGATGTGTTTGTGTGTCTGTGCGTGCACGTATGAATGCAGCGTGCTGAGTGCTAAAACATCTGTCTTTCTTGGTAATGACTTGGGAGCCGACAGCGCTCTCAGACAGTCCTGACGCAATTAGCCTGGTCAAGCACACACACACACACACACACACACACACACACACACACACACACACGCGCAAAGTAATGGCAGCTGTATACTACAAGGCTCATAGACGCTGAAGATTACAGAAATCCCGGCACATGAGACCAATAAGTAAGTGTCAAAGAGATCTGACAGTGTTTAGTGGCAGCTTGTCTTTACAGTGGCTGTCTGGCCTGTGATGCTCTTCGCTTATTTGTTTAGGTCAATTTCATGCGATGTGATTTATTCAATGTTTTTGTCCCAAAAGCAGCATTGCTAACACCCATGGCAACTTCCAAAAACCCCAAGGTAATATCTCAAAGATTGCAACAGATTGAGATGCTAGAACAAGTGAATGCTTGGCATGCTTATTTATAAAGGATTGAAGGATTATCATTTTGAATCCAATCTAGTAATCTAGTTTAACTTCAGTTTGAGAAATGGGATGAGTGGTCATTCTGCAACCACAAGGTAGCCGGTTCGATCCCCGGTCTCCCCATAGTTTGCATGTCGAAGTGTCCTTGAGCAAGACACTGAACCCCTAGTTGCTGCCTGGGCGCCTCACAGGGCACACTGCTCCTTAATAATTACGGATGGGTTAAATGCAGAGAAGAATTTCCCCAAGGGGATTAATAAAGGATAATTTCCTCTTTCTTCTGTTACAGAGGCATTAAACAATCTAATTTCCCATCAACTTGTATCCGTCCTTCTGCAAGGAACAACGTGCTGTAAAATATCGGCAGATTTTAAGACATTAAGACCAGTCACAGTGATGATGAACATGTTGTATCGCAACGCCGACGCTGTGTGTACTGTACTGGCATTCACACTGCTAGGGGATGACAACAAAAAACTACTGTCTTAATCTTTCCAAAAGTCTTGAGTCTGCTATTCTATTCAGGCAGACACATATAGAAGCTATTCAGTTGTTGCCAACAGCCATACTACAGGCGACAGCTTCAGCTCCACAGTCTGGGAGATCATGTGTTGCTAAGCTGGATGTGGTCTTATCACGGGAAAGATACAGAAGGATTGTCTTCCTGTGGTTTAAGTGCAAAGTAAACAACAAGTTTTGAATTTCTTACCATCTGTTTTCCCCATTGCTGTCTCTGTGTTGTTGGTCTCTCTTACTCCATCTCCCTGCCATTTCTGTGGTGTCTTCTGTCCTTCTCTAATATCAGTTTTTTTTTTTCCTTCCTGTGTGTTTTTGGCGGTGCACAGTTCCACAGCTGTGTGTGCATGTCTGTCTGTGTAGCAGATATCTGGGCTCGGTCCATCCCACATACCTCTGTCAGCTCGAACTGCTTAAACCCAGCCAGCCTGGAGTTCACGCAGGAGACAACACACATACAGTACATACTGCACACACACACACACACTGAACGTGACCTTTCTCTTTGATGCCTCTGGCTATGTTAGCCTCTCCCTGCTCATCTCCCCTCCTCTTCTCGTGTCTTGCTGCCACTCTCCTCCGTGTTGGACTCTACCTGCCAGAGTTACCCCATCTTTCCTCCTCCCGCTCTGGCTCTTTACCGCTCTTTCTCAGTGTATGTTTCAACAGCAGTAGATGCTATCACTCCAGGCTGGAGGTCATCGCTGGTGCATGTTTTAGTTTTGCCGCTATTATTGTTGTCATACAGATAAACCCGGCTTGAATGGATAAATCGCAGCTGCCTGTGTGTGTACATAGATGTGTGTGTGTGGGGGGCTTTTGCCTTCAGAGTGTGTGTCCAGTGTGTACATTTAGGAACCTATCTTTTGGAAATGGCATGGTCAAATTGCCAGCATGCAATTGCATGAGCTTGTAAATATACTTTGACCCTTTACATTTCTGTGCCCTATTAACCCTAATAATGATTAGACCCAAAAGCAACACACATCACTGACAATATTTATCGACAACCCCTTACAGGAAACCACAGTGTGGCTGGTAGCTGCTGTTTGTTTTCTTTTTTTAGTTTCCCAACCCCCAGGGATAATATTTAACCAGGACCCCCAGGCTCCTCTCACCCACTCAGGATCAGGCCAGAACAAATGACATGAGGAAATGAAACCTGGGCGCTCTGCTATTTTCAGAGTCACATTTCATACTTCCGTACCTTATGTGTTCATGGAGCAGCAGTAATCTGTGATGTAACTGAATATATTGTGTTAGTCTGTGCGTTAGTGTTGGCCATCCGGTTTTCACTGAATTCCAACACTTTTGGATTGAGACGTCTGAATATCCCTCAGAATGTTGTTCCTGGCAGATAGAAAACCCACCAAAGCAGATTATAGACCATCTGAAGCTTTCCATGGACATGTGGAAAAAGCAATAACGGCAACGACAAGAATTGCGACATTTGGGTCATTCCATCAAAAATCTTTCTTTAAATTGTTGTTAGTTTGAGCTCTAATCATGAACAATCAGTCCCAATGAACATACAATGACTACATCCTATGTGTCTCTGTTCTGCACCATCCCTTTCTCTTCACCTCTCTCTTTGTCTAAGCTGACGTCTAGCTGTTTGGATGTGTCACTGTTGTACAAATGCTGCAGATTTTTCTCCCTCGCACACAAACAGAGTCCTTTTGTTCCAGTTCTGTTTCAAAGGCCTCTCTCTTTCAAAGGCATACGGGCGGTGCAGGGGGAAAAACACTCGAGAGCCGCGATCAATCCCCCGATGTGACTCCTGCTGGTTGGTTAAGGCACCTGCATGGAGGGTAGTTGGATCAAATGGGGTTTGTTATGCCCTTCCAGTGAAGGTGGCAAGAGACAATGAGGACGAGGCCCATGCCGGACTCCCCAGAGCAACAGTAGCACAAGCAGCGACAAGAAAATGTGCTTTCCAAAATCGGGGTGAAATGTGTTTGAGGAGTTGTTTGTGTCTCCGTCGGGAATGGAACAACGGGTTGTGGGAGGAGGAGAAATGGTAAGAGGGAGGCGAGGGAGGCATTCACTGGAGACAGTGAGATTTGTGGCTTGCGTCAAAGCACAAAGTGCCAGAGATTAATTAAACTTCCCCTGTTTCGGAGGTGTGTGCATGTGTGAATGAGTATGAGTCAGAGCAGTGATGAGTAGGAGAGAAAACATGTTAATTGCCTTCATGATCAATGCCAAATTGCAGGAACATGGACTTTTACATAACTAACCCCCGCCACCTGCACAAAGAAGAAACAAAGTGTTGCGATCCAATGAGCCCTATAATTTTGTGCCGCGTGCCCGGTGAAGAGTGCGCGTGCACTCTGTGTAAGAGTGTTTCTTTGTGCATTTGTGTATGGTTGCTCAGAGCAAGTAGTCATACCCCTGCGCCCGACCCACTGTGTGTGCTTTTTCAGTTTAACCCCTGACTGGCCGCCCCGCCGTGACCCCACGCTGCTTTTGGATTGGCCTGAGACTGTGAATTTGAAGGTCAGGAAGCAAGAAGTGGGGGTTGGAAGGATCAAACGCATACATTCACACGAACATGCATGGCCATAGGCTGGGTTGAATATTGGGGGAATTGGAAAGAAGTACGCACAAGGCCTTCACATAGAGCACATCCAGCTGTCCTGTGCATACATGCACACACATGTATCGAGCACACTTGACTAACACGGCATAAATGAGGCACATTATGAACTTGTTTGTTTTCCAAAATGGGCTCTGTTGATTGGCAAAGTATTGTACGTGCTGGGAATATTTGTTTCCGCATTATACTCCTGCTGGTGAACGTTCCGGCCACTTTGCCGGTTGCCAGCGCATGTGCTCGTGTCGGAAGATGCATCGGCGAGACGATTGATCCAGACAGTCATTGAGATTGGAAGGTCAAAACTTCAAAAGCTCTGTGCCTCTTTCTCTTTCGGACATTTTTCTCCCCACTGTGTCTGACTCTCTCGAAAGCTCTCTGTATGTTTTGCTTCCTGATTAGGTTTCACGACTGATTGCAACAGCCAGATCCCGCCCCACACACACACACACAAACACCCACACACACACACACACACACACACACACACCCTCATCTCGCTCTCTGTAGATGTCGTGGCCGTTGATTAAAGCAGTTTTCCAAAATTGAAAAACAAATAATGAATGCTATTAATGAATAGATTGCAGATAGACAGTCACAGCTTGCCATCGCCAAGGTCATCAGTCTGTGACCGCCGCTATCTGAGATCGGCACCGTGCTGCAGCAGCAGGTGTGACATCATTTGAGGAGATGGTAGCACAGGAGACAGCTCCATTTCACAAGTTGAAATGGTACCATGTGACTCACAGATGACCTTTCAGCATCTCTTGTCTGTGTGTTTGTGTGTGTGTGTGTGTGTGTGCGGTCCAATCCATTCCCCGAAATTGGTTTACAAAACCTATGATGTCAGCAGGCCGTTTTATAATGTCTTTTTAGACCTTGTGAAGCCGCAAGATTGCAATATCATATTCCCCACATTGTATGAATCTATTTTTCTTTGGCCACTTATCATGTTTATAGGCTTTATGTTTATAGGGTGCTCTCGTTAATGCTGTGCCTTACACTAAACTCCACACATCTTGCATCTGCAAGCAGAGTCTCCTGCTACCCTATGAGAGGGGCTTTCTGCTAACATGTGACTGTGTCTGTGTGGTTGCAAGACTTCATTTATTTGTTACATTTAGACCTCATTCGTTGGATTATAAATGGTCAATATTTTACAATTTGGTAAAGATACACAATATAAGAGGTCGAGGTGGTGGAGAGATTTCAGAGAACTAGCCACTTGCCAAAATGTAATATTCCAGAGCTACTGAACAGTTTCTTTACATCATTCGGTTTTATTCCTGACCATCTGCCATGTTTTTGCACATTTTAATTCCCTGCAGCTGTATAGAGCAGTAAAAATCTAATTAAAAGTGTAAGTATTTGTGATGCTATTTATGCTGTCATGGCTGTTGAGAGAATCTTAGCAGCTGCTTTGCGTACTGTTCCTCCTCAAGACCCAAGCTGCAGTTTGAGCAGATGAATGCTCGGGCCCTTAAATCAAGTGTAAAATAAAGTTGGACAGAGAGAGATAAAGGAGGCAAGGAGGGGCTTATAATTGGAGGAGCCAGGCACGCAGTTTTGTCCAGTGAAAAGGAGTTGGTATGGAGACGGGGAGCAGACAGTCATGGAGACAGAGGCAGAGAGAAAGGGAGGGATTTGAGGGAAAGAATGAGTGAAACCTTAGTACCTGAGGCGTGGGCTGAGGCCTTTAGCTGCTGGTGCCAGAATGTGTTTTTACGAGCCTGCGGTCAGACAGAAATAAAAGGCAGCCGAGCGGCTGAATGGCATCACACATACGCATACACCCGCATGCTCACACACGATTCAATGGCCTTTCACAGGTTGGTTTTATAATGTCACAGTTATCCAATGTCTCCAAACCCCTATAATGCAGTGTGACTGAACAAGCAGCACACTCTGCTCGGTGGTACGGATGTAAGGAGCGGGAGAAGGAAGAGAGGAGCAGTATGGGAGGGAAAGAAAGCATTCGCAACACTTCTGTATTCCTTTCAACTGTGCCAAGGGCATAGCGAGAGGTTCTCTTATGTTCTTTGGAGTCATTATATAGATTTTATGGTCAGTTAGTCCAATTGTTGACTTGTTCTACACAATCCCCTTGGGGGGGCTTTTGTTGTTGTTTTTTCTCTTTGCCACACATTTTGTCATTTCCCTTTTTTTATTTCTTATTTCCATTAACTTTCTTTAACTTTTTTTTTTATTATTATTATTATCATTTCAAATAACCCACAGGAATTTGGGAGTTCACACCATAATGCTTGAGAGAGTTGAGTGAGAAAAGTGTTAAAAAAACAGGCCTGAATTAGGAGTAAAATAGACATAACAGCAGTTATTTTTCTCGTAAGTCAGAGCGAGTAGAAGCAGAAATGTAGGAGAGCGATGATCCAGTGAGCAGAGGTCGTCTCAGGTTCCTCTCGTAGAGATGTGATGGCGAGTGGCTTCGCTGTAACAAGAGCCTGAAAGGGATGTCGACCATGAGGCTCTTTAGCATGTGATATGATGTGAATGATACAATATTTTGGATCAATCCAGTCGATGCATGAAGGCTCCTGAAAAAGGACTTCTATGTACTGTACAGAACGCAGAGTGGTAATCAGTGCCGTTGCCATGGAAATGCTGAAAAAGTGATGGATTAATGGAAAGGGACAGAAAAAGATTTACAGTTTTCATTTTTTTTATTCGGACAACCCTTTTTCTATCTTTTACCCCGTCTTAGAAAAGGAAGTGCAGAAGACCCTAACTCACAGATGTATCGGGAATAATTTCTATGCAACTCTTAACCTGCCCTTTGTTGAAGCCCATCATTGTTCAGGGAGGAAATATCACAATAAAGCCTCAGTTGTTGCTGTGAGTGTGTGTCCACATTCTGCACCAAAGGCTAAAGAGCACCGATTTGTTTGTGCAAACATGTTACACAGCAGCAGTAGCATGACTAATGTTGCTTAGTCCCTTGGTCCACTTGCACTGACGAACGCACAAATAAAATGTAGCTGGTTCCTCCTTTTGACTTTTTCTCCATTACTCTCCCCCTCGTATGAGAATACCATGTAATGCAGTACACGCACGCTAAGCTAAGCTAAGCTATGTATGCTTTATTTAATTTAGAGTTTGGTGGTGGTCATCATATCCTGTGTTTACTCTAGCTGTTTGTCTCATTCAGCTGCCTCTCACCGAGGTAAACAGTCTATATTTGTGCATGCATGGACATGTATATATGTGTGTGTGTGTGTGTGTGTGTGTGTGTGTGTGTGTGTGTGTGTGCGTGCGCGTGTCATTGTTCTATAGAGGTTTAGGTCAGCGTGACAAGGGGACATTTCGGCT
>NC_136596.1:6360872-6578372 GCF_910589615.1 Taurulus bubalis | reverse complement strand
CTTTTGTCTATTTTGTAATATTTCCCAGTTGTACAGGATTCATCTGGTTTTCCATATTTATTTAATCAGCGTTTCAGCTCTGTTTTATTATGCTACCGTTCCCTCCGTTTGAAAGCCCTCATTAATTGCCTGACTTATATTGATGCATTTTTTTTCCCCCAGCACTGAAAAGAAAATGAATACAACTTTTGGAATGTAAAATAAACATAAATGTGTTTGAGAACAGAATCACCGCCTGCAATATGTTAATCATTTTTCTAGTTTAGTAGTTTAAAACTGCTGGCGCAAGGGCAAAGCGGCTTTTCTTTCCCCTCCAATAATATGTCTCAATATATTTCACGAGGGTTTGTGTAAGTCAGCGCTATTAATCTCATGACTCCTTTTGTCTCCTCAGGTGACGTCGGAGCAGCTAGTGATGCTTTTGGAGCTTCTGCTGGAGGAAGAGGAGCTGAGCGGGGCAACGTTGTGCACTCTGCAGAGAACTTACCACCTACAGAATCAAGACGCTGAGGTAAGACCACACACACACACACACACACACACACACGCTCAGACAAGTAAGCATTTGCATACGAGCTCCATGAACTCCTCCAATAATGAAATGTCAACGGCTTTCTCTCCCTTCTCATCCCAAGGCACATCGCTTGGTAATGTGTAGTAAATTCTTCTGTAATAGCAGCTCTCTTCTTTACAGCCACCATTACTGACTAAATCCCACAAGTATTCGCTTTATGTTTTAGTACTGCGCAATGTTCCTTAATGGTACTATTAACGATGTTTGTGAGAGAGAGTATGTGTGTGTGTGTGTGTGTATTTCTCGTCTGTGTGTGTGTTCTGCAGCTGTGTGTGTTGGCGGCTGAGGGGTTCTTTACTGTACAGCGCCAGCGCCGCCTTTCAGTACAGGAGCATGAGGGTGAAAGCACAGCTGCGGTAAAGCCCGTAAACTGTCCATGCTAACCTTCGTTGTTAACACATGGCTCGTCTTGAAAAGAAAAACGTGATACATATTTAGTTCTTTTTTTACAAGTTCTTATTAATTATATGAGCTGTTTTGTATGTATATAATGGGGCTCAGATGTTCTGTTGTACGTGACCAATTGAGCCGTTATTGTATTGAATCCAGGCATCTAAAGCTTCATCAAAGGACATTTTTATTACTTACGTTTCAAACTCTGTCGGGCCACTTGTTCAAGTTGTCACGAATAAAAAAAAGTTGCGTCTAATTTTGACATTTTAACGTATTCTCTCACTTTATTAGCTCAAAGTCTGATTCTGGGAATTTATTCTGCTCTTTCTTGATGTCGCTGTCTTCCATTTAATTTAAGTACTTAACCTCGCGGTCAACGAGCCGAGACCACTTTGCGTTTGGCCTCGGGTCCGGCTTCAGGTCTAGGCCTCTTTAGTCAGACTTCCTGGCATATGAAAGCAGATTCTCATCTGCAATTTCCAGGAAAAACTTTCAGTGTTCGCTAAAAATACACAAGGCCATTATGCACATAGTCATGCATGGAAAGACACACTCTCTCTCTCTCATATGCAAACATACACACTCCTGCACGCACCTGCCTAAAGGCAATGGTCCTGTCCTAATGTTAGTAATCTCATTCAGAGGAGGTTAATCACCTACATCTCTCCTCATAAATGTGGCCATTTATTCTTCTCTCTCTCTCTCTCTCTCTCTCTCTCTCTCTCTCTGTCTCTCTCTGTCTCTCTCTCTCTACTCCCCTTTGGCCTGATTGTATTCCTCTTCTCAGCTTATCTCCATCTGGTACCGCATCTTCTTCAGATGATTGATCTGTTTAAAATTCTTGGACAAACACGAGAGCCCCTCGCTGTAAAAAAATTACAGTTTTTTAGTGGATGAATACTGGATTATAGGACTCATTCCCATGGCTTCTGAAGAGATGTTAGTAACATGCCGACTCAGAATGCAATTTGCTAAAACATGACGTAGATTGCTGCGTCATCAGTAAAAATCTCATACCACTTTAATGAGGGACGCACCTGATTTGCTATTCAACACATTTCCTGAATTTATTTTAAAAGGTATTTTCTCACCACTACAACTTAATATGGTGATAGAAGGACTGCGTGGTGTTACATACTGTTTAACCACCTGTTAGATGCTGAGCACGTCTCCCTCCAAGCAGCGGAGAGACGTTTACAGTGATACGCTGTGCGGTGAATGCGACAACAGAAAAGGGAAACAGACACAGCACAAAGTGATGAAGAACATTAAAATGATGGTGATGGGGGGCGATGCTGTACAGACGGAGAGTTCCCACTGTTCGGTGCCATTGTGTTGGAGGCTGCAGTTAAGATCGTAAAATAAAGACAGAAATTAGAAACTATCAGATGGTCAGTTCTTCATGTTTAAATGGAAAAAGATGAATTGAGCAGCGTAAAAACAGGCACTAAAAAGATGAGCAAACTTTGAGGCAGCTCCTCGGCTGCAACAGGTGTGATGTTTTATTCCGGATGGGCGTCCTGTTGAAATGATTGGCAATTAATGCAAAATTAGTCGATTGACAGAAAATTAACCTGAAACTATTTGGGTCTTCTATCAATCATTGAAGCCATTTTATTTTTATTCAAGCAGAATGCATTGTGTCTGATGTCCTCAGAAAGACGTGTGTGTGTGTGTGTGTGTGTGTGTGTGTGTGTGTGTGTGTGTGTGTGTGTGTGTGTGTGTGTGTGTGTGTGTGTGTGTGTGTGTGTGTGTGTGTGTGTGTGTGTGTGTGTGTGTGCTTGTCGAAGGCCATCTGTCGGTCAAGCACACAGGACGCATTGTCTTGTTCGCACCCAGGTCAGGCCGACTCCTGCAGGGACTGGAGGCTCCACTGAACGTCGAAAGTAGAAACAAAAAGTCAATTTAAGTTTATTTGTGTAGCCTTTCATCACAATGGGCTTCACAGACTGGAAACAAAAACAGCTTATATATATATATTTTTTTAAACCCTAAAGGTAAAAATGTAGAATGATCAGAGAGGAGAGAATCCCCTTCCAGTCCTAAAAGTTAGCATTGGGCAAACGACCAGAGAGGGAAACAATAATGGCAGCTATTATTAGATAGTGTGATGGAGCACAGATATAAAATCAGAGCAGAAAAATTTGTTTATTAATTGATTAGTCGAGTGAAGGTCAATGAAGCGTCAAATATTTTGATCTTTTAAAGGGCTAGTGTGTAGCATTTCGGTTGTATGGATATGACATTCACAACTATGTGTTTATTAGTGTAAAGTTAGTTTTCGTTAGCTTAGATTTATCTTTTAATATCTGCACAGGGAGCAGATCTTCTTTAGAGTCCGCTGTGTGCACGGCCATGTTTAAAGAACTGGAGCTCAGAACAAACAAAGCCAACACTGACTCTGAAGAGGGCCTTTTTTCATTTTTTTTTTTTTTTTTTTACAGTAGTCGAAGGCCACCGCAGTTCTCTGACACGCTTGTGAAACAGATGAGTGAGCGAATGGCTATTCAATTTGTTGCAATCGTGTCTGTCTTGTCGATCGGATTCTTTGTTGGTCACGGTAAGTGCGAGCACACACGGAGTGCGTTAGTGTCGGAATCAGTGGTGGTGTAGAGTAGGGTGAGGGGCAGTAATAAATGAAGGAATGTCACCGTGTTATTGCATATGCTGTCAGAGAGAGAGGCCCAGCGAGAGGAAACCGAAGGGTAAGGAGAGGTGCACAAGGCAGCTGCTCTGCCCCAGGGCTCTCCCCAGGAATGTAACCCAGCGCAGGCAACAGCTGCCGGGGCTACACGGGCCAGAAGGGCAGCGCTGGCACCAGAGGGTACACATACTGTACACACTTGTGCACACTCCCACATTCATGAATGCAGACACACACACACACACACATCCTTGTTCCCATGAGGGTAGACGATAGGAGAGCATGGAACGCTTAACTCGTACCCTTTTGTCTGATTTTTTTTTTGCAGCTTTCCAGAGTAAACCGAGGCAGAGAATATAAAGATAGAGGAAGACTTTAAATTTGGAGCGAAAGAGGAAGTAGAAAGCCCTTCAGAGACCAATTAACTTCATGTTTATTTAGTAGTTTGTGGAGGTAATGTGAGGATTTAAATGTGGCCGTTCTAAATGGAGCGTTGCGCAATCTCCATTCTCATGCTGCATGAACAGATTGGCAGCGCAACGTTTCTGGCACAAACAAACCAAACTCTCATAGGCGTGTGAACACTGTGGCAGGTAGATCCATTTGGCTCCTTTTGAGAATACTCCCTCAAAATGAATCTCTGTACAAGCGCTGTAGAAATGCCCAAAGCTTGAGCATCAACGCTTGGTCACTGTGCTCTCCAAAGGACGAGTTTATTACCCTCATTGTAGTTATGGAGGAGATAGAAATGCCCACGTGAAAAAAAAAAGGAAACTGTCAAGCGTTAAAGTAGTGACAGTGCTTTAAAAGATTTTTCATCGTCATTTTTTTTATCGCTCTTTCGGCTCTTTTATCATCCTCCGCCGGCCTCCTCTACAAGTCTGTATCCATGTACGCGTGCAGTGTGTATCCACACACACACACACACACACACACACACGCACAGACACACACGTGCACGCCCATAGCAGATGATGAAGGATGATGGCTGAGGCAGGGACAGAGCCAGTCTCTGATCTCTCCTGTAACCGCGGCAACAGAGCTCCTATTGATCCTCCGGGAGAAAGGCCAGGCATTAGCTTACACACACACACACACACACACACAGTAAAAAGAAACACACACTCACTGTGAACGTACACATGCACATTGTCAGAGAATGATATAGAAGTTTTAACCATGAAGTTTAGATGGAGATGGTTTCCTTTCTAAAACAAAGTTCCTGGATGAATATATTCATCGTCAGTGGAGCATCTTCCAGCCTTGTCGGATGAGCCGCTTGTCTTTTGTTACTGGCATCCAGGGAGACCAGTTCACATTATTGTGCGAGTGCACTGGCCAGAAGCATAAAAATGAAATGAACATGTTTGACATCTTTGCCATCATCTATTTCTTTTTTTTTATTAGTGATATAAACTATGTTTAAGAGTCATTTATCCCTCCTAACTTCATATTGTCTGCACCAAGAGTCTAATCATGTTGGTGAAGCTTTCATCAGCTTCGAATGAACGACATACACTCTGAAATTGCAAACACCGGTGACCTCACATGGCCTCAGACGTTCCCTCGTGGCCATTTTAAAGACGGAAATGGGAAAGTGCAATTGTTTTCATGTATGTCTTTTACTTTGAAGTAGCAATTCTGGGATTTAACTTTTTTTTTTTGAATGCCTATGATCTTCTTTTCTTTGGTTTCTTGGTCCTTTGTCTATGTCAAGGTTGGATTTAAATAATTAAATGAGTACTTTTGTTTCTGATTCCATTTAAAGTTGTTACATATTGTCCTCTTTTTTTGCTTCCAGGTCAAACATCGCTGGTGTGAGCTGGTGATCAAACATGCGTACACTCAGGCTTACGGAGATGTGGAACACTTTCTGCTCCATGACCAAGTAAATAGACACAACTGTTGAACACGAGTCATGTTTGATACACTGAAGCACTTTTACACTGAGAGAAATTCCTTTTGACGATCAAATAGATAAAGTGATTGATGATGTGTGTGTGTGTGTGTGTGTGTGTGTGTGTTTTAGGCCATGGGTGTGTATCTGTACGGGGAGCTGATGGTTCAGGAGGACCCTAAGCAGCAGGCTCTGGCCCGTCGCTGCCTCTCATTGGTCCAGGAAGAAATTGACCAATCGGCACGCAGAGTAGTGGAGGAGATGGTTCTCTGATATTCAAGGTAAAGTCTCTTTCTTCGTTTCTCATTGCATTTGTGTCGACCATGCTGCGTGTCATCACCTTTTGTGTCCTTGATAGTATTTCGATAGTATACTTTTTATCATAATTTACATCAAGAGGTCTTCTCGCAAGCTGAATCTGAAAACTAAAAAATACATGTTGAATGTCAGGCTAATTATTGTGTATTCTTCTTACATTTTTTAAAGACATTTCTACACATTAAAAAGACACTCTTCCTATCTCTTATCTGACCTTCAGTCAGAGGTGAGGTGGCGACCATAAGAAAATGTTTGTGTTGATCCTGATTCCATCTGCCCCAGTCCACGCTACAGTCATTTGGCTACCTATTCTTCACATTCCTCTCTGATCCCATTGAGTGTGTGTGTGTGTGTTTGTAGACTTAGGATGGGGCCTTTCCGTGGTTTCACAGCAGCACCATCAGTTGTGTTTGTCAGAGAAGGAATTCGGGAATGTGTTCCTCAAACAAACGAGAGAGGGAAGAAAGAAAGAGAGAGATGACGGCTCAGCGAGCGGCAGAACATTGCAAAGCTGATCTAGAAGGTAGTTTTTAATTTGAACAACTGTATCTGACCATGCAGGGTCGTTACAACGTAGAGTGATATCTACACTGGTGTCCAGCATTCAGTCAGAAAGATGGGTAAGGAGCAATAAGGGGCTTCAATATTTCTGGAACAATGTGTCTGTGACCTTCGTCAACAGGCTTCGTCAAAAGGAGCTGCTAAATACTTGTCACGTCAACCTGACTGATATACAGCACTAAATCCTTTTTTTTAGGCCGTGACCAAGCCACTACAAGACAGGCTTTTATCTTCAGACACACACACACACACACACACACACACACACACACACACACACACACACACACACACACACACACGGACAGCTTTATGCATTTGCGCAGGATGTGAAAGGCTTTCTAGACAAGTGCTCGGCATCTGGCTCAGTCCTGATAAATCTCTCTGACTCAGAGACACACACACACACACACACACACACACACACACACACACACACACACACACACACACACACACACACACACACACACTGTGTGTATCTGTCTGTGCTCACAGATCTTTTGTCATCAACCTTTACTCCCTCTCTACACCTCCCTGTGGAACCTCACTTTGAGTTCAGGAGGACTAAAACGTACCAGCTAAAACATCAACAACAAAAAAAGAATAGAAGAAGAAAAGAAGCATTTAGAGATTTATGTCCTATAACTTTTACTATTACATCCCGTTGGACTGAACCAAACAAACCCCTGTA
This sequence comes from Taurulus bubalis, assembly GCF_910589615.1. Lineage (NCBI taxonomy): Eukaryota > Metazoa > Chordata > Actinopteri > Perciformes > Cottidae > Taurulus > Taurulus bubalis. The sequence continues at coordinate 6,571,291 of NC_136596.1, read as the reverse complement.
AACATCAATGGATCCTGCTGGTCAACTGAGCTCAGGACCAGATTTCTCTCCAATTAAAATGATGGATGAACCAGCCTCCTCTCGGCTTTTTCATATTGCACTGTGGGGAGATGGATTGATGTTCTGCTGCTCACTTTGTGTGCCCCAACCATCTTTTCTTAAGTGGAGCAGTCCTCCCTGTACCCTTTACACACACACACACACACACACACACACACACACACACACACACACACACACACACACACACACACACACACACACACACACACACACACACAAACACACACGGTACAGTGGGATTAGGTAGAGGCGGGCTGAGAGGGTTTTAACTGAAAACAACATGTCTATCAAGGTGCACTCCTTGCTCTGTGTTTTTAAACCTAAAAATCACAACCCTTTAAAGGAGAAGGGTGGTCTCCCCCTGTCCTTTTTTCCCCCTTCTTCTTGTTTTCCCCTCCCTCTCACTCCCCGTTCTTTTCTTCCCCCGGTACATGCCTCTGGAATCCTTCTTGATCCGCTTAATGAGGGGCATATCGCCGGGTTAGCAGAGCGTGGCGAATGGTAGAGGAGGAGAGGGGTAACCAAGGAAATAGTGTGGGAGAGAGGGGCCGAGTATCAACAAGTCCGGCCTTTCACGACTGCGCTCTGATGGCAGACGTGAGGAGAGCAAGAGAAGGAGAGAAAGGACAAACAAAGTTAGAGATCTGTAGGTCTGTTGGCGTTGCAGGTTAGCGCTGGACACGAGGGTGTCGTTGGAGCAAGAACACACGAGGCAGAGAAAAGGACCTTTCATGTCTGGGCTGTGAGGGTTCCTGGCGTGCTGATTTGTGACTTATGATAAAATCACATTGCCAGGGATTACCACACAGCCCTGACCCAGCCGGCTGCCATGGCAACCACAGCCTCTCACACACACACACACGGAAACTTAAAACCAAGAAGACATGATTATCTGTGTGATTGTGTTTGAGGAGTTGATGATTTGGAAGCGCAGAGAAGGAAGCGGATGATGATGATGATGATGGAGCCAGAGGGTCTTGATGGGTGTGTGTGTGTGTGTGTGTGTGTGCGTGTGTGTGCACACGTCAGTCCTCCAGACAGGTTTTTTTATCCTCTCTCCAGCCAGGCACAGAGCTTAGCTGATTGGTGAACAGTGATTGATTTCCTCTTTGTTCACAGTGGCTAAGTTCTGCACCTGAGGAGAGCATGACCCAGACAAGCAGACAAAGCAAGACAAAGAATGTGTGTGACAGAAAAAGAAAAGAGAAATGCTCTTTTAAGTTTTTACGTGTGTGCGCTCGCACACACAGACACACACACACACCGTTGAGTTTAATTATCTAATGTGTGTTTATACATTTCAGTCACAGAAGTCCTTCCCCTTTGTCCTCGTCTGTTTTCTCGCTCCTTACTCGATTGTCTCGTATCGTTTCACCTTTCCCTTCTTTCTCTTATCTCATTTCCCTCTTCTCCTCCCTTTCTCCTCATCCTGTATCTCCCATTCACTTTGGTCCAGCTCTCCTCTCTTCCAGCCTCACTTGCGTGGCTGTGAAGCTTTCCACTGAGAGCCTCTCACTCACACAAGCCTCCTCACAAATTCAAAACGGTGTGCCACATTGCTAATGAGCGCCGCTCCACGCTCTCCTGCATTGCCCCGTTGTTCTTTCCCTCCTCTTTCATCTTCTTTTCTTGCATTCTTCCTCCACCCTTCTGCTTCCGTCTCCTTTCAGTTACGTAGTATAAAAGATAATCCTGCAGATGATGCCGGCTTGCACGCTCTGTAGTTCTGGCGAAGGTGAGAGCCAAGCACCTCGGGAGAGAGAGCGTACTTCTAGTACTAATGAGGCCTGGGAAGACCCAAACGCTGCTTAATGCTGCTAGATATTAGATATTTGTCAGCATTAGCGTTAGATATCAATCCGGAAACAGTGGCTACAATTATCTCCCTCATAATCTCTCATAATTGTCCTTCAGCTACCCTTTGCAGATGCTCGGTGTGTCCCAGACCTGTATGTCTATCTTTTCGGGCCATCCTCGCCATAATAACACGACGTTAGGCGCAATGAATTTCAGACGCTAGCTGGCATTTCCACGGTTTTGCTAGTTTTCCCTCGTGGATTTATGACTTATTAATCATACAATTTTGTGAGTTGTTTTCGTAAATTTAATCTCAGAGAATTTCCCAGGTTTCTTTACTCGTAAACTTTAGATTTTTTTTCTCAGAATACAATCGGATTTCTTTTTCCAAGCTAAAGAGTCGCCCCCTGCTGGACAGCAGAGAGAATGCAAGTGTGAATACGCTTCCGCATTGGCTTTACGGAGTGTGAAAATAACAAGTTGTGGTTTTATCATGGGAAATGTGGTGTACTATTTCTTTGCTGAATGCAGTGACTTCCTGTTATTGATCTTGTGTAAAGTTTCCCAAAATGTCAAACTATTCCTTTAACTCAACAGTTTGTTTCGATACAGCAGGGTAATTAGTTAAAACAGGTCGACAGGGCCTGCAGCAAATCAGTGCTCCAGTTTGAAAACTTCACATCACTTTGGCAGTGAAAAGTGCCGTCCATGCAGCCCGGGAAGATACGTATTGATTTCTGATCTAATCTCAGGCTGAGGAAAGATACAGAGATCCATAAAGCAGACAGATTCTCACCGAGCACCTTTCCACACTGTGAAGGAAAACAAGACTGAGGCTTCAAAGCATGGAAATCTTGCAACGATTTTAGATGATTTTCATCATTTAGGGAGGTCAGTTCCACTTTATTGGTACAATTAAGTGTTTCTGCGGTGGATTGACTGTGTGATATGGCTTCTATTGTTTTGTTTTAGAGAAACAAAAGGCTGTGATCCTGTAAAACTGCCAGTGATGACAAGAAAAGCAGGAATTGTCAATTGGGTTACAGCACACGCTTTTGTTTCAAGTCTTACAGAGTGCACTGAGAGGGTTCCCTCAGGAGTCAAGATAAGCTTGAAACTCCCAAAAAACAATTCCACACACAAACCTTCACACAGGCAGGTTTATGCTTTGTATTTAGCATGGCCCGCCTGCCAACACAATGATGAATACATCTCGGTCTGTCTCACCTGTCTTTTTTTTATTTTGGAGCTGTTATACAACAACCTGCATTTGCATGTTCCTCCCGAACACAAGGTTTCTCTGAAAAACAAATTATTATGAAGTGCTTTTATCATTCAAGCTGTAAATAAGTCCAGCTGGACTACATGCAAAGAATACATCATGTATGAACGAGTCTTTTAAGGTTGAAATACCGCCCCACAGCAACTTACTGTATAGCATTTTTATAGCGTGGGTGTAGTCCCAGCTAATTGTAATGCAAAGCTATATCATTCAGGGCCAATCACTCCACAATCAAAACCGTGACAGATGGCTGGAAGTGTATTTTAGAACCGTCTGTCTTTTTTTGGCAGTCATAATAAGAGGCGGGACGAGGTATTATAGCGCTCTATATTCACAACGACAAAATGGCGACTAAACGAGGACAGATGTGTGAATTAGAAATGAGGGCCATGTGGAGTCTGCCATTTTCAGACCTATATTTAGGGCCTGTTAAAAGAGTAATGACCATCAAAGGCCTGTAAAAGAGAGGAATTGCCGTCAGAGCCTGTATCCAAAAGGTGATTTATTACACGCTAATGGGAGGGAAATGGTGCTCTGCACATAAAAAGGACCAAGCAACATTGTATAGAGACACCGAAAATAAAGTTATTTGGCCCACACCGCCCACGCCGTCTTTTCTTCACAAAACTAAACTTGACTGATTGTCTCTTTAATGTCAACTGTATTTTAGAGAGCTGTTGTATTCTGTTTCAAAGTATATGTTGGAAACATTTCCAATGCTTGACGCCGTATGCATGCACGCTCCTCACAGAAGGTGTTGGGATGTGATTTTGATGGATTTATAGTTGGATTTTTATGATCGGACTCCTGAAATAGTCTAATAGCCTATTTTCTCGAAAGCCAACAGTGTACCAATCACTTTGGAAAGCTCACACAATCCAGCAGAAGTCTTGCTGAGACTGCGGTAGAGAGGTTTCTACTGTGTCAAGCACACCTTTCACCAGCTGGTGAAATCCAACAATCTCAACCATCTAATGGACCTAAAGCAGTGTGGTTTCTTGTGGGTTTGGCAAAGCGGAACGCCGCCTGACACGGAGCCTGAGTTGGCATTGCTTTTTGCTTCATTACAGACCCACACACACACACCAAAAAAAAAAGTATGTGTTCAGAGCTTGCCAGTGCTTTGTGGAAAAGAGAGAGATATTTGGGCTTGGCTTCCTGTGCCTACTGAGCTGATTATCAGTCCTATACAACCACTGGCTCAGTTCAGCAGGAACAGGAGTCCAGGCCACTCGCCACCAAACCAGAAGAAAACACCAGCACTGGCCTGCACAGGTTATATACAAAAGCTGCTGTGCTATTGGACAGTTAATTGCTAGAAAATTAATTTGCTAATCTTTGAGAATTTGCAAATCTTTGTTTTTGTCTGTATCTTTGGGGTTTAACATTTTGCACTGTTTTATAACTTTTTGTAGCCTACACTATCTTTTTTTTTTTACAGATTAAAACATATATATATATATATATATATATATATATATATATATATATATATATATATATTGTTACTTGCAACCATACAATTGTATCAGCCTTTATATCTGCAGATTAATAATAAGGAACTGCAACATAGATTTGTGTTTAATGAGATGTTTCTATATAATGCAAAAATAGCATCTGCATTATATAGTTTGTCCACCAGGGGGTGATGCCAAGTTTATACCTGTAAATGTCCTGCTCAGCACTTTTTTCTTTTATTTGATTTAAGAGATTCTCATCCACAACTATATTGGTTGATCTATTTTTAAACTGAAATATTGGCATCCGCCTCCAAAACCCGGCATCGGTCGAGATCTGTGTTTACGGCCAAACAACATCTAAACTGGATTATTGGTCTCCGGTGTTTACAGTTTTCAGTGAGATACCAGCAGTTCTGCAACGCTCCAGTCTGAACGATCTTTCTCTTGCAGTTTGCTGACTTCAGACGGAGATGATGGTCGCTCACCTCCTCTTCCTCTGGATGAGACGGGAGGCTCCAGAACCACTCGGCCGTGTGAACACCAAAAGGCTTCGCTCCCACTCGACGGCCACGGCCAACTGGCACAGCAGCTCTGCCCATTCAAGTGGAAAGAAATAACTTGTGTGGGAACCACTAACAATGCAAGCTGCTCCTAGTGAGATGCATCATTGTTTACTACATTGATTCTGTGATGAAAGTGAAATTGAAGTTGATATGGAAGCGCAGAGAAGGAACACGTATAATGATGGATCCAGAGGGTCTTGATGTTTTTTTGAAATGGTTTAAAAATGCTATACTGGGAGAGGTTCCATGGAACCATTTTTAGGAGCCTGTGTATCAGTTAGATTCTCTTTGTAGGTGTGACTTCCTCTCCGTTTAGTCTGAAGCCATGATTCGACAGGAAATGCTTTCAGGTCATTCTCAATTTTATACGCAACAAATGACTTCACTCCGGCCAGTAACGACACTGGAACATGTGCAACCTCTCAGGGCATTTTTACAGAGGTAAATTATGGCTGTATGACTGCTGTGCGAACAAATGATGAATTCATTTTTTGTTCTATGCATATTTTAAGTGAAGGTTAAAGTGAAATGTTCATGTTGAAATAAAATTGTGTTTTCTTGAAATAAATGACTTTCTTCAGCTTATTCCATCTGTTAAGCAAAACCTGAACATCAGTTCGCACCTCGTGCCTCTTTCATATGCGATGAAGTATGAATGTCATAGCCAAATTGATTTTCAAATTTCATAGACAACTGATTTAGTGAATTAAACAATGGTTGTGTAATGTGTTAGGTTAAGTGATATCCAAGTATATATTTTGTTCACAAACCCAGTGAAGAAACTAGAATTTGAAGTGACTCGAGGAATCTCCCAGGTCCTAGACATTATGATGATTTTGCGTTTATGAACCTACTATACGATGACTTTTCCCCCCCACACTATAGTATGACCTTTGTAGAGCTTTCTAATGACACAGTATACTGGACTGGACAGGCAAAACCCTTAATTCAAAAGGCATTAACCTCCATTTGGTCTATGGATTTGTTATTGATTACATTAAGCATTGTACTGAATGTTGACGTACAACATCGATTGAAGAAGGTTGTGTTTGTGTGTGAGAGGCATGGCATTTCCATTGTGTTTGTGTGTGAGAGGCATGGCATTTCCATAGAGCTCAAGTAATTAATCCAATATTTAGCCCAATTTTTACTTTTAACGGTAGAAATCAAATCTGCTCACAAATTACACACAATACAAGTACATTATGTACCAAATTGAAAACACAAGCCAGCACAAGAAATGTAAATATAGTATGCGTTTGTTTATATTTCTGCACAGCTTATACAGTCGTCAATAAAGGATGTTATGTAGAGACATAATCTCGGTATTCCCAAATGTCTGGTTCTAGTGGTCATTAAATGTCTGCACTTAAAATTGTGGATAAAACAAAAAAGAAGAGTCATTCTCCATCTGTATGAATAAATAAGCAATAGAAAATGTACAAAGACATATTCATTTTTACATTTTATCATATATTCAGATGGAATATTTCTTAAAAACATTACACAATTCAACATTTAATCACAAATAATATTTACACAAAGACAACTGGCGTTTGGTTTTCATTTTCCTTCAAACATAAATGCCATTCAGTCACCATGTGTAACGTGACGGATGTATATTGTGAGACAATTACACGAGTGGGAGGACTGACACATTGTACGAGCCGCTGCTTCTTTGCGGTGCGATCTGTCACTGTTCAAGTGTCCTTGTGGGCCTTGTATATGTGTGAGTGTGAGTGTGTGTGTGGATAATTGTTGCCTCTCCACATAATCTGTGCTCGCTGTGCTGTTTTGACACACTCCTGTCATCGCACCGCAGCATGTCTTCACAAGAGCGTGGCTATTTGGCATTCTGCAAAGGTGCCTTGAAAAAAAGCTGAAGATGAATTCACTGCTGTGTGGCTCTATGAATTAATGTGTGTGTGTGTGTGTGTGTGTGCTTAGTTCTCAGCAGGCCTCGATGCTGCATGCATACGTGTTAGAGTGTTTTGAAGTGCCTGGATCCTGAGATGTACTCTTTTAGTGTCGCTTGATAAGCAGTTATCTTCGTTTAGTCTGAACTCCAGTGAGCTGAGAACACGCTCCGCTTCATCAACCAGACCAGACCGGTCCACCACCTGGACACACCCACACAAAGACAACAAAAAAACAATATTGCTTATTGTGACAGAGCCATAGAGCTTCAAAAAGAAAAAAGGACTTGTAATTTGCGATATATATTACAAAATCAAAATCAAAAGTACAGATATGTATGTCTAGATATGTTCTTTATAGCCATCTAATAAATGGAACACAAATGTATCTCTAAGAACTCAACTAAAATTGTGCTGAAAAATAAAACAACATTTTGGGTTTCATAAAAGCCGTAAAAAACAAAGCATAACACGTGTGAGTGTTGTTGTGCATTATATGTGACATTTGAATAAATACAAAATTGACATTATTGAAAACACATTTTAGGGAATAAAAGCTTGTTTCCTCACCGTCTGTATAATTTCTGTTACTGCACTCAGGCTTTGTTGTAGAAAAACTGCACAGTTGACAAACAGGTCGAGGATCAACATTGGAGACAGTGATGGTTGCTGAGATTGTGGTGACATCAGCGTGACCAAAGGCTGCAGGCGGTCAGCAGGGAGAGGACGCACTGAGATCAAGAACAGGGAGTGTAGGTGGTCCCATGCTTCTTTGCCGTGTACCTGGAAACACAGAATTACACAATAAGGTCGTGGTCAGCTGACAGATCGACCACACTGGAATCAAGAAGCATTGCTCCAAGTATCTGTCCCACGAATAGAAACCAATAGATTAGTAATTCACAAATAATGAACAGTCAACCCCCATGCGAGTTGATCGTAATGGTGGAGACGGCGGCGGCGACAGCGAGTCTCCCCGGGGTATGAGAGGAGGCGGACAAACCGGAGACAGAGAGATGAAACTCGGGCCAGCTGGCCAGACACTCACTGAGAAATCAATACTACATCACCCTTTTCACCCGGCTCCCCTCCCTCATCTGTATCTGTCTTTGTCTCTTTCTCTCTCTCTCTCTCTCTCTCTCTCTCTCTGCCACTGTCTTATTCTCTCTTGCTCAGATCAACCATCATTTTTTAATGCGTTGTTCTTCTTTCTCTGTATTTGCTACAATGGTCTTCCAATAACAAAAAGCAGACCATCCACATTGTTATGACACCGCCCATGCTATAAGCAGACAGTCTGAGATTACATCCTACTTCCTTCTCAAGCCATATCAAACAAAGCAAGTCCATACAGCTCGCATTGACAATGCTAACATGTTGTTAAACAGGTTAACGTTGAGCAGGTATAAAGTTTTACCGTGTGCAAATATGCTCTCTAATAAAAACCTTACCAGCTGCCGTGCTCTGTGGTGCCCCCTGTTAGTGGGGTGGTGGTAGAAGATAAGCAGCCACAGCAGGGGGCCACGGTCCTCGGGTTCCGATGTCACCAGCAGCTGGACAGCCACTTGCGCCCAGTGGGCGCACTGGACCAGCAGGAACCAGGCCTCGAACACGCCGTGGTACCTCCTGCAGGACCGGAGCAGAAGCAGTGCTCAATACTCAAAAAGGTAGAGGAATGTCCTAATACTTCCTCGAGGCATCGCGGGATCTGACAGACTTCTCTGTGCTGCGGTGGTAGAGGTGCATGGATAAATGACACTGCAGCAGAGGACATACGTTCATGGCCCCTTCGTCTCCTCCTTATGGAAACATAAGGGCTCAAGGGGACCAATGGCCCCTTCGTCTCCTCCTTATGGAAACATAAGGGCTCAAGGGGACCAATGGCCCCTTCGTCTCCTCCTTATGGAAACATAAGGGCTCAAGGGGACCAATGGCCCCTTCGTCCCCTCCTTATGGAAACATAAGGGCTCAAGGGGACCAATGGCCCCTTCGTCTCCTCCTTATGGAAACATAAGGGCTCAAGGGGACCAATGGCCCCTTCGTCCCCTCCTTATGGAAACAAAAGGGCTCAAGGGGACCAATGGCCCCTTCGTCCCCTCCTTATGGAAACATGAGGGCCCCTTCGTCCCCCTTGTCCACGTGCACACAGCCCCACAAGGTGAACAAAATACCAGCGTCACCAAAAAAAAAAAAAGAATCACCAATTATCTTGATCTTGAACTCTTGACCATGAAGCATTGCAGCATTGTACACATATTTGTGGCCTTCATCAACAGTTGGAGTTTCATGTGACCTGATATTTTATACATCTACATGACAACTGATCAAACTTAATCTGCAGATGAAGGGATGAAAACTATGGAAGTAGATGTAGAAGTACATCAATGTTAATCTGTAATGGCGGGTTAAATATGTATAACTTTCTCCTTCTCCAATTCCTGACCCAAACTGCTTGGGTTGATTATCATCCAAATAAAATTACACCCAAGTTGTTGTTCAATCAATAATAAAAAAAGGAGAGAAAGTCAAAACATGTTAATACATTTTAACAAAAATGCCTACGAGATGCAACCAGGATGTTTTTTCACAAAAATTGTCATGAAATGATTTGTTATTTCCAGTGTGGCGCACACACACACACACACACACACACACACACACACACACACACACACACACACACACACACACACACACACACACACACACACACACACACACACACACACACACACACACACACACACACAGGGGTCATTTACATCATAAGAGCTTCATTAATGAGCCCCAACTCTGAGTGGCTGCCAGTAAAGTTCTTCCGGCCCCACTGACCGAAACAATAAAGGATCAAAGTGAATCAGAGCTTCTATGCATCTACATTTCAGAATTAGATACTGAATCTCATCATTTGTTCCCAGGTGTCATCACACTGAGGGTCAGTTGTTATTCAACTGGGGATGTTTCATCAAATATGATTATAAATAAGAAAGGATCCGTTTTAATGCTTCTATAGCACTTAAGTAACATCTCAAAGTACAACATTTAGACACGTTTTGTTTTGTCTAAAACTACCTCTTCACAACCCATTTACATTACTTCACTTTCTTTTCACACAGTCCTGCCAGAAACAAGGCGGGGCACAGAATATAGGATAGCAAAAGCAAGAACATGACTAGAGCTGAGATGACTAGTCCATGGTACAACTCTTTATAGGTTTTATTTATTTTTAAGCCAAAATGCCAAATATCTTCTGGTCGAACCGAAATCAAGGGGAGATCTGTTAGATTTTGGGTGATTTGGGCATCTTCAAATTACGTAATTTGAAGATGTCAATTTGGCCTCTGGGAAGCTGCGGGCATTTGTCACTATTCTCTCAACAATAAAGAACATGTAGCATATTAATAAATAATTAAAATAATGCTGCAGATTACCGTAAGAGTGTGCTTATTTGAAGATTGCAAAATGGACTTAAGGTCCAGATAGAGAGCTGCAACAGAGTGAAACAGCCACACAGCTGAAACACGTGAGAATATGACTTAAAATTAGAAGAGCGATAAGGATCTCTCTATCGAATTTCCTCATCATCAGGCCCTCATCCTCATCTACCCTCTTTCCCCTTGGCTCCAAAATCCGAACAGCAGCAGCCTCCTGCAGCGCACTGGCAGCTGCATCTTCGCTCAGAGCAACACAACATACTACTTTTTCACAGTTGGCTCGGAACAATGTTTTGGGAATTTTTCATGGAGAATGGAGCAGTGGTGAGGATAATGAGCCCCGTTAAAAAACCGCAGCAGGAGCGTATTAAGGCAGTCGTCTCCATCTCTCGGACATCGGCCGCTTTTCATCTGCATCCCCTATCCTCTTTTTCTCTAAATCTGTACAACCACTTTCTCTAGATCATATTTCTGCATTCCTTTGCGCACTCTTTTCCAACACTCTGCGCTCAACAGCTTTCTCTTTCCCAAGCTAATAGCCTCCAAGCATTGCACCAGGAGCTCTCTGCTGTGATGCAAGGGGAAAATATCTGACTAACCACCCCCTCAACAGCAGTTAATGGAAATAAGAACGCCACACAGACACTCAGTAAGGTGGTAGATGTAGACACACATTAACACATTCCCATTGCAAGCCTTTCTCACGCTAATCTGGTGCTACCGCTGTTGTCTCCGTCTCCCTCCTCTTCCTCTTCTGTCAGTCTCTGTAATGAGCCGCTGAGCCAGTTCAGGTGATGCCTCCAGGCCTCCTCCGGCATCTCTGCAAAAACAGATTCACATAAACAGACATAATGATTACTTGTAGCACATATCAAATCAAGTAGTATCCACAAAATGCAAAGCCTTTTCTTGCCAGTGTTAAAGGAGGAGTTAAAAATTATGGGAATACATTTTTTTGCTCAGAGTTGAATAAGAAGATTGATACCACCCATAGCGAGGGGGAGCGAGAGATTCACCCTGATTCGGCTTTATTTTACACTCTGGTTTTTCAATGCATAATCTTTTCTACGTATCCGAGGCCGGGTTATGGGGGCAGCAGGCCTAGCAGTTTCCAGCATTTTCTGGGGGACCCTGGGCCACACACACATATTCTCTTCTGCGTGTTCTGGATTAGTTGGACGTGCCTGGAAAACCTCTAAAGTGAAGCGTCCAGGAGGCATCGTGATCAGATGCCCCAACCGCACTGGAAAAGGGTTTGTCTTTGTGCCGAGTACAGGGACACAGCTCTCACTTTGATTATACTGGCTGGCTCATAGCGAAGACCACTGTACCCTATATTCCCGCAGTACGCTCCACGGGTCTCGGCGGGGAACACGGTCGTAAGCCCTCCGCTATGGAGCTAAATCTACGCCATATGTTTTGTTCATTTGGAAAAAAAAGATTTGAACCTGAAAAATCAAGTTTTGTTGTTCAAAGTATTCAAAATAAAAATAAGTGTATGAAAAGTTTTTGGGGGTTAAATATAATTTTGATTCAGTTTTATAAAATGTATTTTTTCAGTTTTCAGTAACAGATTCTATATTTTCAACTTTCACTCTTTTTTTTTCAGGGTTCAAATCTTTTTTTTCGGGTTCAAATCTTTTTTTTCGGGTTCAAATATTTTTTCCCAGGTTCAAATCTTTTTCAAATGAACAAAACATATGACCTGGATTTAGCTCCATACTCTCCAAGTCCACAAAACACGTGTAGACTGGATGGGCCCCTCTAACAGCCCTGCCAGAGAGCTGGTCCACTGTCCAATGAACCCGCATCCCTTCCTCCTGGATCTGAGGTTGGGCAATCGGTCAGAGCCTCTTTTCAAGCACCTAGAATACTTTCACGGGGAGAATGTGAAATGGGAACATCCACCCACATCTGCCACTGCACAGGCAGCCCCCGACCTCGACACGTGTCAGCCGAGACCGGCCGACAATACCCAAGAGCCTTCAGCATCTCAGAGCCGTTGAGGAGTTTTTTTTAACTGGGTGCTGATGGGTCTTCCCCGAGTCTTCAAGTCTTTGCCTCCTCCACTGAGGACGTGTTGGTTGGTTCAGGAGTTCCTCCAAGTACTCTTTCCACAGCTCGACAATATCCCTGGTCCGAGTCCGCAGATCTCTTCCCCTGCAGCACACAGCCTGAGCCAAGCCTGAGTAGAACTATTTGCATCTCTATTTTCCAAGCAGAACTGGATCAATTGCAATCACTTGCGATTACATTTTTCTGTTTTCCATCATGTTATATAAATCCCAGTGTTTAAAGGGCCGGCGTGGTGCTTGTCACATGCCACATTGTCAAAAAACAACTCCCAAACCACAAACCAAATGTTGTACTAAACCCCCACTGAACTGACACTTCAGGTTAACAAAAAAATATATAAAAAAGCTGGATATCTTGATCCAGACCGCCACGCTATGTTTTAACAATGACATGGCAGGTCTTAATTTAGAACTTTTTCCAGAGGAAGCACAAATCATGATAAGACCTCAAATCTTCACAGTACCATTCAGTCTCCAGCAAATAATTGCGCGCACACACACACACACACACACACACACACACACACACACACACACACACACACACACACACACACACACACACACACACACACACACACACACACACACACTAATAATTAACTCTGGGTTCTGGCTGGGCTCCAGTGTGTCCCTAAATGGCTCCATTCATGTAAATCATTCCTGCTACAGGCCAGTCTGGGCACACACTGATAAGCACTGCTCCCCTGTTCCCCTGCACTCACCTATTGTGCATCGTCGGTTCAACGGTATAAATTCCTATACATACACAATGGTAATACATATTCAGTATAGAGCAAATCTATTCTTCTAAATAAGAATAATAGTTTCAGTTATTCACAACGAATGTATCTTGTAAAAATAACTTTTTTACAATGATTTGATATAATGTTTCACATTATTTCAACTTTTATATCCAACATAAAAGAGTTAACACAGTTGCTGACTAATCAACTAAAATTGATTGTCAATAACAAGACACACAAGAGTCCATTCACTCTGCAGCAGGAAGGCTTTGTTGACACACAGTTAAAGAATACCTGAAAAGACCATTTCTCACAATGCAGGGTTTTGTACATTGTGCCAGTATCAGACACACACACACACACACACACACACACACGTGTATGTATACACTGACCTGATGGCCGGGTCAATAGAGGAAGCAGCAGACTCGGAGGTGACTGTGGGAACATGGTCTTCAAAGATACCCTCGTCTGAAACAACACCAAGCGCACATTTCCCTCAGCTTCATAACTGTAAATCCTATTTACCTTGAACTCATACATCGCTGTGCTCTGAAAGCTTGAAAATGGCATTTTGAATGGGAGTCTGTGTAACAGTGATACAGTAGGTGCTAATGTGTAATGTAGCGTGTAATAGGTAGCGTTTAGTGCTGTGTGACTACAGCCATTAAAACAGATTCCACTGTAAATACACTATAGCACTGCCATCTACTGGTTAATAGGGGAGGAAAGGAGTTACGCCATATTTATAAAACCGGTCAGTAATACATAAAACCCTACGTCGTAACACATGTGTTTTCTGGCCTTTTGACAGTAACATCTCACACGTGACGTGAGTGCCAGAAGGTTTCCTACAGTCACAAAGGCTATGTTCATTAACAACAGACGCATGTATATCTGAGAGAACCTGTGGGGGCGGAGAGTTTTAGTGAAAGTTGATGAATACATAGTGGCACATCAGTGGAACAGCTCACAGAGGTTTGCACACATTGCAGGTGTTATACTTGTTTGAAAATTATTACCTGCAAATTGATGCTTTAAAAGCGATTTGCATTTCTCGTCTATGAGGCAGAGGTGTGAACCGTGGTGTGGTAGTAAGTGCAGCTAGCTCTCGGCTGGAGATGAAGTGATAATGGCGCGGAGGATTAATCAAATGTTAAGTGATTTTGCCTGCAGACGGGGAGGTAATTGTTCACCGCCCTGTGTGTGCCTCTATGCCTGCGGCAGAATAAAAGTAACCATCCTTTCCGGCAAAGATGGTGGATAAGAATGATTAGATTCTGTGGTAAATTGTAGACTTTGTTGCAGTAGGTGAAGTACTAAAGGTGAGCACTAAAGAGGAATATGTAGCATTAAAACTGTAGCATCTTTATGAAAACAGTTGTCTCTGTGGTTTGAAACATAGACGCCACAGTGGACTTTAATAGTTTGTGCACACATGGAAACATGGATTTGTTTTGTCTAATCAATGGATTAGACTTTTTAAATATATATATTTATAAATAACAATAAATATATACATACAATCATAGTCAATCAGCAAAAAAATGTATGGTTAACAATTTAAATATCAACCCTCCTTTTGAACCAATATTTATAAACCAAAAATATATAAAATTAATAATTGACTAGAAGTGGGAAGACTAATTGATAATACAAAATAATCGTGAGTTGCATCCCTGAAAGAAACCAAATATTTATGTCAGATCTTTGGTTGAGAAGTCGAGGCCTACCTGCTGCGGCTGCAGTGCCAGTTCCCTGAGGAAACAGCTGGTGAAGGCGTGGATGAAATACTTAACAGACTCTTTCCCTTCGGCTTGCTTAAGGATGGACCTGTGGGACGTGCAAACAATTATGGTCATACAGAAATACACACTTCAGTAGCCCAAAAAATGGAAAACCCAACCAAAAACAAACACTCACTCACATGAGCATCACAACAAGTGACACACCAGCACTCACCTGAAGATGTCGTTTACAACCAAGAACATAGAGCAGTGCTGCGCACAGGCTTTGGGCTGGAACACACAAAAACTAAATGGTTTAACTTTGTAAAATTGCATTGCTTCATAGATATTAAAAGCCAACACTTAGAATCCAGAAACTATAGAAAGCATACGTTGAAACGTATCCATTTCATTATAACTAATTCAAGAACAGGAACCTCTGGATATTGACCACTGGGTGTCACTGTTGCATCATCTACAAATCTTCAATGAGTCACAGTTCCTCCCTGTTCTCACTCTGTCCCCATTAACCACTCAGTTTACCACTCTGCCACACACACACACACACACACACACACACACACACACACACACACACACACACACACACTTAATGTACACTCATGTGTTTTAGATTTAACACATTCTAAAAACGCCCAAGCGTAAACATTTAACAGCTGTACTGTTCATGTCTGCACGTTTATATACATCTTCTAGTCCCAATTATTCTCCCTCTCACCGCCCAACACTCTCATATAGGGGCATACGCTTCACTATAGGAGGAGCACAAGTCATTTACTTTACAGACTTTTAATCCTGCAGTGTAATGCAGTCAAAGAAAGATTAAAAGGAGCATCAGAATGTTGTGAGTAAGCTTTCTAAATCATTAAACTTAGCCACAGCCAATTCAAAACCTTCCATCTGTGTCAGTAGTTAATAATGTTGTAAAATGTATATTGCAATGCTTTTGGTACATCAAGGCCAAAAATATAGCAACAACCTTCAACCTGTTTCTGTAAAGTGTGTTAAAGACCGTTTTCAAATCAGTCAAAGCACACATTGAACTAGGGCTGCAACTAACGATTATTTTGATAATCGATTAATCGGTTGATTATTTTTTCGATTAAACGATGAATCGGATTAAAAAAAAATATATCAAAAAAACATTCATTTCCAACCCTTTATTCAAAAACAGAAGTGACAGTGCAAAACATCTTCAGAAAGTGCACAAACAGGTTGCTCCTTGAACGTCCCTGAGCTGTTAATTAAAACAATAAAATGGACTAACACTAAAAACATACACATCTATGCTTTACATCTGCCAAATGTGAGCCCTTTTTTACTGTAATTGATCCCTCCAGAGGCTGCATTTACATACCCTGCTTTATCAATATGTATGAAATACTGGGACAGAGGGAAGCTGTACTGCTCCATATAGAGCGTCCTCTTCCTTAAACTCTTTCATTCTGGGTCTCTTATGACCACGATGTCACGTTGTTGGCTAAGCCCAACTACGTGATTTGCTTCATTCTACTTTGAGTAAAAAAAAAAAAAAAAAAAACCTGCAGCCAGATCCGCCGGTGAGCCGGTTTAACGTTAACGAGTGACAGCGTGAACTGAACCAGACCGGAGAGTGACGGCATGTTTCACCACGTTACGTTTTTTTACAAGAAAGACTGAACTGTAACGGAACATAACGGAACTTTAACGACAATACACAACCAAACACGTTAGCTAACGTGATAGTAAGCTGACTAGCTTCCATTAAAAACAAGTTTGAGGAACATGAAGACGCTGATTGGCCAAGACTCTACTCGTCAAAGATCTTCTATTTTTGAGAAGATCACGACCTCAGCTTTTCTCGTGTCTCACTCCAATCTCAGAAACGCTGGCCGGCCAGTTGCTCTGCTCCGCTCTTTTTTTTTTCTCCGCGACTTATTGCCCGGCGTAATAATCGCGCGACACAACGAATCGATAATGAAATTCGTTGCCAACACTTTTGATAATCGATTTTTATCGATTTGTTGTTGCAGCCCTAAATTGAACTGCAGATGTAATTGTAAAAGTGCCAGAGTAAAAGACCAATTAGTCTCAGTGAGGTCAATAATAACAAACAACCCCACCCAGTGTTTATATGGTGTCATTACAGCGTTCCAACATACAAATCAAGTGCTTTCATCCTCAGTTTCTTGTTTCTTTTTTTTGTCCTCTAAGGTCCAGAAAACAGCATTAATCAAACAAAAGGTGTACATGTATGCGGGCATCTGCCATATACGTTGGCATCCGTTTTATGGGTGTCAGTTTAATTCTGCGTATGCGACTTGCATGCCAGCGTGCATCCATGTGTGCAAACTCCATGCCCCCCATGCCCCCCCCCCCCTCCCCTCTAGTGAAACCAGATGTTTTTTTTGTGCATCCTCCTCCATACCTTACCACTAACACTTCAAGGAGGGTCAATTACAGCACACAACAAACATCCTGTTTTTGGTAGTAAGGCCCAGGAAGTGAGTGTTTATTGTTATTGGGCCTGTGTCTCTCACTGGATCACAGAGCGGTGGGGCAAGCCAAAGCAAGGAATGTCAGCCTTATTTCATGTTTCACAATTTTGATTGGAGTTTAAACAAGTGAGCGAAAGGGAGGCGAGAGGAGACACAAGCCAGTCGGCTCACACGCCTCTTTTTGTTGTTGTGCTGCTCTTGCACACGTGTACACCAACGGAGACTCGCATACACGGAGACACATGTGAAGCGCACATCTGACTTCCAAACAACCTGAAGGCTAAGTGAAACCTAAACGTATGCCTCCCACCCTCTTAACGACAGACACGCTATACCAGATGCAATTTCATAAACAAAGTATGGCGGCTGGAGGCATGTGTGTGTGAGGGTTCGCATGCACACATGTGCGTGTGAACTAGCAAGGTGATAAAAACAGAGGTCAGTCGGAGATGGATGAGAGGGTAAACAAATAGATCCATGATGGGACAGAGAAGTAAACAGTCAACTATTGTCTGTCTGTCTGTTTGTTTGTCTCACTCGCGCACACACAAATAGATTTTCTTCAACCGTTTACAGAACTCCTCTCCTCCAATATTAGTGGCTCCTGAAGTGCAATCAACAGGCAGACATATTCTTTTACATGCAGTGTTATTAAATCACGCACATGTACACCAGTGTGTTCCAATCCTATCTTCCTATTTAGAACAGTTCCTGAACGGAAAAAAACATGTCATTGCTAGTCTGTTATGTACACAGCTCAAGTGGACCATCACTGTGGGAAAACACAAGTGACACAACTGACAAACGTTGCTGAATTTAACACGAGGCCAACTGCCTGGCAGGTAAATTCTGGTTTTTCCACCAGAGTTTCAATGACATTTCTCGCTACCAAAGGCAGTCGGTAATCTCGGTAAATAGGATTGCATTCTTGGGTATTGTATTGCATGGCACAGACGTTTTGCACAAACAGTTTGTAGAAAGCATGTCTACTTAGATTTACCTCCCCTCCTCCACTGTGTTTCTTGTGCCATGTCTACTCAGTGGATAGGCTTGGATTCTGAAATTGTTGCATCTGCATTTAAGTGTTTCCTCCGAGCTTTCTTGAATTGTTTAGTTCCAGTAACACATTTAATTCTTCATTGTTATCCCTAATATGTCTAACATGTTCTCAGTTATTGTGGGATAAAAAAGCAACCCTTGGTGGCCAATTGAAAAGCACACAAAACACTGCTGGTATTTTCTAATTGCATTGTAATAATGAGGACAATCAATAACAACCTATAAATCAAAAATCACTTCTGGCCTTTAAACACGACATGCTCTTAAGTTAAAAGTTATATGAAGTGAGGAGTGGCCAAGGACTCAAGTGACAAGAGTTCAGTACATACTCAGCAGAGTAAATGTGGTGTAGCACAAGCCAAATGATGTGAGATGCAGTTTAGAGCTCGCCAAATTATGTGGGATGCATGCAGAGCAAAGCCAAATGGTGTGAGTTAAGCCAGGCAAAAACAGTCAATAAAGTTCAACTAAAAAAGCAAAAAGAAACACTTCCAAGAACTATGCATACAAAAACATTACAATACCCCATAATAAATGAGTAGGCCTTATCATCAAACTGTTTGGTTTTACAGTTTACAAATCAGTTCAAAGGGGAGATAAAACCATATGAAGCGTGCAGGGATTTCTGATGCGAGACTCTACAGCCTAAGTCAGGGCAGATGAGACAAACTATGTACAGAACAAAACCATTTACCAGCAGCAATGTGTCAGTAATTAATCAAAAACGCTGCCAATTCATGAAAATGCCAAAGAAGTCCCTGGTTGGCTGTAATGAACTTCTTCCTTCCCATAATGAGGTTGTCAAAGTAGCTGTACATGGAGGTACATTAGGTCAGATACATGAGATTTAAATCATGTGTTCGACATGCCAAGACATCGCCAAGCTGTTTTGAAACAAACAACAATCTGAATACGTCACCCTGGGCGCTGAGGAATTGTGATGGGCATTACGTCACACATTTCTCACATGTCATAGATTATACTATGAATCAAGAAAAGCAGCAGATTAATTGATAACGGAAACAAGTGTTAGTTGCAGCATTAAACAAACTGGGTATCAATCGGCCCCTTTCACAGCAGCCATTTTGACATGTCATAAGTGTTGCTGTAACCCATTCAGTGTTTATCTGCTGATTAAATGTGGACAGAACACGTGTTTTTGGCAAATCTGGTCATATCTAACACAGAAGAACATGCCGTTATCCTTTCTGAGCTGTCCTCATTACAGAAGATGACTCACCAGCAGGGACTGTTCCAGTTGCTTCTGAGGATTTGAACCCGAGGTGGTGAGAGCACACTCCAGCAGACTGAGCACGGCGTCCTCCAGTCTGGACAGGTTGTGATACCACAGAGAGAATACAGCCTGCTCCTCCAATGACAAGCATTTGCTAAAGAAAAAGAAGGAAAAAAACACACACATATCACACAAAATCAAATATCATCATCATCATCATCATCAAATATAAGCAAGAGCTCAGTGTGCCTACCTGGAGTAGGCGGAGCTCAGAGCATCCAGGAAGTCTTCACTCAGTGCTGCCCTGACACAAGTCCCTGGCTGCTGCAGCAGTGCACCAATCAGAGGAGCAGCCTCGGGACATGTGACCAGGGGGACGCAGGCCTCTGATGTGGCCAGAATGCTGTCACATGAACACCTACACAGAATAATATAGTGATAGCGTGTGTCAATTATTGGATGCCTGGTGTAGCCTCCGGAAGAACTCAGTTCAACAACTTCTCTCGTTCTCTAAATGTATTTACTAAATGATCACAAGCAAAGTAGCTAACCTGAACTTTAATAGACATGAAGAGTAATGGAGAATATCTGCAGAATATAAGAATTTATATTATCAATAGACACAATCTGTATTATCTGGAACTTATTATCAATGGCCTACAAAGACAAAAAGATCTCCGTTTAAAGCTTTTTTTATTGTGACATCACCTTTGGATCTGGGAAACTGTGATGATCATTATTTCCCCACTATTTCTTGACATTTCATAGGCCAGAAACATATTTGAGAAAATAATCAGCAGGTTATTCAATTATGAATATAATTGTAAGTGGCAGTCCTTGTTCTCTCTTCTGTGCTGTACCTGTGATTTATGTCTCCCAAAGAACTGCAGCTCTTCCCAATGTTTTCCTGCAGCAGTGCCACCTTCTGAGATGCAGGAAAGAGCACAACTTGCAGGTATGCTGACATAAATTACAGTATTCATCAATGCAGGTAAGAATGAAACAGAAAGAAAAAGGCGAATACCTTTCTCAGAACTTCGAGATGATACTCTTTAGGTGGAACGCCGATTTGCTTCATCAAGGCCTGCGCTGGAGCATCATCTTCCTCCGTAGCAAGCTGACACAGCACCTTCTGTGGGAGGGCAGGCAACATAATGTGCAGCTGATTATTGGCACGTTATATGTATATCTATAACAGACTATAATAGACTTTAATGCAATCTGCCCTAACCCCTAGATTCACAACATCAAAGCTAATGAGGTACTGGAATATAGGATGACTATAGCCTCACATCATTTGAACCACATGAGTGGAGAAATGGCATTTCAGTAAGTGAGAATGTATGGACGGCATATGAGCAAGTTCAGAAATGAACATTCTTTGTTACAGAGGGCCTTGGTGTTTTACAAGCATTTTTTTCAGAAGGGGCCTCATCATGCACTGATAAAACGAGACTCATAAACTCCGCTGATCTCGTCTGTGAAAAAGAGTCATAATTAAGGAACAAAGGAGCGAACACGAGACTCGTACTGTAAGTCATGATCCGACAAGAGCAGCTCTCAAACTTGAAGGATGGTTTTTCCTCAACAAATAATGTGCTGCGAGGCAGACATTCTTAGAAATAACAACAAAGATGCCACACAGTGTTTAGTTGTCTTATGATAAATAAGCGAGGTTGGCTTTCATTGACATTCACTTAGAAGTGCGATGAAAGCCCTCAGTAGTGTTGCTTTGAATTGTGGTTTGATTTAGACTTGAGAACCAGCCCTCTCTTTTGGATCACAATAGGCTGATTCACTGGTACAAGTTGGGAAGTGCGATCCAACGGAAAGAGCCAAGGCCTCACATCTTCAGCACGCATCTGTTTTTACAAGTCCAATGAACCAAAAACAGAAAAAAACCACACCACTAAGAGTAGACTAAGAAAGTACAAATCCCTTTCAAACTGCAGATAAAAGGATGTCAACACACGACGAGCAGAGAAAAAGATCGAGAGTGGCACAGTATGGTAAAAAAAAAAAAAGGGGTAAAAAACAAAATCCCAGCTAGAGGAGCACTGCCACGCTGTTGGTGGAGCTCTGTGGTTTCTTTGGCCAGGCTCTACAGCACGCTAAGATGCCTACCCTCCACATCGTCTGACAAAATAACCCCAATCACTTCCATCTGAGCACCCTCAAACTCTGCACATTGAGTACATACAAAGCCAATCACACTTAGTCCACCCTTGGTGAGGAGGCACAGTGGGGCTGGGGGAAATGAGAGGGAAGGAGGATTGGTTAGAAGGAATGGCAGAGAGAGACTGGAACGCAGCGCGATGGCTGCATTTAGAGCAGGGGGGAAAAAGGTGTGGTCACCAGAAAAATGGGATGAAGGGCAAATGGATAGATGGATGGCAAATACTTTGGGTCAAAAGTCTTTTTTCTTTGACAGAAAAGACAGCAAACCGAGCTGGCTTTGGGGTCTTGGAATGCTGCCAAAGAAACGAGCCCTCAATAAATCTAAAATTAAAACAGAGGATGGAGGAAAAATGCACACGGCATAGACTTGGGTTAGTTTTGACGAGTGCCTGTTAACAATTACTGAGCTGTGATTGAATTCTCCCAAAACCAATGAAAGTCTCGAGTATAGCCTCAGATGGTCAAAACAACAAACAGAGAAGCGATGAAATGTGGGAAAAAGAGTGCAGAAAAGTCCGGGTGAGCATGCAGAATGATGAAGCTACTAGCACGAAAAGTGTCATTTCAAGCAGTGATTTTCCCTCCTAAAATCCTATAATCTTTTGAACTCACGAATTTGAGGTATTTCAAAATTCATAATCAAAGAGGTTTAGGTAATGCGAAGTGAAAAAACACTGAACACATTGAAGTTGAAGCTTATACTTTGGGAGTGACGGTTGTTTGGGTGCTTTCCTTTTTGTATTTGAGATAAAAGCAAAGGGTCCAAATGACATCAGACAAGTACAATTACTGTAATTATAAAAAGGCGAAACTGTAATATTTAAGGGCTAGTTTGACAATTTGGGATACTGGCTTATTCAAAGACTTAAGAAGATGAATAACCCTCTCGTGCCTTTATATTAAGTATGGAAAAGTGGTAGCGGTGGAAAAACGGCTATTTGGCTCTGTCAAAAGTAAAAAAATGAGATAAACAAACAGTTAATCCGTCCGCCAAGCATCTGCGTAGCGTCTACTTACAGCGACGATGAAAACTCACAAGACAACGCTCACAGATTTATGGTCGCTAAGAAACGGGTTTTATTTTTATGAGAAATGTGCACATTTTCCAAAAACATTGAACAAAGGAAAACTTTGAGTTAAAAAAGAAGAAAAAAAAAACGCAAAAGGAAGAAACATGAATAATACTTTCAAGTAAGTCAGATTTACTGAAAGAGGGATGCCACCCAAGAGGACACCAAAGGATGAAGGGGAACCATTATTGTCACAAAGAGACTTTCATCTCCACATTAAAACACAGAGCGCAGCAGCCAATGTGAGCGGTACAAAATATGTTTTCAAACACTCAAGCTGCCACGGTAGCTCCGGGGCCTACCTGTGGTTCACCCTGTTTGAGTCAGGAAAGATGCAAGTCGAAGATTGAGCTATCCAACCAGCCGTCCTCCGGCCCTCTAATATTACACTCTCGTGCTTTACTTTATCTGTCATCTCTTCAAAAGATCATGCCATTTTGCTGTAGCACTGTGTGGTCCCGCTGCGAGCACAGGATGTAGAGAAACAGACCGATTGAGCTAATGACTATCTGACATAGCCTGCAGCTATGTGGCTGTACCCAGCATTCATCAAACCCAGTGAGAACACTCAGATGTGGAGAGGAGAGGCAGACAGGGAGGGGTGATCGAAAGACGTGACGGCGAAACAAGGCAAAATACTCAGACGCACGTTATCATAATTTAAAAGGAGAAAAAAAAATACATGTGGCTTCTAACAGTATATACAGTAGCAGCGCAGCACATGTTTTTGCACAAACACTCGCATACGTATGTGAGCACATGCACAAAATTACAGTATTTAGGTGCCACTTAGCACAAGACCCTCAGTCTATTAAGAAGGCAGCAAGAAAACAATGTTGGGGAGCAGGATCAGACAGGGCTAACAGAAAACAGGCTGCATTCTGCATTCCAGGACCGGCAGTCCAACACAACGCAGACACAGGGAGAGGCACAGAGGCAGACCATCTCTGCCTTCAAACCATACATCTGCACTGCTCCCCCAGACGGGATGAGCTGCGGTGGTGAATAGTTTTGTTCTTTTTGTGTGTGCTTCCCGCCATTCCTGTTATTTGTGGGTTGAGAGGAAGCTGCTGAGTTTGTTATGAGCGTATTGTACTCGCGTACATTATCATCCAGTCCTGCATGCCATTTTCGTGAACTCTTTGACTCTGTTCGTCGATGTGCATCGTGGTTGGAGGGAAGATTTTCTTAGATTAGGCAGCAACAGTTGAGGTTTGGGGAGACAAATGTATGTATGTGTGTGTATGTATATATATATATATATATATATATATATATATATATATACACACATTTGTCTCCCCAAACCTCAACTGTTGCCTCCTTCCAGCAGAAATTAGTACGGTAAAAATGGCTTCATGTGCAGTGGGATTGAAGGTACCCCAACTTAATGATACATTACAATACATTTTATTTCGCTCACGCTTTTATCCAAAGCGACTTACATTTTTGTTCTATACACCGTAGACACAGCAACGGGGAGCAATTTGGGGTTAAGTGTCTTGCTCAAGGACACATCGACATTTACTAGCGCTGCCGGGGCTCGAACCACCGATCCTCTGATTGAAGGACGGGCTAACCACTGAGCCACAGTCGCCCTTGATACACCACCTTTCCATGATTAAAAACAATATATTAATGTAAATCAGTACCCGTATATATATATATATATATATATATATATATATATATATATATATATATATATATATATATATATATATATATATATATATATATTTTGACATATGCCCATACAAACAGACACACTGTAGACACAAACATAACCATACACATATGCACTTTGCTTCCCCTCTTATGGGGGTCAAAGACCATCTGGCAAATTCAAGGTTTACTTTCAAGGCACTGTTTTAATTAGCAAGATGTTTTATTAGATGAGAAATTAATCAAAAGAATACAAACACAGTTAATCTGGCAAAAATGTGAAAGTTCCACATTGTTTATCATAAGCCATCTGTGTGAACCCTCTCAAAGTGGAAAATTGCAGAATCTTTTCTTCCCTCTGTTCTCTTTCCCTCCCTTTGTGCGAGTGTGCACGCCACAAAAACACTGCGCAAGATCAACTAACCATAATATAAAGGCTGATCCTTCTCTGGTGACAAGAGGCAGTGAAACAGTCAAGTCTAATTTGCTCTCAAAATATGTTTTACAGTTTTGGGCACAAAAGGCTTACACTAACAGAGACCCAATATACCTCATTTATCATCCATGTCCCATCGGAGAGGAGAAACAGAGGGCTGGCGAGAAAACTCCTATTAAAATTAAATTAGACAGAAAATCTCTTCAGCAGCCCAAAGGCAGATGAAGACAGATTTCTTTTTAGTTTGTTGGGGTATTTAAGGGATGATAATCAGTCTGTACGTCCAGTCTTTCCGGATCTAATTAGGACATCAACAGCAAACCGATCAGGTCTGAAAATGATGAAAAGGGAATTTAATGGATAGTTGTAGTCCACCTATTGCAGCTTCCCTCATGATTATGTATTTTATCTCTGTCTAACCCCACTAGGTGGATCCATATGACCAATGAAAATGCAGCAAGGAATGATAACTTCATGTGGCATCATAATTGACAATGTGTCTTTATCAAGTAAGCCTCAGTGAGTAAGTTGTATCAACACAAAACTAGATAATGCATTTTGAAATGTTTGGCATACTCCATCCTTCCATCCAGTATCTTCCACGTAATCGGGCCAGGTTGCAAGGAGAGCAGGCTTATCGGGGTCTTCCAGACGTCCCTCTGCCCATCAACGTTTTCAAGCTCTTCCTGGGGAACCCCGAGGAGATATACGAGCTCTCAAACATGTTCTGGTTCCACCCATGGGCCTCTTACCAGTTGGACGTGCCCGGAAAACCCTCTAAAAAGGGAGGCGTCCAGGAGGCATCCTGATCATCAGATGCCCCAACCACCTCACCTGGCTGCTTTCGATGCAAAGGAGCAGCGGCTCTACTATGAGTTCCCTCCGGATGTCCGAGCTTCTCACACTATTTCTCATGCCGAGCGCAGCTGCGGTACAAAGGAAGCTCATTTTGGCCGCTTGTATTGATGATCTCATTCGTTCGGTCACTACTCAAGGCTCATGATCATGGGTGGGGGTCGTAAAGTAGATGGACTGGCAAATCAAGAGCTTTGCCTTCCAGCTTCCAGCCCCCCCCCCCCCCCCCCCCCCCCCCCCCCGCTGCAAGACCCCGAGGCTTGAGTTACTGAAAAACATATTCTTCAGCGCCAGGATAGAAATGAACCAAAACTGAGGTGTTCTATCGACACTGGTATCAAAGTATTTCAGATGCCCAGCCCTATTCCTTCTGTTTGCAGCGTTTTTTAAAGGAATCTTACACACGTGTTAGATAGATGAAAGAGATTGACAGAAAATTAGACAAAGCAGGGAAGGTCCAACCATAAACAGCAGGGATGTTTCACTTTATGTTTGACGCATCTACCCACAATGGAAATCTGAGCCCTACTTCTACTTTAACCTGAATCTAACTAGAATTGGTGAGATAAAAATGAAATGCAGTTCAGAAAATGTCCAGCACATGCAAAGATTAAATGAATCTCAGAGATAGAAAGTGGCATATAAAAGCAATCACGGATCACTTTTGTTCATCCATTATTCATATATTTAATAAGAAAAATAATAATATTCTAAGTCTACCCAACTCCCTTCCATCTAAATTCTCTATCAACAGAGGTAGAGAGAGTCCAGTCCATACCCGTATCCACTGGTTAGCCTTTCTTTCCACAGCATTGCCTGGATGCTCCGAGTACAGTCCCCACAGACACTGGAACAACAGCCCTCTGCCCGTAGCTGCAGACGGCAAGACACAATGGACAGTGGATTTCTGGTTTAATATAACACCCCTTTTACACAGATTATAAGCATCCAAATGACTCATGCTTGTAAAGATACTATTATTAGGATGGACCTGATCCATCCACTATTCCCCAATACAGAGTTAACGTTTTTTTTCCCCAAGGTGCACTCACCATCGGCAGTGACATAAGGGTTCCAGCAGAGTCGGCCAAGAAACTGGCCGAGGAGGGGCAGCCTCTTCATGGTCTCTGTTGTGGAGCTCTTGGGGACATAACAGAGACGGCAACAGGCAGGAGAAAATGGATTTAATAGTCAACATGTTTTACACTCTTACACCTTTGAGCTGCATAGCTTGGACTAATAACTTAAGTGGGTTACTTCTCTGAGATGAAGGCACATATACAGTAATTAGTTTTCCCCCTCATCTGGCACATAATCAAACATTACACAAGTGGCACCAATCCAAAAAACTAAATCTCCTTCCGTCATCGTTTGACTGTATTATAGATATTTGCACCTCCTCGGCCGTTTCATCCTCCTTTGTTTTATCCCCAACATAGCAACCCTGCGTGCCACAACACCAAACATTAGAAGATCACAAGTCTACTTAATGGCTCGGGGTATTAAGTTGAATAGCAGGCACATTCACAGGTGCACAGTAGTAGTGCATTACTCATGCATCACCTTTGTTTCCCCCTATTTTTCTCATGTCACAATTGCTACCACCGTTTCAATAGTGAGAGATACACAGCCCAGAACAGGGGCTCTGTTCGAGGGGTCTATACCTGTGACAGTTTAAGTATGTGTGTGTGTCTGTGCTTCTTTATCCAGCTCAAACAACAGACCATGTGATTTATTTCACCTCACAACAAATTAAAAGATCCAGAAGGTTTCAAGGTCGGGGCAAATATCGTATTAAGGAACGTGAATAGCCTTTAATCCGGAATATCTGTAGGTTTCAGTTTTTGAAAATATTATAATTTACCAGATGATCGTCACAAGGTTTGTTTGGAAAGATTCCAATAATATGTCAGGGCAACTCACTGAAACCTTGAGGAAACAAGATTTGGTGTACAGTAATTTGAGTGTGATTAAATACCCAAAACAGCACAATCGAGGACCGATGTGGAAAAACAAGACTAGCGCTAGTCACACGCACGATTATTTAAACCGGAGCCAAACAGAAGGTGATCATTAAAACTCGTTTGGCTGTTCAGTAGATCTAAAACCAACATTTGTTGTTTCTAGTTTAATATGACTAAACATTTGCCTAATATCCGACAGAAGTCAGTTTCAATCTTCAGTCTCACATTCCTCCACGAAGGATTTTTTTTTTAAACCAATCACTAGAGACCAACGTATCCGCACTAATCTAATGGCATTTAAAGTTGACGCTGATGCGGAGACACTGGTTTTGCAAAGTAAAAACAAACTACGAATAGCCAGGTTATTAATCCCCCACAGCGCTGCTCATCGGCTCAATTGCTTTTTAACCAAGAAACCGATGTTTCGTGTCGCCAGACGAATCAGTCAACCCCAACTCGGTGTAGTGGGCGAACGTCAAAGGGTTTGGACTCATGCCTTCCGAAAGATGGCATTTGTCGGAAAAGTATTTGTAATCTACACATAATCTGTGTACATTATTTGTGCTTCCTCAGGGCTGAAAACAACTAAAATCAAGATGGAGACTGAGACAAAAGCCTTTAGTCTGGATGACGACTTTTAAACTAATTTTTATATTCAGAATAACTCTGTAAAAAAAAAACACGAGTTTGTTTCATCTCATTACCTTTCTGGGTTTATTACATTGGGGGGTTCTGCATTGGACACATTATTTTTACAATAAGATGACCGCAGTAGGACATACAGTACAGAAAGCAGATCAAAGAGGTGACGTATTACTTAAATTTACAAGCAAGTCTGCACACGTGTGCATGAATCATGCACATGTGCATTTACAATATTATTTAGCATTCACCCCATATTTTAGGATTGTATCATGCATTTCACCTGTGAGCTAATTGAACTGAAGAGAACCGCTTTGATGCAGGATAGACCCACAAAAAGTAATCCGATTTAAGCCAGTTGTAATTGAAGCAGTGTGCTGTAGCTCAACCCAAGAGGATTGTTTGGTGATCAGTATCTCATGTGATCTTAGAATGTGGAAAAGCATGGTCACCAACCTAAAATATCTCCCATTGGTTCTCTGATGGGATTCAAAATATGTCCCTCTTCATGTTCAATGTCTTCTACTTGGGCTCATCCTCCCATCAGCCTCACTCACGCTCCACTGGAAATTGTGTTCGTGACTTTTTTTATTTTAGAGCAAAGGAAAGTAAGGTTTAGGAATTGCAAAGACGAAATATAGATATGAGAAAAGGTTTTGCGCTGCCAATATGCATCATTCTTGCTTCATGCACCATTCATCAATGACAATCAGAGAGCACTGAGCACACATGGAGACGCCCAACTGTAGCATCGGATAAAATGAAGACCTTAAGTTAACTTTCGGCCTATATGTTCAAAACCAGCACCAGACAGACAAGGAGATTAACTTGACTCACTCAAGTGGATGAGATCACCATTAATGGGAAGCAGAATAGTAATAGGCCATGTAGGGTTTCTCTGTGCCCCCAAAACACCACCGATGCTGTCTGGAAAACAGCCCTCACACTCTGCCTTCCTATCAATCCAACAACACATGGCAAACGTTGTGTGCGAGTATACATGTGCATTTGTGTGTTGGTGATGCAACTGAAAACGGACGTTCGTTTACAATAAGAACTTTACTGAAGCTTTGGGACTTTTATGGAATGCCCATAAGAAATCGGCAATCGCAACGGAAAGTAATGATCACCGACTGCCAGGGCCAGCGCGCCATCAAAGCCTTGCAACATCGCCCTTAATTAGAAATGGGCTTTGGGACAAGACAATGTATCTTGGTGAGGAAACACTTCCGTTGCTGACATCACTGAACCACCATCAGTGTAGCACTAAAATGAAATAGCAAAGTTCCTATGAGGAGCACATTAAATACGCCATACGGACACTTTGGTTCAGGCTCACTCAAAGTGGGCGGACGTTTAAGAAGGGGCCAGCTATTCTCAAACTAAAATGAAACCCTTGACTAAGTACAGTTTATTCAGTTAATGGGACAAGGCTGAAAGGGTTTGTTATTTTAGGCTATTTTGCAAGAAATATCAAAATACAACACATACTAAATAACAGCTTGGATGCAGGCAGTTTTGCTCTTAATGCAATGGAGAGCATATGCATTGGATTGATTTTAATAACTTAAACATAGGCCTTTTTTAAAGTATACAGATATTCAGTATGAAATGATTCCGATCAGGGTTCAGGGCCACAAAAAAAAGTCAATTTGTGATTTTATGGGGTAGTGCGGGACCATTTATTGGCTGGGCACAGTGACTTTCTGAAATTTCCATTGTTTGCATGACAACCTCATGGTGATAAACAGACTGGAGGAAGTTACTACACCCGGCCCAGAAATAGGCTGACACATAACACCACCTAAAATGCCAAATAGCCATTTTACACTTTTTGTTTTACACTTTTTGTTCAGACCAACGGAGCTGGATAGAACATGTTAGTTAGTGAGCTGTAGAGGTGCTGCGAGGTGGATTTAGTTTGGACGGAGCCAGCCTAGTTGTTTAAAATCTTTATGCTAGGTTAAGCTAGGCGACTGCCTCATATTGAACCGGTAGATATGAGAGTGGTGACAATCAAACTCTCAGTAAGAGAGAAAATAAGCAACATTTCAAAAATCTATCAAAATACTTTTTATGCAATATTGAAATAGGAAATTTCCTCCACTTTTCTAACCAAGCGTAAACCTGGAAATGAATCATAACTAGGAGTATTTCTCATTTTAGGCCATAAGCCACAGGAAAGTTGTTAAGTCATCAAAGGATGCAAAATGCTGCCAAGAAGCAGGCTATCTTCAGCTGGACTTTTATGAGCCCGCTGCCAGTAAAAATGATTTCAACCCAATTAAGCTATACCATTCTTTTTTTTCCTGTCTTTGTATCCGCTCCACCATCCTACACATGCTGACACCTCTGCATGACGTGTACCCGGAATAATGCTAGCAGAGGACACAGACAGATAAAAATAACAGCCATTGATCCATAAAAATATAAGGCTAGTGGCTGAAGGGGAGAGGAAGAACAAAGTAAGACAGACGGAGACACTGAGACGGATTCTAACTATCACCAGAGTGTTACAGTGAAACATATGGGTTGGAGAGAATCTCAAATGAAAACCCGCAAGAGCACCGTGACTGTAGTACTAACAAGAAAAAGATCCTTACGTGAGAAAAAGAAAGAGTATATTATGTGAGAGCGAGAGATATGTGAGGGAATTATGGTTATAAAAAGCAGAAAGTGCTAAGGGGAAAGAGCTGGAAGGAGGAGGCAAGGACGTGGTAACACTGAAATCTCACAGTCCTGCACCCCTCGTGTCCTCTGCCCCCTTCCCAAATTTGCTGGGTCTGATATGGGGATACATTAGGTTAGCGCTGGAGGTCCCAATGCGACTATTACCTGACTAACTCAACACTGTAGCACTGCCAGGCAGACATATACGGCCTCTGCACAGCACAGAGCAGCCTCTGTTAGCAGGACCCTACCAACGCTGGACTCACTGTTCATGCCCTGGCTTGGACAGAGAGTGAGCGTTTGCAAGCGTGTGCATGTGCGTGTGTGTATGTGTGTGTGTGCACTTTAAATTAACTTCGGGCGGCTGTTTTGGCGTAACCGATTCAACTGATCTAATTTATTTCTTTTGGTGAGGTGTCAAGACTGTAAAACAGGCCTCTTCGTGGATACGGACTATTTTATTAAACTTAACGGGCATCTGGGAAATAAAGTGTATATCGGCATAGGAATATATCAGGAATATAAGAACATGCTCACCACGTTGTTGATCAGTGTGAGGAGTTGCTGGAGGAAATCCCTCAGTCTGCTCAAGTGCAGCCTGGTGTCTCTCCGAGTGTCCGGGCGGTCGGCCTGGCCCCAAGACACTGCTTTATCCAGCCAGAACCGCATCTCCTGGGGGTCCAGCGGGGGCTCTGCCGCTAGTCGGAGCTGGATCGGTGGCTGCAGCTGAGACATTCTGCTACTTGTCCAGGTGAATGTACTGAGGAGATAAGCAAGAGCCCAAGTGAGACAAAGATCAAGTCCGTTTTCAAGGGTAACACACAAAAAAACTGCAAATATCTTATCATCTGTTCTTAATAATCTTTACTTTTTGGCTTCGCAATGTCAACACTTTTACGTCGGGATCTAGACCTCACACGACATTGAAATGAATAACAGCAGCATTTCTACAAAAGGTTTTCCAAAGTTTTCTTTTTTAACTCCCTTCAAACAAAGGCCAACTCCGCTAAAAGGTGCCTTGTGCACTTCTTGAACACGAGATGACAGCAAGATCACTAATTATTTAAAATATATAATATAAATATATTTAAAAAAAATCTGTTTAACAAATATTTTATGAGGAAATACCTTCAAGATGGGTTGGACTCGTAATTTAGTGATAAAGCTGTTAAAAAAAACTCCACAAGGCATCTTTGACTTGAGTGTCAAGGTCATCATCTACAAACTAAATCCAAAATATATGAATAATTATTATTATTATGTTAGACATAACACATTGCCCAATAAAATACCATTAAAATAAGAAAAGGTACCCTATTTATTGATCATCCCCAGTGGGGAGGTTATGTTGTTGGAGCAGATTAGAAAGACATAAATAAAAACAGATAAGTATAGACAGTAACAGAGGTGCATAACTATAATGAGAATATCATTAAAAAATAAACTACAAGAGCATGTGTGGACAAAACGACATGCTATAGCGACATTGATGTGATTAACATATCAACACATATATGTAAACAACCGTACACAAAATATGATATGATTAAATTCATGAATTACAAGCATATTGGTGATATTTTTTGTTAATTTTCTTGGGATGAAAGTCAACAGGTAACACATTCTTACCTAAAATAATTGCCACTGAATCTGAATAACTATTAAGTGCATCCATAAATAAAAGCACAATACAAATATTACACATTTACATGTATGTTACTTGTAAATAATTACAAACATTAAAAAAAAAGTAATAAAACCTATGCAACAGCCCTGTACAGTACTTACGAGCTATTTGCTTATCCGTCAAAATACATCTTGATAAACCAGCATCAGCCAATAACATCAGCCTGTCAATGGAATGGTTGGGCTTTACTTTATGATGTGCTTGTGTGGCCGGTACCATCCTACATTTTCTATTAGAAAATACACAGAAATAAACAGCACATTCTTTACCTTTTATGATGAGTGGCAGAAAAACGTGTGGGGGGCAGATCACAAGAGTGTGGGTGAGGATGTGCTTCGCGTCTGTATGCAGTCTCAGAATAGTGTGTGTGTGTGTGTGTGTGTGTGTGTGTGTGTGTGTGTGTGTGTGTGTGTGTGTGTGTGTTGTTCTTTCTTGACATAATGACATGTCTGTGTGAGACACCACAGGGTTGTGTTTTATGATCACCTCGTTACACACGATTTGTTTAATGTCTTGCCATCGTCTCTGCTGGAAAGCCCCTATGGCTCGCTGATGTGAATATATAAATACTCATTTTCAGCGAGAAAAAAAAAAATTGGAACAAACGCCTCTTGTTGACTTGTGTTGGAGGCTCAGGTTTTAGTAAAGCCGAGGTGGAAAAGAATCGCATGCCGAATACCTAGTATCACCCACGGCCTCTATCGCGTACGGACTATTATATGAATACACAGGAATATTCGTCGACTTACACAACTTTGTTGCCGCAAATGCATGTCATTCAGGAAAGAAAATAACATGTACATGCACATAAACATACTCTACAGCAGCCTTGGTGTTGGCTGAACACATTCTGGAGCAGGAACGAGATGTGACTGGTCAAATATTATCTTTGAAGATTTGTTAAACTAAGCTTGTGGACTTTGGGTAAGAGTGAGTTTGCTGTTCCAATTATGAGATTGTTGACATTATTTCAGTATAATCAAATCAGTTTAACATCACTTTCTACAAATTTACTCCAGTTTGTTATTTAAGAATTCAGGGATTACATGAGAGAAAGGGTTGTCTCAATAAAAGCCATAGAAATGAACAGTTTTGTTCAACTAATGTGGGCTAATGTAATTAAAAAACAGTTTTCATTCATAATTTTGCTTCTACAAGGCAACATTTATCATCAATACAGAGCAGGGCCTCAAAAGGTCATTGAAAAAATGTCTTTCCAATAATTCCTTGAAAGGCCAGTTATTTCAGCTCTGCTCCTCACAGCTTCCCAAAGCCCAAGGTGATTTATTGTCTATCCAGGAAACCTGAACATGAACTTCATAGTGTTTTGACATTCATTTGATTAGATTACTTTTGGTAGTGGTTACATTAATATCATCTGAAGCAACGGATACACACAGTCATTTTGCCAGAATTTTAAAATAACAGTTTTACTCATCTAGCTAGTTGGCCAAAACAGCACGTCTAGTTATCTCTCTCTCTCTCTCTCACACACACACACACACACACACACACACACACACACACACACACACACACACACACACACACGCACGCACGCACGCACGCACACACACGCACGCACGCACACACACGCACACACACGTTGGGGTGCAACAACTACAACTCACCACAGGATGCCAGTAGTTCCTCCTCTCTACTGCAATTACAATGGATGTTGCTGAAACATGTGAGGTACCAAACAACTCGGTATCTCTTGTCGAGTTACGTCACGACCCCGTGAACACACCACAAGTGAACCCACGTCAGCCTCGTGCTTCTTTACAACCGTTACTCCAGGTGTCAGCAGGTCTAACCTGAATCCCTCTACAGTCGTATACATGTCAACTACTGTCGCTTCAAATGTGGACTTACATGTAGACAAGACGTGCAGGCATCACATTTACATCTTCGCAGAGCAGAAGTCAGCTAAAGCTATTTATATATATATCTTCAGACAAGAAGCCAAGCTTTCGTCCCGCGACGTAAACAAACTGAACTTCCCTCTTCTCTCAGAGTTCCGTGTATGGAAGAAGATGATTGGCTGAATCTAGTCCAGCCCCCCAACTCGTCATCCCTGCAGTGCGTGCTGGGAAATAGAGTCAGATGGCTCTCCGGCTCTCATGGCTCACAGTTTTACTCATCTAGCAGGCTGTAGAGATCACCCTCAATAGCAGTTCAAGGGTTTAAATGTTTTGGAAAATGTCTGAAACAATGTATGTGTATAAGTGTGTCCAATTTTTTAAATGTTCACCTTTTCTTTGCATATATGCGTTCTTATGTTCTTATCTGTGGGTTTGAGTAAGATTGTATTTATATAGCAACTTTAAACAAAAAGTTTCAAAGTGCTTCACAGTATACAGATAAAAATCCCCCCAACACAATTAAGAACACTCGCAGCAATAAACAGAAGGGACACAAATACATAACAGCCCCATACAGGAAAGTCGGTAGAGATGTGTTTTGAATATGTTTCCGGATTCAGCTGATCTAACAGTTCCAAAGGGATGGGGCCCAAACTGAAAAAAGTAGATGTGTGTGTGTGTGTCATTCATTTCAGGGGTGAGGGTCTAAAGTAAAGTAAACTGAAGTAAACTGTATACCATTGGCAGGAATTCAGGGCTCTGGAGCGTGTCCCTTTGGAGCCCAAAGCAAACGTTGAGGGGTTCCTGGCCTGCACGGCTCAAACTGACAAATCACCCAGAGGCTACAACCCAGCACCGTGCACCAGGAAGTGGTTGTTTAAACCTACGTAATGTCACTTGTTTGTGTTTGTGCATGTACGTGTGCATGTGTATGAGAAAGAGATTATGCGCATGTAAAGTGGGTTTTTTTTAATTGCAGACACACGCACACTTGTTTTCAATGTCTCTCGTCTGAGTGGTCAAATGCGGTGGTGTCTGGCAACGTGTGCCTACTTGAATACCTCTCAATATGCATGTGCAAGCTATGGTATGAGCTCTATGTGTGCACACTGTGAATGTTACTGTACTGGACTGTCTCACTGTAAGATGGGGAACGTGTTTAAAGTGGTCTAATGGCTCCACGTTAGACATCAGAATTTCTGTGGTAGAAAAGGTGTATGTGTGTACAGGTCTGTTCACACATGGTGTGTGTGTGTGCGTGCTCTCATAGTTTGGTCTTGTGGCCTGCTTTGCAAATAGAACATGGAAACTGCGTGTACAAACGTCTGTTAGGTGTAACATCTTTTTTACATCTTAAGGAATATTTTCGACCCCATCTGCCTGAAACCGTAAGCAGTCACTATTAGCTTACACTCGCAAACAACTTTGATTTAGGGTTCCATATGGAAATGAAATGTGCCTTTCACATCATGCCCTTCCATTGATAATCACAGAATACCAGTCTATTAAAGTCTAGGGGTAAAGTTTCACAATCAAAAATGTTTTAATATTTCAAAAGGATTTCAATGTGTATAATACCCAAAGTAATACCTTTTTTTTTTTTTTTTAAATATGTGTTCATAATGTAATATTATTTGCGATCTCTTTACTTCCAGGTGCTTCACAAACAACTGTGAATATATCTGAAAAATGTCTCTATGAAAACATTTAGAACTCGGTCCTGAAACTGACACACGCACACGCACACACACACTGAACCCTAATTATATCCATTTGATCAAAAACGTACAATGTTTGTTGAATTAAAGTACTGTCACGTAACATATTTATATTGGTGTCTCCATCAGTAAATGTCCATAGCGAAGGCAGCAGTTAAAATCAGAAGGCTCTTGACCAGGTCCACCATCAGCTCCACCCTGGCTGCCTGCCTGGGCCGGCATGTAGGTCAACACGGCCTCTGCATGTGCAGGGTTCTGTATGAGTCTTGTAAAAATATCAGCATATGGGTTTGGAACACGGTCCTTGGCAATACTCGAAGAAGAAAAAACGAGAGAGAAGGAAAGAAAAACCACGGCAAAAAATTGAGAGAGTGTGGTCTGATGCCCAAAGTGGAAACCCTGATGTTTTTTGTGTGTGTATGCCTCATGTGTTCATGTGCATGTGTGTGTTTGTCCTCGTGGCTGTGCCTGTTTGCCATGCCTACGCTTGCATGAGGACACATATGGATGCTTAGAGAGAATTGTAGTGTAAACCATGTGTGTTTTTACTGTACTGCTACTCTGTGATTATTACAGAGCCAAGAGACGGGCTGTCACGCAGTGAAGCAGAAGCTCCTCCATATGTCTGCCTGTGTTTGCATGTGTGTGTGTGTGTGTGTGTGTGTGTGTGTGTGTGTGTGTGTGTGTGTGCGTGTGTGTGTGTGTGAGTGAGTGTTCGTGCTTGGAGCGCAGCAGGGCTGATCACAGCCAACTGAGCGACTGAACCAGCGTGCTGTTATTCCAATGTCCACTATTTGTTATTTTAAAGTTGGCTGAATGTGGACCTGTCAAATATGACTAAAAATACAATTGAATATTTACGAAAACACAAGTAACCTGGTATTGACTCAATAGTATTACTGTAGATATGTTATCTTTAAGATAAACCAGTTGATAGTTATTGTAGATGATAGACATCCTTATTCTCTTCCTTACTTCTATCAATGAGCCACACTATGTAATTGTTTTTTTCTATCTTAAATTTGCAGGTGCTTCATCTCACTCCTGGTATCTGACTCATTTTGTCCCGCTGGATCAGTTAAGACAAAATTAAAATAAAAAAAAAATAAAAAATGCAACTTTCTGGCCAAAGCGATGCTTGAAGTTTATCATCTGAAAAATAAAAATATAACCCTTACCCCAACCAGAAATAGATTTTTGGGAAAAGGCAATCATGCTTTTTTTTTTGAAGTCTGAAGCTTATGGGCTCACTTGGACCAGAAGCTGCACAGCTGCTGACAAATTTGTCAGTCCTGGCCCAGACCAATCCTATTACCGGTTCTGGTCCAAATGACCAAAGCCATTACCAACCTGGCTCTGCCTCTGCGGCCCTACGTGACCTGATGCCTGACGCAGTGCGCCACACACCAATGCTGCTCTGCACGGCTGTGTGCGTGCGGGTGGTGTCTCCTGCTGGATACCGCGAAAGGGAAAATATGAGCTCTTCGATAAGCAACATTAAGCTCTGCTAGCATGCTCTTTGTCTTCTTATTCTTGCATCCAATTGGGTGATTTCCCAAAACACAACAACTGGTGCACAAAACCTACTTTTTCCTCTGCGGTTTTTAACACACACACACACACACACACACACACACACACACACACACACACACACACACACACACACACACACACACACACACACGGACCAGATAAAAAGAGGAACAGAATAATGAAAAATGTTACCCCCAAAACAGCTCAAGACTTCAGTCTGTCATTTAGTGCAGTATGATAAAAGAAAAAAGATAAACAAAAATACCAACAATAACATTGGGAACAGACTTACCAAGATTAGTGTTAGAGTGCCTGGTGGATTTATATTTCGTGACTAAAGTCAATCTGAAGAGACTTAGTACGCACCATCACAACTCAGGTGTTATCTTGAGCTCATTAATTCTGCCCACGCTTACACTAATGCAGAAAAGTTTTCAAAAGCCAGCTTAATGCCAGTTGGCAAACAGTGAAGTGGACATGTGTGATTGGATTGATAGCGCCCTTTTTACTAACAGCGATGCCGACACACTCCTATTTGTCTTTGCAATAAAGGTTTGTTTACCTCATTTCCATCTCGGGCCGTGATTTCTGTTTTTCAATATTGTTCTCATGCCTCTTCTCCTTTTCCTCATGAAGCTGTTTTCTCCGCGCGAGAGCTATCATGCTTGAAGTCGAGTAGTGTGGAAACAGTATTCGACACCAGCACTGCAAGCACATCACTCAGAATCAGTATCACCACATTTGTTTGCTTGAGTCCTGCTTGTCATATCTGGTCTTTTTGTGGATGAAATAGCTGTCCCTCAGCCTGAGGACACTTAGAGCAATGGAGGGGGGAGACATTCAAATTAAAGTAGAGGAATGTGCCGTTAAAAATCTTTAGATCCGTTTGGGCTTTACTCTGAATGTCTAGCTTTTCAGAGAGAGAGAGAGAGAGAGGATGTTCTGAAGATAAAGGAAGAGCTGTCAGAGGTGTCACCAGACAGGGGCCAGCTAGCCCTCATAAAGGGATTTGTGTCTCACGTAAAAGTTTAAAGGAGCTGTTTTCGGTTCTCACTGCATTTGTGTGTGTTTTTTGTTGTTGCTTTTTTTGCTTCAGCGTACTTTTGTGTGTTCATTTGGGTCCATGGTTCGGTTGCACAGCAGTTAATGTCAGGTTATTAAGGTTTTCATAAAAACAAGAGAAGAGAAAACGAGTATTTTCAAGCAACATCTAGTTTGTATTCTCCTTCCTTTTGCAAAAGGCATTTCCATAAATGTATTTGATTTATCGTCATAAATTAGAAAGAGGTTGATATGCGGGAATACAAATTACATTTTCACAGAGAATGTCTCCTAACTGGCTCATTGACAATGTTTCCAACTTTTTGATTGGTGTAAACATTCTCAGTTAAATCTCACCAGCATCAGAAATGCCGGGTTATTGAAAAATCTTAAATGGACAAGACTGTAGCCGGTGTAAATTGAAATTTCCAGAAGTAAAAAAAAAAAAGTTCCACTCCCATGGGTGTATTTTGTTTTTATTTTTTGTCCCACAAAAACAGCTTCCTTTAAATAAGCCATATTTGTATTGTTTTATATAACATATATTGTCTGTTTTAACTGCTCTTACATGAACACAAAAAACATTCATCAACATTTTATTTAACACCCTTTTAAGCTGTAAACAACATCTCAGACTAGTGGTTTACATGAATAACTGCTGTGAATATATAAAGAATAGACAATGAAAATGCATCGCTCAATTCAGTCCAGAACCTCTCTGACAGAACATTGCACAAGGTACAAACACAGGTTTATTTATGGGGAAAGCCTAGTGTGGAGGATATCATAAGGCCTTGAGGCAATCAGATGTAAATCCCAATATTTATGATTGATTAAAGTTATAAATCGGCCAGATTTGACCCGAACACGACAGGAGGGTTAACTTGTACGTCACAACCACTTCCCCAGTGTTTCACGTACTCAACGACACAAAAAACAACTGAAAGTAGGAAATACAAATGCAACACAGAGGCGCCTTAAAAGGAAATCAAGAGACCTACTCAACCTCGACAGCCTCACAATGTGTTGTGTGAGCAGTCGCAGAAGATGTGTGTAAAATCCTGCCTCGAGGAACAGATCTTACCTTACATAACCCCTTTGTTTTTTTTTTTGTTTTTTTCACACATAATGGAATAACTTAGGTCATGCGTCTCTCGAGGTAAAATACATGTGACCAAACAACCCGACAATCAAGCAAAACACACACTTACAGCATCCTACTTTCTCTTTCTTGCACAAACACGTGTTGTCCCAAGGACACACACTTTATGGCAATTCCGGGCATTTTTGAAAGCATGCTTCTTTATTGCTTTCAGAGGAAGCTGAGGATTGGCTGAGAAAGGCAGAGAGGTTGTGTGACCAATGTGAAACAGCACCGCATGCATAAGCCTGTTCACACTGGTTAGCACACACACACACACACACACACACACACACACACACACACACACACACACACACACACACACACACACACATATATATACACAAATACTGTATTAATATAATTATATCTTGGATTGCATGTATCTTTACAAGTTTTTGTTTAAATAAACTATACAGATTTCTTCTTCTTTCTAACTGTGTGTGTGTGTGTGTGTGTGTGTGTGTGTGTGTGTGTGTGTGTGTGTGTGTGTGTGTGTGTGTGTGTGTGTGTCAGAGAGAGAAAGTTCCACAGGTTGATCTGGTACTCCCTCTGATTGAAGATGCTTATATATAACACAGCTGCCTGCTACAGTCGGGTAATCAACCAGTAAGAAGAGACCCAGCTGAGACTGTACATGTGCAATCTGTCAGTAAGAAAACCATCGGCAATAAAAGTGCAGCTGTTACATCTAACCTCTAACTTCTAATTGTCCCTTTCACTGGGAGATTGGTGAAATTCATCCACAAAATTCATCTTTTAAGCCCAAAAGCAAGTAAGAGTAAAGAACCAGCCTCTGTGATTTGGTGAACACAAATTGTACTGTACAATATGTAAATGTATATTTGCAGTGACCAGAGAAAAATAGTTTGGCATCTCTTCGTTTAAGACTCTCAATCTACAAGTTTCATAAAAGGGAGGGCAAAAAAGGCAACACGGTTTTGTATATTACTTCTGGCTGTATTGGGCCCCAGGGGACTCCTCTTGACCTGAAAACGGCAGTGAGTTGGCCGGCCCCCAACACAACTTTGTCCCTGTCACTCATCTATCGTCCAAGTTCATCAACCCAATACCAGAGCTGTGTGGCCATTTGTACCGTGACAGACTGTATCTCACACACACACACACACACACACACACACACACACACACACACACACACACACACACACACACACACACACACACACACACCTGCTTTCCATTAATCCAGTAGATTGCAGGGAAATTGAGTGGGAGTGTTAAACACACACACATCCATCTATCTGCCTCTCTGTCCACGATAATTACACACTTCCTGCTCTAAAATCCTTCTCCGGCAGCTTCCACTCCAATCATGTCTCTGTTTAAGTTTGAGTGTGTTTGTGTATGAGAGTGTGTGAGAGAGGGTTGGTTTGCAGACCAGCTTGCAATGGTTGATCAGTGGCATAACAGATACACCACATGACACGCATCAAGATATGAAGGAAAATAACTCAGAACCCTCCTGTTTATTTGAACTGTTTCAGATGTTTCTTTAGGTGTGTGTGTGTGTGTGTGTGTGTGTGTGTGTTTTTCTTACTTACTTTTCTTACTTATTACTTATTTCCCTCTTTTCTCTGCCTCTCCATCTCAACGCCCTCCATTACAGTCCCATCACTATATGGCTCTTGGGTAAAATACATTAAGTGATTTGACTGCGACTGCAGTGTTATTAATGCTGCATTTTTATTGCGCTTTTAATCCAAATCCATTCACCCCGTCACAGAGACTTCCCAGTTACTATGCAAGGTTTTTGGAGTTTAAAGTTTCGCACAAGGACACGTCGATATGTGGTAAGCAAGCGCTGGGAACCGAACCGCCAACCCTGTGATCAGATCCGCTCTACCTGCTGAGCCACAGCTGCATTTCTGCAGGAACCTTTTCTTATTTTTTAGTTATCTTAAGTGCTGCATTT
Source organism: Taurulus bubalis (assembly GCF_910589615.1). Classification (NCBI taxonomy): domain Eukaryota; kingdom Metazoa; phylum Chordata; class Actinopteri; order Perciformes; family Cottidae; genus Taurulus; species Taurulus bubalis. The sequence continues at coordinate 6,529,030 of NC_136596.1, read as the reverse complement.
TAATCATCTCATATTCATAATCTGTGATTGTTTTTTACTTTTACTTTTTGCCTCAGCGAGCTCAGCAAGACTTTCCAAGTTAATATATCAATGAATATTTCATCTTTATTCCTCATTAACATCTGATGGGAAAAAAGAACGTTAAGGAGCTCCAGGCACACAGTGGAGGTCAGTGTGTTTGAATATTGGCGACATTTATTTAACATTCTCTCGGTGTCTGTGAATACCATATAAGCTCATCTCTGTGCATTCACAGGCATGAATGTGCTCATATTCGTATTGTATATTTACTGTGCATGTGTCTGTGCGTTTATTCAGACTGAGGCTCCCTCTGGGGTCCTCAGAGCTCTCCTCCAGCCCTGTTTCTCATTAGGCATCTGTCATGGTGCCAGAATCAATAAGCACAGATGGAAGGGGAAAAAAAATCTCCCCTCTCCTCTTTGTGAATGGGCAGATCATTAGCAAATTCCAGAGTGTTTTCCATCATCACCAAGGAAAGACCTTCCTCAACTTTACTGTACTTTTCGTAATTTGTACCGCTATCATTTCTTTTATGACCTACAGATTAAAACCTTCCTCTTTGGTACAAACTGTTCGAAGGATGTTAAATCGCGGTTTTAGCTTTGCAGAATCGTGTATTCCCAGCCACAGATGAAAATATTTAGTTGTGGGTTTTTCTTTCTCCCTCCTCTGCCCCCCTTTGTGTCTTAGATGACGCATCTGTTTCCATACATTGTTGCATGTTTTCTGGCAAAGACAAACAGCATAGTTTAAACAAAGAGGTGGGTGGTGCTCATCTGGTGTGTGTGTGAGTGTGCGTCTGTGTGTGTGTGTGTTTGACACTACATTAAACAAAAGGAAGAAAGGATGACAGCATCCAACCTCAGTTTGTCATCTTCAGTGTAAACGGCCGTACATCATGCTAACATCTTACATGTGCTCGGCCCATCACAGCAGTCACACACGGCCGTGTCAACACAGCAGTAATGAAAACAAAGGAACGGAAAGAGGGAGCTGGGTGGGAGACGGATAAGGACAAAGGCCGATGCAAGGTAAAGAAAATGAAAAAGAGAGAAGTCTATATAGGTGAAGGAGGGTGGAAACAGAGCAGCACGAGAGCAGGATAAATGCTTCCAGTAGAAGCGGAAGAGGAGAGCTTATGACGCGGCTTGGCACCGCTCCGTAGCGCTCGTCTGTAAGGCAAAGAAAGGGTGGGTGGGTTTTCCACCTCCACAGAATAAATGATGCGAGGGGAAATGGGAGTAAACAACATCAGTCATTATAATTACTCTCATACGGCTACTCCCATCCCATCAACCATCCTGCAACCCCCCCGCCCCCCACACCCTTCACTCCTTTCCTCCCGCCATTTTCCATCTGTCTTTACTCCCAAACTTTTTTTTAGTTTTGCCCCTTCTCTATGACTTGATTACACCTTTTACTTTATTCTTTCTCGCTCACTTTCTCTCTCTATCCGTCCTTGGCAAAATGCATTTCCTCTTTTCTGACTGTATTGTAATTGACCCGCTTGTTTCAGGCCTTAGATCTCAAGCTTGAGTAGGGTGGTCTGAGTGTTCACCGCACAGAAGAAAATGTAAGGCCGGAAAAGTTGGTGAAAAACATTACAAATGACACATCAGCGGTTCATTTAGGACGTTGTCTGAATGCAGCAACAACAGCCAGAGTAATAATAATCTTGGCAAATTTCTTGAGCTTTTTACTGCAGACTGTGCAAGATACAATCTTTCACTCGCAGCAGAAGCCTTTGAAAGCAGCTGAATGCAGAGTGAATCATGTCATCTGTCTCTAAGAATTGGAAGCGGTTCCCTCGCTGTCTTGGACCTCTACGGCGCTCTGCCTCAATCGCTCTTCTTCTCTCCCACTTTCTCTCCTGGAGAGCTGTACTCGTGTGTGAGAAAATGTGATCAACAAAAGCTGCCATGTATAAATAATGTAATACTTGGGTATAAAAATGAAATGTATCTGGTCCAAATGTTACATATCCAATTTGAAAAATGTGTCAAAAATGTGTGTTCAATACCAGAACAAGAGTCTGAGTCTACTGCCACGCTGAGCTTAATATTAAGGCAGCACGCTAACACGCTGATGCTAAACAGGTTTAACGTTGACCAGGTTCACCTTCTTAGTTTAGTGTTATCATCTTGAGTGGGACACAAATGTGTGTGACAAATGTTATGGCAATGCATCCAACCCAAAAGATGTGGAGACATGTCACACAACATCTATAATTGTGAACTTCTAGGAGGAGGATACATCAGATGATTGCCAAAGTCATTGCAATCCGTCCTCTGGGCGTCATGAATGCATGTGAAAAATGCCATGACAAGCCCTGAGACGGCGTCTGAGATACTTCAGTCTGGACCAAAGTGGCTGACCAACCAAGTGACCAATGTTGTCATCCCTATAGCCGCGACAAGCCTCAAAATGTAGAGGATTCATAATGTATGTATAAGGAGTTCTGTACACATCTAAGTGCACACTTCCAGCATGTCAAAAGCAACTTCCAGTTGTACGTTTGATAACTTTTGACTAACACCTCCTTTCCCAAACATTTCTTTCACAATCCATCCACTTAATGCTCTAATCTTCATTGATCATTAGAAATGATTCCAGGCAGCTGAATTCCAACTGTAATCACTTTCAGGCAAACAAACTGAGAGAGACTGGAACAGAAGACAGATGCTCTTGCAACACTACCCAGCACAGATATATGCTCAGAATGTGTAGACAACCATGCATTACTGCTCTCCAAGGAGCCAGATACCGAGCATATTTCTCATAAGGGCTATTTTGTTATTATTCACCACTGCAGCCTGCAGAACTGCGCTTTAACTGCGAGTTTATGTAAGTCTGGCCACTGGGGACTTGGACCTCACATTCTTCTGGATCACTCTTGTAGGGAGAACGCACTCCCTCTGTGGGAGATATAGCAGCCCGCCAAGTCAAACTGTTCCCAGGGTGGGACTGAGCACCAGCACCAAAACCCGCCCAAAACCACCCACCTTGAGACTGCTGACAGAATAGAATAAAATAGAAGAGAAATATGATTTGTTATGACGTCAGAGCCTCTGTGGAGACGTGCCACATACAGTCATACCATTACATGTATTTGAGTAATTAACATGTATTTTGTTGTTTTGGTTCGTCGATGCAGGAACAAAAAATATCAAAAACGGCAGGCTTCAATTCTCAGTGCTTCCAGGCGTCATGCTAAGCTAAGCCATTTGTCTCCTGGCGGTATTTTAAGTTATCAAATAAAGTCAAATGCATCTGAGTGGTATCGATCTTCTCATTTAACTCTCGAAGAAAGTAAAAAAAAAGGCAAATAAGCACATTCCTTTCCAATAATGTTGATCCAATGAAGCTCACAGGGAGAGAAACAACTGAAAAGTTTAGTTTTTAAGTGCATTAAATGCCTTTCAAAGAGAAAACACACTACTTGCACTTTTTTTTTTTACTGTCTAATGATGCAAGTATCAACAGTAATAATGTGTTGTGGTCTTAAGCCCTCAAATGTAAATGTATCATAGGCATGATCAGGCTAATATTTACATTCTGAGGCACACAGTTGTTCTACATTCATATGCTGTCACTCAGGTCTTAGCAGTTGGGAACCTCCAGCTGTTTTAAAGTACATTTGGCAAACAGTACTTGTCCGACGCATATTGTTGGACACACAGAAGTCCAAAGTTGAATGGTTTTCAAGGTTTCTGGGGCCTCAGAGGTTAAAAAAAAAAAAAACGTTTGTCTGGATCTGGAGTTGTATCAACGCACCATGTGATGCGTTCTGCAGATTTATTCTGAAACTCCATTGTTTATAAAGAAGGTGTAACTGGCCCTGGATCTGGCAGGAGTGCACAGGCGTGTTTGCGTGTGTCCCATGCAGTCATGTCAACAAAGCAATCATTCATGTCGGAGAGTATACAGCAGAGGGTTTAGCTCTGCCGGCAGGTGATGATGGACAAGCCTTTCAGGGAACGTGTGAGGGATGGAAATCTGGAGTGGGAGGGACAGGCGGATGGAAAAGAAGGACTGGAGCAGTGGAATCAATAATTCCCTTTTGTAGATTTCCCTTTACACATGAAAAAAAAACAACCTTTGTCGTACAGTATATATCCGGTTCATTGTCACCCAGTCTGGGCAAAGAGCCACGGCGGAACAGTCCGTTAGTCAAGGAGAGGGGGAACTTCTTAATTGCCTCCTTTCTCGTCCTCTTTTGTCCTCCCTTCATCTTTCTCTCCCTCCAACCCCCTTTCTGTTGGCTGAGAGGACAGGTACAGGAAACACTCATTCATTAACAACCTGGAGCTTGTTAGCTCCAGTGAAGCACTCTCCACAAAATGTGAAGTTCCACCTCTGAGGGCAACTCGGAGTGTTTGTGAGAGGGCTAGAGGTGAGGGGGGCTAAAGGGTAAGGCAGGGCCAGGGGAGGGGGGTGTTGGTTTGGTGACCCAGGGTCCTCCAGCAAAAGAGGGGAGTGCTGGTGAAAGAGACCTTAACAACATTGGAACTCAATGAACCATGTCACCTACAAACATGCATGGGGTGGTCACAGATATTTAACCTTTCAGCGTTTTTTTTTTTTACACACTGCTATTGGATGAATGTCTTAACATGCTCCACAGAGGTTTGCGTGGGCATTTTTGAGAGCCCATGAGTGTGTTGAATCTATTTGAACACTAAAAACTGCATTTTAAGGAATCGTTATGCACTCAGATATTGTTGAATGAAACTACATTTTTTTTAATTCCCGAAAAACCTGAACGTGCTTTTTAATGGCCGCATTACAATCTGCATACACGGGCAACACCTTTGCTCCGTGTTCTCGTCGAGCAACGGACTAAAAATGCCAAGGCCAGTTAGAAAAGTTCAAACCATGACAGACAACATCCTGCCACCCAGCCTTTCCAAACACACCCTGTCATTTGCAAGATGTAAGCCTGTTTCCTTGCACTGGTTGGACAGCACTCAGCAGAATAGTGCGCCTTTATTGGCTCTAAAAGATAATGACAGCCTGCCTCAAACCGCTGAACTAGGGTCAATGAGTTCCTCGCCGTCTATGAGGTTCAGGTTGAGAGCGTGGCTTTGGAAAACGGATCCTCTGTTTTGAGTTGAGAGTAGTTTAGAAAGGACACAGCCATTGGTATTTGCAATACATTATGTTCAGCTACATGGCAGAAATATGTCGCAAAATGTCAGATTTAATTGTAATTTGATCAAAGTGCTGCCTGCCGGTCGACGGGTCTAAAACTTTCTCTTGCAACCCTTAAGTATGAAAATAAATCGCTGCCACCCATGCAGTTGACCCCTCTCTCTCTCTCTCTCTCTCTCTCTCTCTCTCTCTCTCAATCTGACTCTCTCTCGCTCGCTCTCTCTCTCTCTTTCGCTCTCTCATGCCCTTTTTCATTACTCCAAACAGGCCAGCTGTATTGTAACTACAACCAATTTCCTTGCAGTCTATAAAGCTGTCAATCAAAATCATAAGGAACAGGGAGTGGAGGTGGGGGGTGCAGGGGCGGAGGTGGGTGGGCTGTTGGGGAGGGCTGCAGGGCTCCAGGCCAGATGTCAGAGTTTTACACTGCAGGACACCATGGAGGGAGGGAAGGTCATGTTTACCTGTAGTTATGCTTAATAGGTAATAACAGAAATATTTGTACTTGCATGGAGGTGATGTTTCTAGTGGCTCTCACTAAAACAGCTTAAAACACAGCTTTAAATCAGAAATAAATGGAATAGTTCGATATTTTGGGAAATAAGCTTATTTGCTGAGTATGATGAGAAGATAATGTAGAAAATTTGAATACAATGCTGCAAGTGTAACCCCCAAAATGTTGAATTTCTTTGAGCACATTTGAAAAAAATCAACTCACAGTCAAACCAAAGCAATCATTTTAAGTTTCCATTTATTAGAGTTATGAACAAAGAGACAAATAAGTTATAATATTTTTATTTGTTAGAATTCTATCAGTGTTTGAACATTAATATTTAGAGAGCTAGTACAATTTTCTACTTTCATGGCTAGCCTTTGACAAACTCATAGAAACAGCTGTCTCTCCAAGGATCGGAACATAATACTGAAGGGGAGGTGTAGATGTTGTCTCACAAGACAGTTAGCAGTGAAAGTGTGCACCTTAAGGTTTTTTTCTGTTATGGTATATCATTACATATAAACTCTTTAAAAATATACTTCTGTCAAATAACTTGACAACTACTATGTACACTACAAAAATAAATTTTCATATAAATAAATTATATGGCATACATTTATCTTTGTAACTGAAAACAGCATACATCCACGCCAACCGAGACCAAAATGGCAGTCTGGAAGACACACTGATTTTTTTTTTCCTTTTAAAATCCTCTAAGAGCTATGATGAGACCTGTAGTGTAAAATGTTATATACTCTTTTTTTCCTATTTAACATTAGTAAGCACTTTATACAGATCAAACTCCATTAATGTAAAAACATTAAACTGTAATAGTGTTTTTTTTTCAATAGACATAAAAATCCCTGCATGTGTTATCCACTGGCATCACGACAATAATGAAAGAAAAAAAAACATTTTATATTACAAAAATATAAATATCGCAATTGAACATTGAAAACAGAAACAAACAACAACAACAACAAAAACATTTAAAAATGAATAAAATAGTTGCCAGCTATGATTCTCTCCGCTACTGCCAATGTGACATTGGGAGAAAACAAAACAAAACAAACAAACAGAACAACCTATTTCATGCAAGCAGCTGATGTAAAGTGGTGGACAGAAAAAGGAAAAGTACTAAGACTTCTGGGAAGAGCTACATGTGTTTAACAGGAAGTGAGAGTGTAAAAAAAAAAAGGCAATCAGGTGTGGAGGGGGTGAAAGACGGGGTCAAAGGGGCCTGGGTCTGGACTGAGAGGGGCGGGGCTTACAGATATGTGTACTGACATAGACACATACAAACTGGCCATTGCTGGTAGAGAGAAGGGCTGGCAGTGTAAACTCTGACCCCTGAGGCTTTGGGCTGTGCCATTTGGCAGTGGAGGGGGGGGGGGGGGGGGGGCGTCTAATTAGTGTCGTGGCGTTATGTTGTGGATATTTATTAGCTGAGGTCAGTGGAGACGGCTGAGGCCAAATTGGGGCCAGTTGTCTTGATTGTTACTAAAGGAGAGCTGAGATAGAGTGAGAGGATGCACCAGCACACACACATAAATGTCTATACACACATATACCTTACATTGAGACATGCATAGAGCACATTGTCAGGCCATATAGGGCTTACCCCTTAGCAGGCTGCGTGGGCTAGCTTATTGATTGGACAGAAATAAAGAGCTACTTGAGGCAAGATATTCCTGTAGATGAAGTTTAGATGCAGTCAAGTGCCATGTTGAATCTGGTCTTACAGTATACAGTCTGAGTTTTAGCTTATCCACGAGACACAGAGTTAGTGCCCCGTGTTGACCCTGTTCCAGAATCAGTAATGTGAATGTCCCTGTAATGGCATGGTGAGTTTCTGAGGTGGGTTCACTGCTCGTATGTCAGTACACAAGACAGAACCTGCTTTGAGCCTGCTAGGGTTAAACAATACAGAACCTCTTACAGTAAAATACGACCAGAGCAGCCTAACAGACAGTGATACAAAGCTGAGAGCTGAAACAGGTTCCAATGCAGAGGCGATAACTAAAATAACAAAATAAAAACAGCTTTTAAAATTTCTTCATATCTGCTCGTCTTAAATAGCACGCATAGCGTGTCAAGTTAAACAGTAATTGTTTCATAACTACCACAGGTTTGTGATAAAAAAATAATAGTTTAACATGCGTACCTTTATACAATAATGAACACACACATAAACGCTCGCACAAACACACACACACACACACACACACACACACACACACACACACACACACACACATATATTTGTATATATACTATAGGCCTGTTTGATTATTCTAACAATTTCCCTCATGTTTAAATGAGTGTAAATGTTAGTCTGTTTTGAGGATGTATCTGATGTATAAGCCAGGAGATAATGGGACTATTATGTCATACAGCCCTACACTCAATGACACACACACACACACACACACACACACACACACACACACACACACACACACACACACACACACCGATCACTTCTTTTGTTTAAAGAGGCATTTGCATAGAGTTATAAATGTATATTATTTAAAAAAAATATTTCGAGCAGCAACAGTGAATGCTGACAGGTATTTTTTGTCTAGATGAAGCTTCCTAATGGCACAGATCCACAGATGAGTGAGCAGTTATCAGAGATCTATCTATATCTCACATAGAACACACACACACACACACACACACACACACACACACACACACACACACACACACACACACACACACACACATACATACAAACACACACACACACACACCATATAAAATGGCAGCCCCAGTCCGTTATGAGGAGTTATAGCTACTTTTTGTTCATATTTACATATGTATACATCTTTTAAATATAGATAGAAATATTTAAGACAATAGTCCACTGGGTTACAGTAAGAATGAGCACCATGACGGCAACAATGGCGAGTTTTTCGCTGCTTGTGGCGAGCCGTGCCGGGCCGGGTCAGCTGCTTAGTAATACAGAGGAGTCCATCTTTGGCCGTCGTACTACCGTTCTCCACAACTGGAAAAAAAAGAGGAGATTCTTCTGAGAGTTCTTTATGATGAAACATACTTTTCTAAAAAAGGACAGCCGTACTTTGGACCAAGTGAAGCAGTCTAAAGCTCACCTCAGCTTGCCCGTCTGCCACTGTTGCTGTCAGCTGCCTCAAACTCCAAGTCTTGGAGCTCCATGGCCTCCACGTCGTCCCCTCTGGCCCCTGTGTGGGTTTCCAAGGGCACATGCGGGTCCTGGAAGGCAGGCTCCGGCCCCTCCGCCCCTGATGGGCAGTAACTGTCTGTTGCAGTGTATCCTGGGTAAGAGGGAGCGGGTGGGCCCTGGTTGGACAAGGGGGCCGGGTGGACGGCGACAGTGACGGAGGCCGACGCCGTTACCGTGGTAATGGGTTGGCAGTACGGGGCGGGGTTGGGGTGGTGGTGCGGGAGGTGGTGATTAGGCTGTGGGTTGTGGGAAGAGCGGGCTCTGTGGCCCGCTGAGTGTTCTCTGTGGCCGTGTGAGCCATGATGGCCCCCAGCCTCAGTAGCAGTTTCAAAAGCGTCCATGCGCGGGCGGGCTGGGGGCGGGGCCTGCTGCCAGTGCAGCTGGCTCTTGGGGTCCCTGCTGCTGTTACGGTAAGTGGTCCCGGGCTGGGGCCCAGAATCACAACCCTGAGAGGACTGTAGAGGCACAGTATAGGTAGGAGGGTCAGGCTGCCGGGCTGAGCACCTATGCCCTGACCCCGCTCTCCGTTCCTCCTCTGGCCTGGCCGCTCGTCCCCTGCTGGTCTGGAGGTGGTACTGCTGCTCCTCTGCTCGAGTCTGTCCTCTGTGTGAGGGCAGGTGGTAGTTCTGCATCTCCTGGCTGATGCCGGACCCTGTGGTGTTCGAGCTGTACTCCGAGTCCGATGAGTCCGAGGCTGCACCAGAGGTGGTGGTGGCCCCGGTGGTGTGGTGAGGACGGACCGAGAAGTGGACCACGTGGGGAGGGGCCTCCGGGGACGGAGTGGGCAACCGGCTACGACCATCGATTGGAGTCACCTGGGTGGTGAAAAGGGAGGAGGTGAAGATGCAGCAGTGAGCGTTTCAGAATTTTTTATGACATTTTCTTTTCACTTTTTCCTCGCCAACTATTTTTGGGCTCTTACCTCTGGATAAGGCCCAAAGTATGACAGTAATACTGGAAGAAGGACCAGTCCGTTCAGCACTCCAAGTACTGTTAGGATGGCCAACACGGCAAAGAAATACCTGCAACACACCAAAGGCACATGGGAAATAAGCGTTAATCTCACAAATCGTTCAAGTAAACATGTCAGGAGAAAACATTTTTTTTTTTACAAGATATGTACTTTTTACATGGTGAACTTTCATGAAAAGAACCAAAAAGAACAAAAAATAGAGTTTCCCGGGCCAACACATGCAGACAAGAAGAGAAAGCTGGAAAGAAGGAAAAATACCTGTGCAAACCACAGAGGTTTAAACGTGGGGAGACATGTGCAAGATCAACCATTACACACGCCCAAAATAATACCTCCACAAAGACACCCGGACACTCCTCAAACACATGCACATGCACACACACACACACACACACACACACACACACACACACACACACACACACGCACACACAAACACATGCACTGTGGAGCAAAACAGAAATCTACCTTGTGTGTTTCTAAGTCCTGCCAAAGAGAGTTAGTGAGAGAGAGAGAGAGGAGAAAAGGGGAAGCATAATTAGCCAGAGCTGGTTAATTCAAAGGCACGGGAAGAAAGAAAGATGGGGTGGTGGTGGGTGGTAGGGTTTGGGGGGGAGGGGGGGGATTGGGGATGAGGGCATTCTCTCTTGGGTGTGTGGTGTATAAGCAAACATGGAGAAAACAAAGCAGTGAGGAATGTGAAGGGAGGGGGGAAGGGAGGGTAAAGGGGAGGTGGGTAAGGGGGACGCTGGGGAGGGGGGGGGGGGATGAGGGGGGGCACAAGAGGACAGGGGCCTCTCTCTCCTCTTCGACTCTAAAAAAGAGAGAGAGGGAGAAGCAAACAAATGAAGTGAAGGGTATAGAATTTAAACAATTTAGTCTAGGAAGAAGAGAAGGAGACCCTCAGAGCGCCACCCCTCCCTGGTCTCTTTCTCTCCCACTCTTTTATTTCTGCCTCGCCTCTCTCTCCCTTCTTTCCAGCTAAGCCCCTGTGAAATTCCCGGCCACTCCACAATCCCCTCCGTCTAATTAAATCTCCAATGTATCAGGTAAGACCCCCCAATCTCCCCTCTCTCTCCAATTGAGCTCTCTTCATTAGGGAGGGCTTTCCTCCTCACTTGGTTGTCCGGTGAAAGCTCTCAGGTTATCAGGGACACACTGTTGAACCATGAGCCCCTTCGCCTGACTCTTGACTATATGTGTGTGTGCGCGTGAACGTGTGTGTGTGTGTGTGTCAAGGTTTAAGTGGACTAACTGAGGTGTAGATGTGCTGGTATGCGATGCAGCTGGGCCTCAAACTAAACGCACATTCATAACTAATCTGTGTGGGTGTTTAAATCAATGTGTGCGTGTGTGTGTGTGTGGGTCCACGTGTGCGTGTGTGTGTGTGTGTGTGTGTGCAGGAAAGCAGGCATTGCACAGAGGAGTCAAAAGTGAGGAGAGCTGGTTCTTGTCTACCCAGCATGGGTGGCTTCCCCTTCACAATACGTGAAAACAGGATGGGAAATTTGATTTACAGAAATCAATATGCCCCTAAAGGCAGCGTTACATGAAATTGATAAGATGTAGCCTGAGAAGCTGAGACAGAATAAAAGAAATGAGAGCAGAGCCGGATCCAGCATGCAGACAGAAGTAACCTGGTGAAACAGTCCCCATGTGGAGCCCACAATGAGAGAGCAGCTAGAGTCATTGTTATTCAGAGCGACTCACACGAGATGACATCTCAGGATCATTAGAAAAAACTACATTCTCTGAATCAGGTCTGGAAATGCACGATAATCAATCATGTCTAATTGTTATAATTTTCTTCATTGATTGATCCATACAGGTCCATGTAAATTATATCAATGCATATGGTTAATGTAACCATGCTAAAAACAAAGAGCATCCATTTTGGAACATTTTGCATGAAGTATATATATATATATATATATATATATATATATTTTTTTTTTAAAGGTAACTCATTAAGGCGGGTCAGGTGTCACCACCGGGTTGAATTTTCTGCATCGTCTTCAAACGCCACCTCCTGGCATCGACAGTAAGGCCTCCAATGGCAGTGAACTTGTGCCCACAGTTCATGTTCAACGACGTTTGGTAGTGATTGATCACCGAGAGCAAGTACGTAAAACTTGACCTTTGACTCGGTCTCTGGCAAAGCTCTTCCCACACGATACAGTATTGAAAGCCCACCCAGCCATCTGTCATCTACTTTATTAGATTATCAGAACTGCTTCTGTAAGTGGAACTGAAATAACTGTGTCATCACCACTGTTAGCATGTCCATACACACCAGGAGGGGTTAGACGCCACGTCCCCTTTTTCGGATACACATGTACGCACAGACGTCTCCGCATGCACGCGTGCAGCCCACATACCAGGCTGAGTGCCCTGCCGGGCTGTTTGGAGTGAAAACATTCACATGGCTGACGGGGGGAAAGCCAGGGAAACATTTCTTTCGGCGCAAGCAGAAAAATACGAGCCGGGCCTGTTGTTATTGCACCGTCTTGGGGCGCTGCTTTGTTTGCTCAGACAACAGCAGAACCTTTAAATGGAGCCCCGGGACTGAGCCCAAAACCAGAGCACACCACTGGAGGTGAGGAGAGAAGGTCTATAGGCCTCCCTGTGTGTTTGCGCGACTGTTTGTGTACCTTTCTCCGAGTGTGTATCTGTATGCGCTTTCGCTGGCAGGCACGCCATCATTGACCCCCATGATTACGAGGTCAGGGAGCAGGTTGGTATGTGAGTGTGTGTGTGTGAGGGGGGCTGTGTGTGATTATGTGGGTGTGCATGCATCCGCACAGGCCTGTGCACATGATAGAGTTTGCGTGCTGGAAGATCACATGGACGCCAGCGCTCTCTTTTCTTAAAGGAGCATGTCAACCAAATTATACAGTGACCTCAGCTACTTTAACTCATTCAGTGAGCTCACTGGAAACTTCTCATAATACTCTAGGCTCGAGAATGTACAGGATCATTCATTTTCCTCCCTTGTAGGGCGGCTGGTCGCTACCTTTCTGTCTGATGCTTTCAAGAGCACGCGCACACAAAAGGAGCCACCGAAGCAGAGCCCCCACAGCGTGTCGGTTTTAATTTCCACTTTTCCTGTCTTTCCACAACTGCCCTCTTGCCCCTCACCCCGTAACTCCTTCCCATGCTTATAAATGTCTAGCGAGGGCCGTTAAACTCGCTGGAGGAGCTTACAAAGGCCAGAAGACTTTCCTGCTCCCTCTCTCTTTTTTACTTTGTTTCATTCTGCTTCACTTCTACTCCCTCTTTACCCCCCTTCTCTTCCTTCTCTTGACCTTCAACTCTCCATCCTTCCCCTGGTTTCCCTTAAACTGTCAGGCATGAGAAACATTCAGGGGGAGAGGAGGAGGATGAAAGAAAAAACAGAAGGGGAGAGGAAGGTGGAGAAAGATAAAGGCCTTGTTTATGCCGTTTCTTGGAAAGCAAGTCCCCAGAAATCGACAAAAAAAAAAAAGCAGGTATGTCACTGGTAACTGTGAAAGGGATGAGGTTTACAGGAAGGAATATGAAAAGGGAGCTGCGGGTGGAAGATGAGAAAGAAACCGACAGAGGTAACGGTGGAAGAGAAGCCAAGAGCCTTCATGCTTGATTGGTGGCTCAGGTAGATTCCTGTGTCACATACAGGTTGAGGCACGGTCTCAACGGTCTACTGACGCCACACAGACACCACGCCATGACCTTTGTACGCGCTCATACAATCGGCTCATGAGGTTTGCCATTAGTACTCACCTGACAATAAAGTCAAACTCCGAGCCAGCGAGCATTAGGACACCCAACAAGGTGGAGAAGGCGCCATCGAGCACCGGGGCAAACATGTGCTCCAATGCCAGCACCGCCCGCCTGTGGTGATCCCCTATGGCTGTCAGGAACGCCTACAAGCAGAACAGAATTCATGTCAAGAGGATCAAAAACAAAACTTTTTGGTCATTATTGACAAAGTGAGAACTTTTCTTTGTGTCATGTTTTCCTACCAGGGCCACATGGACGGTGAACTCCACTCCAATGCCCACAGAGGCGATGAGAATGACCACGGGGACAGCGCTCAGCTTGATTCCCATCAGCCCCATGAAGCCAAACAGCTCCACGGTCATGAGAGAAAGCACCAACACCTGAAGAAGAAGGGATAAGCTTCTGTTAGGCAGGAAGGTGGTTGATAAATATATATATATATATATATATTTCAAACACAAGAGAGGACAGAAATAAGTTAAATGCTGGGCCTAAATGCAAGATCCAAAATAAATAACTTCTGTCTTCTTGTGGAGGAAATTCAAACGCTTTCTGTACGTTTTTTTTATGTATTTTTCTCTTCTGTGTGAGTCCACAATATTATAATAATAATACCATCTATCCAAAGGGGGGCTGTGTTAATTTACAGTTAACCTGGTCTTAGCATGTATGCATGACAGATAGGGGGCAATAATACACCAGGATGATATGCGTCAATATCTCTATCTTATAGAGGTGTTAAGAAACTATACACGATGGCAAAATATGCGTTTCGGAGTGTGTGTGTGTGTGTGTGTGTGTGTGTGTGTGTGTGTGTGTGTGTGTGTGTGTGTGTGTGCGTGTGTGTGGAGGCTTCAGTAAAAAGCGGGACAGGAGCTGGGAGTAAATGCCATTATCAGCTGACAGGCGTCAGGTTACATGGGGCCCAAATCCTTTGAAGAGGGCTGAGGTGGGCAGGGGAGGGAGCGGTGTGTGTGTGTGTGTGTGTGTGTGTGTGTGTGTGTGTGTGTGTGTGTGTGTGTGTGTGTGTGTGTGTGTGTGTGTGTGTGTGTGTGAGAGAGAGAGTACGTATACAGAGTATGTGTGTCCAGCCGGGTGTATGTGTGTGTCTGTCTCTGTTGACACTCGAGATCTTGCATCTTCAGTGATCTGATCCCAAGTGGAGAGATATATTGAGAAAACTATTTGGACTACTATATTATTTTTACGATTTTAGTAGACTTAGTTCTTCAAACTCTGGCACTATTTAAAAGTCTCAACCTGTGTTTTTTCCTTTTTTTTCTCCCCCTTTTATATTTTCTCACACTTTTCCCACAGATAAAATGGGAGGTGGGAACAACACAACATCACAAGTGATCACTCTAGATGCGGTTGAGACCGATTCAAGTGTGAACAGCAATCAGCATCAAGCGGATTAGAAACATCTGTATGTATCACAGCACGAGAACCAATGTTTAAAACAGGCCTGTCCCTGTGCTTGAGATGGATTTCTGGGCAAATAGCTCGGAGGGCTGGCGGTGGTCTGATCCTTGACAGAGCAAATGCTTAAACTTGACGCCTATCCATAACTTGTCCTTTTGATCTTGCTAGTAAAGCCTGAAGGATGAACACGAGGTCCCCTCCTCCCCTGTTTAAGGGCTCGGGTGGCCTGGCCACTGCCTGTCATAAAATACAACCCACCAGAGAGAAAGACCAGAGCGCTCCGTGTCTGTGTGAATTATGTACCTGCATGTTTACACGTTCGTACTGCGTGTGCGCAAGTATATACATGTCTGCGTGTGTGCTTAAAGTGTGTATCCGTGAGCCTGCGTATGTGAATGCGTGTTTGCGCGTAACCTTGGAAACTCTTCTCGTGAGAGGACGGGGAGCGTAGGAGTGTGGAGGATGGAAATAAAATCTACGTTTTTATAGGTTTAGAGTGGGAGCAAGTTGTCTGAGCAACGTTGTGTCCTCTCCCCATTTATTTCAACGTTGGTGTCTGGGAGTGTTGGACTAGACTAAACAGACAGGCCCTAACAAAACAGCACAAGATAAACACTGGTGACTGAGGCTACAATAACACACAGCAGCCCCTTTTTTGACTCCGTCCTCTCTTAGATGCCTTCTGGACCACACATTAAAAAATAAAAAAAACAGGAATTAAATGCCAGGCAAGAGGAAAGGCGAAGTAATACGCTCATCAAACGGAGAGCGCAGAGGGTGAGTTTTTTCGCCCATTATCAACCACGATGTATGTCTGTTGGTTTTCTCCAGCACTCACTATGATGCCGGCGGTCCACGGGTTGAGCAGGAACAGAGCACAGACCAGAAAGGTGCAGGCGAGCACGACACTGATGGACAGCAGGAGCCAGTGGCGCAGACTGACATACTGTTCCCAGAACAGGAAAGGGTAGCCGTTGGGGTAGGAGGGGAGGTTTTGTCGGCTGTAGTTGCCGCAGATAGCCCGCACGCTCTCGATGGCCTCCACAAACTGCGCCGTTTCCCGGAGCCCGTTGAGGTAGAAGGGGAACTGTGCGTATTCGATGGGCTCAGCAGCCGGGACTGGATGGAGAGACAATGGGGAGGAAGGTCAATTAGTTAGAAGGGAGCGGAAAAAAGGAGGAGAACTTGATCTTTATCTAGCCGTAAGCACCACATCATTTTATTAGACCCCATGCAGCAATTGATGTTGGTTTGGCACTTCGGGGCTTTAGAAGCAGAAGCCACACAGCCTTGAATAATGATGGCATTTTAATTTAGAGAAATAGATTATTTTGGAGCGATTACATCTGTAGATGATGTGTGTTGTCTATTCTGATTAACTGGCATCAGGTTCTGATCATTTAGTGCATCTGCAGAAATCATTTTACACTCTTCAGCCAAACCACCAATATCAAGGCTTTCCCTCCCTAATCCTACCTTGTTCCAAGAGCAGCTACATCTGTGTGTGTGTGTGTGTGTGTGTGTGTGTGTGTGTGTGTGTGTGTGTGTGTGTGGTAGGCGGAGCAGCCTGAAACAGAGCTCCATTGACTCAAACCCAGCCAGTCTGTGGCCCAGCCTGGCTAATGAGGACCTATCAGTTCCAGACACAGCAGAGTGTCAGAGCTAACTGTGATTCACGGTAATTACAATGTCAGAATCACCGCCATTACCACACCCCAAGCTTAGCACCGCCGCATAAAGGTTATTGTAGATGCATAAACACGCATACCTGCCTGTCACTCTGCTATGAAGTCATATTTTGGTGCTGTCAAAACGGTGCGCTCATTCAGACTTTTGACTTTTGCTCGCAGTGTAATTAACAACACATTGCTGCATATGGCAGAATCCACATCGGCTTTTTTTTTATGATGAAAATACACAAGTTGTGGGACTATCTGGCGTTGGAGCGAGCGTGTATATTCCACAGTGCCTGCAGGTCGTCAGACAGCAGCACTTGCTAACATGGTTTGGCTCGTTATAATCTCAACTATAAATTTCCATCAGGACACCAGTTGGCTGTTGGCCAACATAGATCTGCTCCGGGGGGCGCAGTCATGCACTTCACGCTGCTTATCTAATCATATCCGCCCCCCTCCATGTAAAGGACTTCCTGCTTGTTATCCAATTGTGCTTCCCACCCAAACCAAGTCTCTCCTTGTTATCCAATCATTTTCCTCCCCTGTGGTGCACTTCCTGACTTGCACCAAATCACAGGCTAGAATCAAACAACAACATGACTGTACTTTTTATTTATGTGAGTTACAGTCTGTGTGTGTGGCAGGGAAACGAAAATAGGGTGTGTGTAGGGTTTGGGGTCGCTGAGTTTTAATAATGTGTGTGTGTATGTGTGTCTGTGTGTGTGTGTGTGTGTGTGTGTGTGTGTGTGTGTGTGTGTGTGTGTGTGTGTGTGTGTGTGTGTGAGAGTTTAGGGCTAGGGCTAGGGCCCCATGGTAGCCAGGATTATAGCATTCACCACAGGCACCATTAGAAGAACCACAGTGAGCCGTGTCTTGGTCCTCAGCCTTGCAACCTGAGCTCACACACACACACACACACACACACACACACACACACACACACACACACACACACTGCAGTGGTACTGTAAAGTCTACTACCTCACTTAAAGCTAAGAGGCAGACAAGGAGCAATAACTCAAACCACAAGAGGTAAACACTGCTCACATGTAGCAGCCGCCTTATGGAACCTAAAAAAAGATGCAGTTGAGACCAATGAGCCCCACAAAAAGTTGGCTTGAAATTTCAGTAAATGCAATTTGTTCAACTGCACCGTGCAGCAAATATGGACTTTATCATTTCAAATTAGCTTAATTTGCTGGAGCAAATGCTATTATTGACATTTCCTTCCTTGGGTCAAAGCAAACCTTCATTCCATTACACCATAAGGCTTCCTGCTTTTAATTCTAGCATATGTTGCGTATACATATACATGCTGACTTACTGCTGAGGCGTGTCTCGGGCATGGAGTCGGTACGGTCGTGGAGCCACTCAGGAGGGTGCGGGCGAATGTTGGCCTGTGAAGCAGCGTACGCCACAGGATCATTGCTGACCCAGGCGGTCAGGTAGATGTAGAACGCCCCGGGGTTGATGATCCCATCCGCATCCACAAGCCTCTGACGAGTCAGCTGCAAAATCCAGAAAGGGGATGAATTAGCGATGGTAGCATAATTACTAATGCATGCATCTGCATTACATTAGCTCCTTCACATTAACAATGGGCTGAGCCACATTTAAAAATGGAATAATTAGCAAATGAAAAAAAGGTCTAAAAGAATTCAGTGGAGTCTGCATATTGCGGCCGTTATGTATACATTGGACACAAAAAGATATTGTGGAAATAAGACATGTTTAACGAAAACATTTTACAGGTGAGCCGACCACAGAAATGCTTACTTATACACATGCATGAGTGCAAGAGAACGGACCAGCTTTCAAAATAAGAGTCAAATATTAGTCCCTCTCTCTTTCCAACCAAAGAAAAATCAACAAGTCAAACACTGGTCGCCTTTCTGAGAATTCCCGTACTTCTCATCACGGCTTCCCAGAATTATCATGCCACATTAAAACATGGAAAATGTTGAATCAGCTTCTCCCTTTACATACAGTAGATATTGGCTGGCCAACCTCAGGCCCAATGTCCTGACCAACTCTGAATACATTTCGGATGGAAGCCCTGCAGCAATTTTCTGCCAGGAAGCAGCTGCGGAAGATGAATGTTCTACCAAGTATTAATTCTAATAGTGGGAAATGTACCAGTACATTCATATATGTTGTGTTAGACAAGCTCTAATTTGGCATTCTGGCTCCTGTACCTGTTGCTCAGAGCTTTTTATGATCACCAGCTCTCATTTAAGTCCAGGTGGGTACTTTAGTATATACATTTCTGATTCTACTAAAATACTTTTCTTTAACAAGTTGCAATTTGCCATGTGTGGATACAAAAATGTATATAAAATAGTCAAGAATAGGTTTGGTTTTGAATATCAATACCTATGGCTGTGTGCTTAAATGCTAATGTTACGGAGTTAGAAATACACTGTCATTTTTTATTTTCAATGTATTATATTTCATTTTTGTTTATTATTCAACGATCCTGTTGAAGTGTGTGTGTGTGAATTTCATTTTGAAGAGTTAAATCTGTTTCCTGTGGAAATTGCGTTTCACCTCTTCGGTGCCTCCTAGGCTCCCGTAGTCCCGTCTCTCCCTCACTTAAGTTTCATACTTTTGGAGGTGAGTTGTGGGGAAAACGATGTAGCACTATTTTGTTATATTCTTTAAAAAAAAAAGTAACCGTTTGTCACACAAGGAAGCTGATGTGCAGCGAGGAAGACCAGAAGGCAATGTCTGTGTTTTATTGTCTTCTGCAGAATAAATGAATGTTGGAAAATTCATATGGGTCGACCTCTTCCATGCCCTGAACACATTCGTTACACTGGTGTCGTGACCTTCGGATCTTCAGATCGGCTTGATGCTCATCGCCATGGATGCTGTGCTGACGTCCTGATTCGCCTCTGAAGACTATTGTGGTCATATCAGGTTTTTAAAAAAAAAAAAAAAAAAAGATTGTGGATTAGGGCATAGTGCTTTAAATTGTTTATCTTCAATATGTCAATGACTTTTGATTATTGATATATTATTATTCTCTTTTGTTTTTGTTTATTTTTGGTTCTAAATACACAACGTAAGTGCACTTATTGGTTATAAACGGCCTCTAAAGTAACTATGGATGAGTTTGCTAGCCCTACTCTGCCAAAGGGAAGGGGTGTTTTCCTCAGCCGTATTGCTGGCAGTAGAAATGTCCTTTACAATAATTCACTACATGCCCTGAAAATATTATGCTGGGTAAAATAAACCAGCAGCAACCTGATTAGTGTTTCTCGGCAGCTCTATGGATGCAATGTCCATATAATATGTGTGACTACTGGATGAATTGCCATGACATTTATGGTGCAAAGACAATGAATCGTAAAGACTTTGGTGATCCTCTGACTTTTCTGCTCCTGCCCCATTTACATTGTAGTTAATGTTACTCTCAGTCTCAGAAACCAGAGCTGGGTGATAAAACCCATGTTTAAAAAGTCTCTGTAAGCCTGTAGCTAACCTCCTGACATCCAGCCACTATGAATCAGACCAAACCCACACGGAGTGTTTCTGTCTGGTTGCTGATTGTTCCCAAGCCGTTTCAGTCGGCGTCACTTGCTGTGAGTAGGTAGACAAGAATGGCCGTCTCGCTCAGAGCCATTACTTTCTCCCTCCCATGTGGAACCGGAGGAGTGTAGCCTAGCATTGCTACCTCCTGAGAGGTAAAACCATTACTGCACACCGCTCTGCCACTCTCCCTTCTAGGAACCATAAATCCCTCCTTCACTGAGGCAGGGAGAGTTTTGGGGGTGAAGCTGGACTCATGGGGTTAGGTGGATAAAGAAAGGATGAGGTTGTTGTTTTTTTAGATGGGTGGGAGGGTGAGGAGAGAAAAATTGCTTGAGTTAGCGTAACAATAAAAAAATTGGCTGGAGTCCCTGAGCACGTCTGTGTGCAGTTAACCTGGTTGTTAACACTGAAGGAAATGCCACCCAGCAAATGGAGTAGAGCTATAAAAATAACACAACATCTGTACAAATGTTGCTCACACTTGCTTCCCCTGACCCCTACGGGTACCCAGAATGCCCAGCTCCACGAACCGACCCGGCCCTGAGAAGAAAAGTGCTCTTGATAGCGTTAGCATGGCCATCCTGGGCACTTTTAAAACTTTCCACCTCCTCTATCTCTCCATACCGATCTCCTTCTGTATTCCCCCTCCAAGCTTTCTCTTTCTCTTGCCTTACATTCAAACCACACACAAAGACATACACAGACAGCAAGCAACACTATGACTCCATAAGGAATGAATGGTCGCCCTGCACAGAGGGAAATGCTAGCAGCAGCCGATCAAAGCCAGAACACCTTCTGCATAGATCCATGGAGTGGCATATCAAAATAAAACATCAAGCTTTGCAATTTGCCAAGGTTGGAAAAGATCTGGTCCTCATTTTGAGACACACAAAAAACCCAGCTTCTGCTGTAAAGTGCACAGACAAAAGCAGAACACACACTCAAAACATACAGATGCACACACAGAGCTGCCTCAAAGAAACCACGTGTTTCAGCTCCCCTCATTGAAAGAGGACACAGCAGTGGAGCGCTGAGGGAGGGAAAAGGGAGGGAGGAAGGAACGGAGAGAGAGAGAGAGAGAGAGAGAGAGAGAGAGAGAGAGAGAGAGAGAGTGCAAGAGTGGTAGTGCGAGCACAGGAGTTAGTGTAGGAGAGAGAGAGAGAGAGAGAGGAGGGGAGGGGGGGCAAGAGAGAGAGCCGGATTCCAGAGGATCTGGATTGAATTTAACAGTGGGATACGCAACAACTGTATGTCTTCAAGCTGTCACAGGAAGCCCAGGCAGCTCTGTTGGCGGCCCCCACGCCTCACGGCAAATACACTTCCCTCACAGGCACAGGAAGTGATGTCACAGGGCCGCACACCAGGATTTGCCTCTACTTCCTGCAGGTTAGTGGAAGGGATGGGGAGAGTAGTATGCTGCTGCAATGGGGCTCAATGGGTAAGAAAAAAGCCAAAAACAAACAGCTAAGAGTACGGGTGGGGCTTTCATACTGTGTGAGATGCACGACTTGAACACAGTCTCACACACAAATCATAAATATGAATAAAAAGACAAGACACAGCGGAGCTATATGTCCAAGTGAATTATATTTGAGGAAAATTATCTCAGTGTTGAAAAGGACCTGGCTTGTTTTTTGTTTGGAGTTTTCAAAAATCCTGGCCAAGAATTTTGTTTTTATAATTCCCTAGTTCCTTATCTGCTGTTTTGTGCCGTTTTCCTGCCAAAGAATGCAGCAATGCATGTATGTTGTTTCTTTGAGGTGGCACTAAACTAAAAACAGAGTGCAGAGCCCCGTTGAAGCTTCCGCTGGACCTCCTCTTCAGGCCTTAGCTGCTCCATAGCTCGACTTGTGCCATTGTTGGATGTCAAAAACTCCTCCACACTGCAGACGGGGCTCACTTCAACAGCTGAACTTTGTCAGAAGATTATGATTACTGTGTGTACTGGAGTGATGAAATATGTGTGCTTTTCTACCCAAAAAGTAATGTGCTGCAATGAAAGCACTGGACAGCAAAACTGTTAATGTTTAAAAAAATCATTCATCATTTAGCTGCATAGTGAGGCCAAGTCAAAAATATGCAACAAATATGCAAATCCTTTCAGTTACATTTTCACAATTCGAAATATTTGTCTTTACCACGGGACTGCAAAATCCAGGGGAATTATTTATAGCCCCATTGGGGCCCGCATAAGTTTCTATGTTGTGCACAGATTTCTTCCAGCCTTCCAACTTCTCACACACAGAACTGTGTCTGGAATCACTAACAAACTCAAAAGGCTTGATGCTAAGGGAAGATGTCTCACTGTCAAGGTGCTGCACACACACACACAGAACTACTGAGTGTGACAAATGGTTTAAACGAAGAGTTAATAGGTTTTTCAGAGGCAGGCTGCAGCCCCAGTGAGAGCTTTAAATTCCTGGGCTTGGTAAACTCATCACCGAGAGGAGATGAAGACAGACACAGGGAGAAAGAGAAAAAGGCGGGATGGAGAGGGGCGGTCTTTAAGCTGGGGTGTGGCTCTTCCAGCCTCCATACCATTGGACAAAACACACAAACATACATGGACACACGAAAAGGAGAAAGCAGTTTTAACACCGCCGTCTGTATCCTCAGATCGCAGTCCTTGTAAAACAGTTGAATCACTTTTAATGGTGGGAATAACCGACCCAGACTTAAATCCTACACATACCAGGTTGAAGTTGATGGGCTTCTCTCTGCGTCCTGTCTGCACCAACAGCTTGTATGCCAGAACGCCGTCATCGGAGCCATTCCTGTAGCTGTTGTAAGTGATGCGGCCGGCCTCCCAGTCCTTGTCAAATGCCTGCTGGAGACCTGCAGGAAAACCACAACAAAACAGATTGGTTAGATGTGGATGTTTGGAAAGGTTACATGCCCTGTTATCTTCATTCTTCCTCCGCAACACACTCATAAAGCTGAGTTCAAAAAGAAAAACAACACACAACAACCCAGCATGGCACAAGATGGTATAACACAACACTGCAACCTAACCCTAACCCTATAATAAGCCTGATTGATTTAATATAGTAACTTTGTTCCATTCTCAACCACCAAACAAGAGTTCAAAAGCCCCCTCCTCCCCCCAAAATGCTGCTTTTGATTCAAAGCCATCATTAGGGAATATATAAGCAACATATGTCTACTTTTCTATACTACTCTGTAATCCATATGTGTATCACTCTCCCCCTCTCGGCTCTCCCCCAAGGCTCATGCTGTGGTCCGTCTGTGGGAGATGTTGTTTTGGGTCTCGTTCCGAGGCCTGTCTGGCTCCAATTTGTCCCACCATTGCAGAGAGCAATATCAGACACAGTTCTCTCTCTTTCTCTCTCACCCGCACACTCTCTGTGTGGTTCCCAGCCGGCTCACATCGCACACACACAGACTCACACAATGTGGTTTACCGTTACGGGCAAGTCAGCGCTTCCTCACTGAAAATGAAGCCATTCTCGGATTTGGGTTGACATGTGGAAGATAATATTCTTGTCCAGGGGCACTTTACAATTCTTAGGAACAGTCAGTGCCCGGTATACAACCAGCAACCCATCCAAAAGTGAATCCTGCCTTCCTACGACATGAATACAGGGCCCCTATACAATTCCAACGGGTGGTGTGGTGCTTGTTTTATGCCAAATATTTCAGATTTTTTGATGAATAGATCATAATGAAAAATGACAAACACTAGGAGCAGTGCTAATATGAGTTGGATGAATGTCAGTTTGCGCTGCCGACATCATCTTTACAGCCAAAGGTTCTCACATTCGGTATATTGCCTGAGGCCAACTATAAAAATACGCCCTCCCACATCGTCTTCCTCCGTCAGCCCCACTTATGGACGATACAAGTGACTTTAACCAGGCTACTGTCAGTGTCCATTTTGAAATCCCGCCTACTTCTGAACTCCTGCCCAACATCTTGTTTCCTGCAGCTTTATGTCAAAACATAGAAGAAAACTATGAACTCAAGACTGTTTCCTGAGAAAGTAAATTACTCCCATGCTTGAACTAACTTGAATAGGGATGTTAAACGAGGCATTAATAACAACATCATCTGTGACATAAGTATTAGGGAAAAATATAACGACGAATCCGACTGCTGCATCCGACACAAAGAGAGTTCTTTCCTCAGTGTGAGCGCATGCACTTTTGGTCTGGTTGGGATGGGGATTATCAAGCTTGATTTTTTTTTTACCTTGCAGCCACTCCCTGAAGTAGTGAAGCCACATACGGGGCAGCTGCCCGTTGTCCTCCTTCAGCACGTAGCGAATCGTGTGGAACCTCTGGTGGAGCTGGTGCAGCAGAGGCTGTTTCTGGGCGTATTCGGCCCGCTGCGTCACCACGTACATGTTGTAGAAGGAGAAGAACTTGAACTGGGCACCGATGAAGTCGTACTCGCTGGTCTCTCTGGGCACGATGTCCGTCAACTCCAGGCCATCCCTCACCTGGGTGGTCCCGTAGAGACTGACTACCAGCAGGCAGAAGAACAGCACAATCACCACCACCTGAACACAGAAGGACGAAGAAGATCATCAATCAAGTCACTGCACGATGGCAAATGACGGATTCCGCTTACTCTAATTACTGCTCAAACCATGTTGCATATTCTGAATGAGGGAAGAGCAAACTTGTGGATACAGTGCATATTCTAAAGGTGGATGGATGTGAGCAACATATTCCAAAAGCTCACAAAAGGCTTCCAGAAAAAAAGAAAGCCTACATTTAAATTAGCTATAAACTGTAAATGACAGTCACATCGCTAAAATCTCCCTGACATGGCAAGAACAACACAAGCAGTCAGATGATTGGAGAGATTTTAAATAACTCCACGGCTAGCCAAAGGCGAACGTTAAAATGACGATCAAAAGTGGTTTCCTTTCAGTTATTCAACAATAAGGGGAGTCTTGGATTAAGGCATCAGAGGAGTGCATGAAGCAATTTGGCAATATGGTGAAACATCTGACCGTGTGATGAAAAGACCAAGATTCTCTAATAATCTCAATTACAGGCCTCCAGATGATTTTAGCTCTGGAAGGCGTTCAAATGACTGGCCACCCACTTGACTGAGGTCAGACTGTGTGTGTGCTTGTATGTGACTCAGATATGACCACAACCTCCAGCCCAGACTTCCTCCTACTATTCGCTCTGGTGACTAATCCTCCCTTTCAAATTATCACCACGGCAAGTCAGCGCCAACACAGTCTCCCCCTCACACAGAAGCTTCCACAGAGACGCTGAACTCACCTTGGTGGTGGGCTGCAGAAGGAACGGAGCGTAGTGCCTCTCCGCAAAAGAGGCCAGGGTCCAGCGGGAACAGGGAGGGTCGAGGCAGCGCAGGCCCAACGAGCCCTCTCCGTACTGGGACAGGAGGTCCCGTGTGGAGCTGTTGTTCTCTGGGCCCTGGCCAGTCGATGAGGCTGGATCACCCTGAGGAGCTGAGCTGGCACTTACAGTCGGGGCAGCAGGAGGAGGAGGAGGAGGAGGAGGAGGAGGAGCAGGGTGATGATGGGAGAAGGTGGCAGAACCTCGAGATCCCCCGTTACCTCGGCTCCCGCTGTTGTTATTGTTGTTATTGCCGTGCTTGCTACCGCTGCCGCTGGCGTGGCCGCTGGCGTGGCCGCTGTAATAGTCGTTGCTGGGGTTGCTCCTCGTAGGAGCTGGGTTCATGGGCTGCACAGAGATCTGGGATCTGGGCTCAGCCGTGGTGTAGAACACCTGAGTCCGGGGGTCGTACTCCGTCCTGAGCTGCACCGTGGACTGCATGGTGATTTGGGTCTGCTGGGCAAAACCATGGCTGCTGTAGGAGGGCGGGGGGCTGCCGTAACTCGGGGGAGGCGTGCGGTATAAAGGAGGAGGGGTGCGATAGGATGGGGGAGGGCTGTAGCGACTCCCGTCCGCCCCATCCAGGTACGCATGGGGCTCGATCTGGATCACACGATTGGCACATGGGCTGAAGAGATAAAGACAGTGGAAAAATGTCAAGACTGAAAACATTCATAGTTATGGTATTCTATAATAGTATGTGGAAAGATTAATTAATTTGATCTCTTATCTGCCCATATTATAATTAAACTTATTTTTCTCTCTGCCAACAGCATGAAATATAGAGCTGAGACCCAACAAGGGAATTTAATAGTGTGTGTGTGTGTAGATCCATATGATCGCTGTGCCAACAAGCATGCCCAGACTGGCAGACTGGTTCAGTTTAATAAAGACTGTGACAGATAAACACAGTGAAACAACCAAAGCAGCCAGACAGAAACAGACAACTTAAGCAGTAATTAGGCTGTGACAGAGGAGGATTAAGGTGACGATAACTTAGAGATAGCGGTGTGTTAGAGTCATTCATTGTCAGATCACAGACCATAAAAGGAAGAATTAACAAACGGGAGCGCAAGTTCACTGTCATCAGACGAAAGAACGTGTGTGTGTGTGTGTGTCTGTAGGCGTGTGCACACACCTGTAGAAGCAGCAGAAAATGTCGAACCGCCTGTCTTCGCGCCGGTAGAGGTCCATGCTGAGGATGGCGGGGAAGATGAGCAGCACCATGGCAAAGTTGAACACCACCACCACTGCAGCCTGCAAGAGACACAGGAAGCAGTATGTTAGTTTGTGAGCATAGCTTTTAGAAAATAAATAAATAATGGATTAGGAATTTGTATACAGTTGAGAAGTGATGACAGAGACGGAGAAGGTAAACACGGAGAAGATAGTTGTGGTGGGATGAAGTCTTAATCAACCGGGGCTTTAAAAGGGCGGCGGCAAAAGATTAAAATCCAACGGAAATGAAAAATAAGCAGAATACTTATTTTTTTTATATAATCCCGAGGTTCCACTGTAATTAACGAAAAGGAATTTCTCAATAATTATCCCTGCATCTCCATTCATGCACAAGTTCCAAGTTGCAAAAATGATTGTTGATTGTGAAGATGTCATATGGCCTCAAAGAAGTATTGTCTCCTAAAATACATCCACCTTGAAACAACACTCTCTGTACAAGCTGCCGCCGAGGCAAAAGAATGCCTTTCAACACATTTTCAATTCCTCGCAGGACAAAAACACTGAGTGTGCAGAGAAAAGGCGAGGCTTGTGTGAGTGTAATAGAAGCCGGTGCAGTGTTGTGGTTAAGTATTTGAAGGTGGTGCACTGGAGCAGAGGGTGGGGGTTGGGGTTAGGTTGGGGCCCTGCCCAGAGTGCAATCTGGATCTGGCGTAGTTGCCAGACCACTACTTGCACGCACACACGCACACAATCCCGTGTGTGTGCCAGACCACCCAAGGAGACGGAGGCCCGCGGGGCCTGAGGTGATGAGCAGGCGCTGCGGCTGTACAGACAACACACACACACACACGTATCTACTGCCATCTTAAAAAACGGTGAAGCCTCCTACTTCAACCACACCTTAACACCAACCAGACCCAGACACAGACACGCACATCCTCGCCCTCCCTCATTCCTCAGCTATCAACTCCGTCAACAAGAGAGAGGAATAATGTGAGAGAAGGAAGCTTCTGTAAGTAGAGGAAGAACAATGCATTCTCAATACGCCAGACAGATACAGGACAACTCCACTCACTATCAGACACATAGTGACCGCTAGCTGACCCGGGAGGAGATGTTTCATCACATCTGTCCTCGGCGCACGAACATGTGTGTGTGTGTGTGTGTTCCTGAGTGTGTTTTTGTGTTGTTATCTGGACAAGATTTCACTTTTTTTCTTTTTTTCCAAACTGATGGAATGAAGCGAATGAGAGACATAACGGAGGAAAGAGAGAGCGGTGAATCCATGGAGGAGTCGACCACAGGAAGTGATTAATGCTGATAAAGAGACGCACATACTAAAACACACATCTCTACGAGGCGGAGAGATGACTACCGCTGATTGCGGGTTGTGATGTGTGTGTGTGTGTGTTCCATAATAAAAGATGGGTATCAGCATGATTGTCTGCCTCACTGCAAGTCTGCCCTCTACCAGTCACAAAACCACAAGTGCAAAGTATGCATGCTATGCGCATCTGTGTGTGCGCGTTATGAATGCACGCGTGTGCATGCGTGCCTGTCTCCAAGTGTGTGTGTTTGTGTGCAAAAAAAAAAAAAGAGGCTTCATGGATTAGACCCATGGGGTAAATGGATCATGTTGGACAGACTCGCTGTACTAAAGCCATCTATCCACACATGCTAATATTGTACTCACTGTGGCGACATCTTGCCTCACTCTGTGTGTGTGTGTGAGAGAGAGAGAGAGTGAGAGTAAGTAGGACAGGGGTGTACTGTACGCTGTACGTATAGCACAGGCACAATTCTACCCAACTGCAAATTATTGCAAATTTGATTGAGTACTTTAGATGCTAGTACCTCATTTTGCACACTTCTGATGTTTTCCCCAGAAAGTAATGAGCCAGCATAAAGCTTCTGAGATTGAACTGCACAATTAATGATACGATATTGCTTCACACATATCAGTGATTATTAGGAGGCATCTTGTCCCGGTTTTCACTGTTCTGGTGATGTCTATAATTACTGACAGATGTTAGAGAAGTCAGAGCTCCCCTCTGGATCCCCCCCTCTCCACACACACACACACACACACACACGGACAAACAGCTAGACCTTTGCTTTCTAAAGCTCCCACACAGGTACTACAACTCACAACGCACACATGCACATGAGCGTGAGGATATGCAAGTACACACGCACACGCAGAGGGATTTGGTTACAGCCGCAATCTGGACAGACACCGGGCCCACCACTAAACAGCTTCAAAGAGGGAGGCAGAGGGCTGGATGATTTAACAAAACACACACATGCACACTTTCAGTTTGATGAAAGAAATCAATAAAACAACTGTCTGGTGAAATCTGGAGCCAATGAGGACTGGAACAGGACTATTAGTGAGAGGGGCCCCACAACTAAACTCTCTCTCACAGACACACACACACACACTCTTGCGGGCATACCTGTAGAGAAAAGGCTCTGAGCGCTGGGATGGGGATGAGGGCTGCCATGAAGAAAGCTGTGACATTACTGATGGAGGTGAGAGCCACGCTTGCCCCGGTCCGCTTCAGACACTCCCCCGTACGGTCCTGAGAGACAGAGACAGACAGGTAGATGAAAGGAAAAGCAATGAAACTTGACTCTTTTGATCAGGTTGTCGCCGAAGGCAAACGTGTAATACTTGAGATTATGTACAATTATCATAATACTGATATGACTGACAGTGATTGCAATGTTTCTCAAAGCCCTCAAGTGCTCTTAAATAAGCCACCTGGGCCTGTCTACTTCTGTTTGAAGAATAACGATAAAAGTAGAAAGAAATGGCACGCCGTCGCTCAAAACAAATACATTCTTTGTGTAATCAAGCCTGTTAGTTGATTGGCTGCACACACACACCGGGTGTGGCGGCAATTGTGTGTAGATTTGAGGGACATGCAGGACCACACACAGAGTGTCTGCAGGCGTGTGTGTGTGTGTGTGTGTGTGTGTTTCAGATAGGAGAGATCAGGTTCAGCTCTGTTTAGTTTTCATCTCAGCCACACAAAGGAAGTCGGGATGAGGGATGCAACGCTGGAAGGGGAGGAAAGCAGGAGAAAACAAAAACAAGCAAATACATGCCTGTGTTTTCCCCCCTCTGGAGATAAAGAGTTATCCCGCTCCACACACACACACACACACACACACACACACACACACACACACACACACACACACACACACACACACACATAAGCCCACATGAGGTATCTATCGAAATATACACTTTATTTACTGGTTTCTGCAAGTTTTTTTCTTCTTCTGTCTACTTGAGAGGACAATTATTGTATTAATGATCTAAAATAGACTGCGATGGTCCCAGTTCTGTTTTCACATATTGAATATGGAGCATGGCTTAGATAAGCAGGCTGAGTGTGTGGCACATGCGGCAGGCTGTTAGATGCTACATCACAGGCACCGACAGGCTTTTACACCACATTCCTCCGCGGAGGAGATAAGACAGCAGAGGGATCGGAACCTCACCTCGAATGGGATCCTCTTGTTCTGTCCAGTCTCACTGAAGGCATGAGCGAGGAGGAAGACATCATCCACACCAACACCCAGAGCCAAGAAGGGGAGCACCTGTAGCACACACGCAAACGTCAGCCAAAACCATGCATCACCGTTGACAATATTTCATATCCTGTGTAATCAAGGGGTTACCTGAGTGGTGGCAGCATTGAAAGAGATGCCCAGGAGAGAGCAGAGACCCAGGCCAGCTGCCACAGACAATGTCACCAGCAGGACACCCGCCAGCCCTACAGCCCCCTGAGACTTGGCACAGTCCCACCGTAGCATGGTCAGACACGCATAGGCCAGCTGGGAACAGCAAACAAGGAGTCCATTTATCAGCCAGTCATTAAACGTCTTCCCTCCTCTTTTAACTTCCCTTCAATCCAATTGAAGTCCGGGCGACTTCGGTTGCCCAAAAGCTGTTCATGAAATATATGTATGTGTTTAGTCTTTTTTTTCGGGCTCTGTTCTCACCATCAATAGGTACCCACTGGCCACACGGATGACACTGACGTCGGAGAAGGACTTGAGAATATCTTCCAGAGTGGTGCTGGTGAAAGACAAGACCTTCTGAGACGAGTTGGCTGCCACACTCTGCAGGACCGCCTAGGGGGGGAGAGAGGGAGAGAGAGACAGAGAGAGAGAGAGAGGGAGAGAGAGAGAGAGAGAGAGAGAGAGAGAGAGGCAAACAGAAACGGAGGAAAAGCGACATTAATAATTATTGGAAAACAGGAAGAAAATCAATAAGAAATAATAGATGGTTTTTGAACAAACTTCCAAGGGCAATGAAAAAAGATTTTAACATTGAAACAACGAGCTTGAACAGGCTGTTTATGAATGAATTAAATACATCCCACAAAAAGTTTGCTCCCCCACAGTGCAGCAGCAGCAGCTCGGTGATCACTCTAGTTCAGGTTCAATGACCACACAGGCATAACTTCCTGATTCAAATGGTTTGTTAAAATATTGTATTCTTTTATAATGAGCTCCTGATCTCGTTTTCTTTCTCCGAGGTTTGTGTCTGAGCTTAATCAGCGCAAGAAAATATGACCACTACGTTTCTCCCTCAATTTAGCAGCTCAAATTTGCACCAATTTCACATGCAAACTGCCCGATTTCCATGAGCAAATAATGCACCTTAGATGTGTATTACTGAGAGAAAGCACCTCGCTGATTCAACAGTAGTAGCACCTCAGATGACAGCCAACCGGCGCCTCCAGTCTGTTCTCTAGCCCGTTTGACAAAGAACATGTAGCACACAGTACGTCTCAAGGTACAGATCAAGTAAATCTCTCTCTGTGTCTTTGAAGACAACAAAGACAAATCGCCGCCCTGAATAATGAGCTCTGCCTCTTTTGGTATTTTTTTTGGTATAGACAGTACCATGACCCATCCTCTCCCTCTCTCGCTATCTCAAGGCAGACAGATGGCTTCAACATTGAACTGCAGGTACTGCTCAGTGGGGAGCAATGCTGGCTGACACACATTAGGAAACACGCAATAGATCACACAAACACACACACAGGCGCGCACACACACACACACACACACACACACTCGCAGCCACGTGTGAACTCACACATGTGTCAGGCACATACCTACATGCATGCACATAATATTCATGCAGGCACGCCTAACCGTGAGTAATGCACGCCGCTATAAGACAGACATTTGTCATCTTTTTACTACTTTTTTTTAAATGATAGCCATCGATAAAAAGCGCCTTATTCATAGAAACGATCGCACCTCTTTTCTCGCAATCTGTGATCTCCGGGCCCCAAGACGAATGGCGCGCACACACACAAGGTCACACCATGTCGAACAGAGGTTGGGGGGGCCCCCAAAACAAAGACCAGATGATGTCACACATGAGCCACCAATGGGGCCACAGCTGGGAAAGCGATTGTGTGTGACCTTTTTGAGTGTGTTTGCATGTGTGTTTGTGCACGAGTTAGGGAGAGAGAGAGAGAGAAAGAGAGAGAGAGAGAGAGAGCAATCCAGCACTCCCTTAATGTATTCCAGACACGTTCACCCTGTTGCTCTATTGCTCCTCTCTACTGAGCATTAAGAGGAAAGCTTTAGCCTTTTACCACACACCAACAGTGGTTCTAGTATCTGTCAGGGGCCCGGGCTTTGGATGGGGCCTTTCCATGTTCACCTGTATCCGGACGTTGATTTACGATGTGGTCATAGAGGATTTAGGGTAGATTTCTTTTCTCTTTCGGTGCCCTCTTTTTTGAATCCCATTTTCTTAGTGCTTTGGCCCTTACCTCAGAGTATTTCCTCTGCCAGGCTTCTAGTATAGCTGCAGCCTTTTCTTCATTCCAGTTGATGTGGGAAACCTCCTCGTAGCCCCGAAAGTGCTCAAACATCTGCTTGGGAGTCATCAGCTGGAACATGGTCTGTAAGGCCTGGGCACTGGAAAAGGAAGAAAGGAAAGAGGAAAAGATGGAAAGGACGAAAGAGGGAGAAGAAACAGACGGAGGTCAATGACATGTTTACATGAGAATATCAGCGAGGCGATGAGCTGGCTTCTGGATTGTGCAAATGATCTAGATAATAATATAGACACTAATTAAGGACAATAGAAATGTGTTCTTACATTTTTTTTGTCCAAAACAAACTTCCCCTATACTCCAACATGCTCTCCCTCAGATTAAAAGCTATTCTCCTCCAACCAGCATCACGGCTAATATCCCTTGCAATGATATGGAATGGCAACAGGAGCCATGAGAAAATATACAGTTGCTACTAGACATACACAGTGACCTTGTTTTCTATTCAGTGTGTCTGACCCAACACGCCAGGTCCATATCTTATCTCATCTCTTCTCTATTCCAAACCAGACTGAGAAGTTGGATGGCACAAATGTTTTTTTTGACTGGATTTGATAGTGACAAAGGAACTGCCAGATCCCATTAAACGGGTATCTGGTCCTAATCTGCAAGATTCCTGATCATGTTCTGACAGATTTTAACAGGGCCGTGAGATCCAGTGTGATGAGGAATGCACCGTCCTGGTGCACACACACCAGGAAGGTAATGGAGAAAGAAAACGTATTAGTCGTTAAAATGTTACTAAAGAACAGTAGTCGAGTCAGTCTGTGTGATTTCAAATTTTAGGAACCAAGGGAGCAAGCATTAGCTAGTTGTTCTCTTTATGAATGGAATCTCTATAATATGGTGATAATGACAGTAATTGTGGCAGTTATGTCACATTCCACTGCGTGGTACGGCACGGCTGTAGCTCGACTCTTCCATGAGAAAAAGTGTCTGACTGTACCTGGAACCTGGTGCTGTTAGTGGTACCATGTCGGTCAAGGATCAGAGTGATTGGTGAAAGAGAATCGTCACTAGCGCAACTTGGGACATCCTGCATAAGACCCGTCGTTTCCATATAGCAGCGTTAACAACGGTTTACATTTTTTATTTCATATTAGATTTATTCATTTTCCAAAAAATGTCAGGCCGCAAAACTATGCCGTAAAATAAAAGCGCAGACGACGGTTGCCGATGAAATTATTAAGCGTTCAGGGTTTCACGCGGCGTCGCCACGGAGACTCCTGCTTACACCGACGGGGTACGATCGGACAGAGAAGTACCCGGTCCCAAAAGTGAGTGTGGCGGAGTCGAGCCGAACCGTGCAGTGGAAATGAGGCATTAGTAAACAAGATGTAGAAATTGAGTGCCAGCAGTAACAGCCCAATGGATAGAGCAACTAAACCACACACACACACACACACACACACACACACACACACACACACACACACACACACACACACACACACTAATGACCCAATCTTGCCAGGAAAACACAACCACAAAACAAACAACGCACCCCACTGTACTCTGGAGCCAGTTTGCGTGTAAATGTGTGTGTGTGTGTGTGTGTGTGTGTGTGTGTGTGTGTGTGTGTGTGTGTGTGTGTGTGTGTGTGGGGGGGCGGTTAACATTGTGCGCACATGCATGAGGCATCCAAACTGTAATTTCACATTAAAATAAGTGCTCCATTAGCGAAATTTTGGATAATTTGTGTAGCTTTCCTCCGTTAAAGGGAAGCTTCTTACTGCTTGATAAAATGTATGTGTTTTTAATTCCTATGTATGTTTCATATTTACATAAAATTCTTGAATAAAACAATGATAGACTGATGGTAATGTGTTGTGTTATGGAGAGCATACAGCGTATTGCACACATCAAAATATGTATATGATATATATATGAATGCTGCTTGTGCTGGAATTAAGTCCTTGGACCCCAAATCGCTGAATATTTTTGATAAACTAGACCGGCAATAGATAACTCTGCGTTCATGTTTGTGTGCGTATGAGTGGTTAGTGTCCAAGCAGAGCGTCCAGAGCTGAGCAGGAACAGCTGGAGTTCTAAGATTTCACAGGAATCTGCTAATGACTGCAAGATTTACAGCACACCGCGCACACGCACGCATGCCCGCGCTGTTTCGGAGCGCATAAAAGAGCAAGGAAAAATAAAAACACACACACACTCGCTCTCTTTTCAGAATAAGCCCTGCAGTGATCCCAGCAGTGTTTATGAGGGTGTGTATGTGTAAGTGTGGGTATGTTACCTGAGCAGGGGTCCGCTGCCGTTCTTGGTGGTCCCTCCCACGATCAGTTCCTCCTGCCAGTGCATATACTTCCTGGACAGACCATGGCAGCCGCCGCTCAGGGCCCGCGCCACGTCGAATGGCTGGTGCAATAAAAGCAACAGGCGAGAAAATAACTGTCAGAAGCTTGGCTCAAACCAAAGACTTCATGTTTAACTAAAAGTATAAATGTTGCACAGGGTTGTGTACTCCAAGGCCAAAGCTTGAGACTGACTGTGTGTGTGTGCCTACCTTTGTTGAGTTCTTATTGGGCGCAGTGAGGGGGCAGTCGGGGTCAGCAGGGTTCAGGCAGGGTCTATCCATGTAGGCGTGTCCAACATCTGCCTTTTCCAACATGTCCTCAAAGCTTTCCACGGGGAAATTTCCCTTTCGCAAATCCTCAAGGAACTCCTTGGGGTCAAAGTTGGTCCATTGCAAAGGGTCTTTACCTCTGCAGAGTTAAAAGTAAGTAGGAATACTGTTAAACCATGACTTCAACCATGTTTTAAGATGCTGTGTTTCTGTTTCTTGGGCATTTTCTAAATCCATTTTACGCAAATGTTTATTTGTACTTTGAGACATCCTTTTGGTAATAAATAAGTGAACTGAAAAATGATTACCTATGCGGCCCATTCTAAACATTCATCGCAGTTGACAGGCCGACTTCCTAGTTCAACTTTGGAATGTCAATCTAACCACAATGATTACCAACATTTTGGTCGAGCTCACTTTCAGTTTTGCCTCCAAATTCTGTGGTTTAGGTAATCTGGCTCACTGATTGCCTTATTGATTATTATTATGTTAGATAGCTAGTTATCATAATCAATGAAAATCATTCCAAAATCTGTGAAAATAAGCTTGAATTTCCCTTTTAAGAGCTAAGATGCAAGACAATTGAATCAAATGAACTGTTTTATCGACAGTGAGTGTTGTGTTTTTGTTGTGCAGGTGTAATTACTTTCTATAGTTAGATTTTAGAATACACATGGTTAGCTCTGGTTAGTTTTGTCGCAATTATGTGTGTTGGTGCGTATTTCAGATGTTTGGATGTTTTGTGTCTACATTTTATGACTCTAAACAGTCACATTTTTGTAAGCCCTTTCTTGCAAGGTGACAGAAAACAATAAATGGAGACTAACTCCCATCATGCAATGGCACAGTGCTAAATTCCTGCTCCTCCAAAACCAGTCCTTGTCTCTCGATGCCTCACACATTCCAATCTCCCTTTCTCTGAATCTCTCTCTCTCTCATTCAGACTACATTGTATGTGCTTAACCAGGCTTGGGTTATTATTCCCAGCCTTCCAACCAGAACATAGTAAAAACCTTTTTCACCATTTGAGACCAACGGGCAATACACACACACACACACACACACACACACACACACACACGCCGATGGCACACACTATGTGCATACACAAACGCACACACACACACACGCAGAGGTAAAGGCCCGCTGAGTATTACTGTAGCAGCAGGCCATTAGCGACAGAAGGGGCAGACAATGGTGTGAGGCCCAGGGCTGGAGAGAAACGATCGCCAGCGATACGCATGCCAGCAACCACTACAATAGAGCCTTCAGAGGGGACGACACACATACACACACACATGCACACACACACTCTTGTTCCTCTGTGGTGTCTCTTTGGATGGGCTGAGCGTGTTTGGGCAGCTTCTACTAAAAAAGGGTAAAAAACAAGATCTAGAGATCCAGATCTCGTCCTCCTTCGCGCTCGCCGTCTTGAAAACAATCTGAACATACTGTGACCATAAACACTAATTCCATAACCATCATGAGCTCAGCGATCAAGACCTTGTTGTGCCCAATCAGTTTGCCAACTGGCAATCATCTGATCGTGACAACTGTAATTTGACCTTGAAAGAGATCAGTCAATCTGTCGACATGCTGCGTTGGCTGGTTGTGTTGATGCTTCTTCGGAAAACATTGATTCTGACTGAAATGAAAAAATATTTTTTTCCGCATACTTACGGGAGATAGACCATTCCAGAATGGAGCTTGGCTCCCTCCCAGAAACAGTCCAAAGGGGTGATGATGAGGCAGGGATGAAGCTTTTCTATGATCTAATTGGACAAACACATGCCGACACACAGCGGGTTTGACACACATTGACAACAGCAAGCGTATAGAGGAAGAAAAAAATGTGGATTGTTCTCTTGGACAAGTCATGTTTCTATGATCCCTCCATCGAATGAAGCATTTTCATCTTACCTGATCCACAAAGTGAGTTTCTGTGACTAGTTCTCCTGATTTGTAGCATAGGTTTTCTAATTTCCATTGTCTGAAAAGGAGAACAAAAGAGTTTCTGTTCAGTTTTTGCCATGGCCATATGACACCACGAGCCCCTACATCTTCCTTCATGGAGGGGCTGCTAGTCCAAACACAACTGAATACAGGTAAACCGTAACACCATAAATAATTCACGTAAAGCTTCACGTATTTGTTGCAGGGCTGGAACATATGATGATTATATGACGGTGAGCGAAAAAGACAAGAATCAAAGCTGGAACAGAGGAAGACATGGAATAGATAGCTACCTGTTGTAAAGGTAAACATGAACTCTGCTGGCTCGGATAGCTGACTCCAGGTGCTGCAGGAGTGCATCCACCGTTAAAATATTGGCTCCCTCCTCCCGCGGCGTCTGGATCATCAGCTGAGGGTTAAACATGGCCTCCTCGCCTATATTCTGCCGCGTGTACGTCAGTTCCTGGTTCACCCGCCCGCCAACTGGAAAAAAGAAAAGGGAATGTGTTAAAACTTGCTTCTTTTTTTTCCTCTCCAAAAAACATTCTTATGGTCAAAGATGCATGATTATATGATCAATTAGATGATTATTCAGTATATATTTAAGGCTCATCATTTTCAGCTTTTATTGCTTTTATGTACCATGCACTCAAAAATTAGGTTTTTGACTACCAAAGTTTGCATTGATGACTCTTTTCTTATTTCCATTGTGATCCTTGATGTAACGACAGCGTTGAAGAAGGAGCAGGAGTGTCTCAGCAACATTAACCAACCATTAAATCTTACCGAATTAAACTCTTAACCTTTCTCGCCTAAATGTCTTTGGGTTTGATTTGCACAGGATCACTTCTTGAGCTGCAGATGTTTTAGCACATGCCGTTGTGTGCGTGTGCGTGTGTGTGTGTGTGCGTGTGTGTGTGTGTGTGTGTGTGTGTGTGTGTGTGTGTGCATCTGTGTCTCAAGAAGTGATCCTGAGCAAATCACACCCAAAGACATCTCTGCCTGCCAGAGCCCTTATCACACTTGTATCTCAAACAAAAGCACTTTGCTTACAGTGAGCTCGCACCACTGCAAAGCCAAACATCCAAACCCCTTTGAATCCAGAAGAGTAACATCATTCAAAACAGCTCAATCTTTCGAACCCCAATTATTTTTGGCTAACAATTCGGCAGCGCCAGATCACGTTGACAGCATATGTTCGTGTGTGACAGTATGTGCTTGATAAAGAGAGAGGCTCACTTCCAGGCTTTGCTCCCAGTACTGTGGTGGGGCTAAGCCCTGTGCGTGCGCTCTGAGCTCTCAGCTAGCCCGAGCTACAAAAGCAGCCTTTCAGGCCCTTTTAGCTGCCCTGCTCCACCCCAGTACAGCCAAGGCAAGTCTGGCAAAGTCTCTCTCGCAAACACACACGGACAAATGCAGCCAATTGCTGTCATACAAGCATGCACACATTTGCAGTCAAATGCAAGGGTAAACACTGAATAACCCCCCAAAAAGTGGGCCGCAAGCTATATGGAAGGACACGTTTTCATGCACGTTGCACACTCGATGCAGCCTGAGATTTGTGCGTGAGTGTGCGTCCTTTAGTTCGCTGTATCTGCGTCTGATTTATGAGCAGAGGATTTGAGCTCCTCCATCAACAGCGACTGAACGCTCGCTGAAAGCTCGAGCAATTTATAGTTATCTTCTTTCATTTGATCTCTCTCACCCACACCTACGAAAAATGCTCAGTGAGAGAAGGCCGACTGTGTGCA
Organism: Taurulus bubalis; assembly: GCF_910589615.1. Classification (NCBI taxonomy): domain Eukaryota; kingdom Metazoa; phylum Chordata; class Actinopteri; order Perciformes; family Cottidae; genus Taurulus; species Taurulus bubalis. The sequence continues at coordinate 6,490,111 of NC_136596.1, read as the reverse complement.
AACTCTGCGACATTTTATTATGGCTTAATCCAATTGAACAAGTCCGCTCGATTCGTGCAACAGCAGGCATATATATTGAATATCTTCAGCCCATTATAATGGCATTAAAGTTGAACATAAGCATGCCTGTTCTGCTGAGCCGGACCACCCAGTCAGACCAAGGGAACAGGGAGGGAGGGGGCCATGTCTCGGGGCATTAGGAGAACACACTTGATTTCTTTTTTTCTGGACTCAAACAGCATTCCCATCTGATCCTGTCTGAAGGCATGTTTATAATACTCATCATTAATAGCAGGCCTGGGATAACCGGAGCGACATGCTTTTTCACCGCGAGGCCGGCAACACGGCTACGTTACACCAGCCCTCCCTTCAAAAGAGCACGCATGGGACTGATTTAGACCCTACGCACACTGACAGTGCACTAACTAAGTCGACTTGTCGGGCGCACTCAACGCGCTAAAAGCAGAGCATGTAGCCCTGACGCTTGGTAGAAACACGGGAGAGCCGGAATGGGGAGAGAGGCGCATCCATTTTCAGTTTCCAAATGTGCAAGGGGATGAGGAATGGTCTGATTGAAGAAGAAAAAAAGATGGGAGGGCGATCTCAGAAAGAACGCACTGTGTGTTTTGAACACATTCAAAAGTTGTGGACTGCAAGCAGCGAGGAATGGGACAAGTCGATGGAATGTACGCTTTCTCTACAGGAAACAGCACATCACGGCCTCGGGCTTAGAGAATTCCACACTTCACGAGGTTACAGCGTTTTGGGGTCAACACTCGCACAGCCTCGGGGTGAAATTAACACCCCAGCTGGACCAAGAAAATGTGCGAGTGTGTGAGTATGAGCGGACCGACTGGCGAGCAAGTGTGCGTGATCGCGCGTGTGTGTGTGTGTACACACAGCTGTGTTTCTTCAATGACACATATCCCCATATTCCGTCTCCTCAGAAAACTGGTTGACCCCGGCATGTGTTGATATCTTGAAGGTGTCCCGCTCCAGGCTCGGCTGCTGTGACCTAAAACAAAGTGTCACTGGCTTTCAGATGCTTCCTGTTTCTTTCTCGTCCTCGTTCTGTCCTCTCTGCATCACTCTCTTCTCTTTCGATACATTTGCTTTTGACTGTAGATTGTTCTTTTTTTAAGTGAGGACATTTTCACATTTGGAGAGTTGTAATGTGCAAATATTTGACATTTGCACACAATAAATAGGGCCGGACGATATGGACAAATACAACTACCTTGATAACGATATTGTGAAGATATTTGTTAAATAGTCATCAGTAATGTGGATACAATGACTAAGCAGGAAAATGTATATAATAGATGAACAAGAAAAGTTCGTAAAATTACACCTACACCAGAAAAAGAAAACACTCATGTTATGAATCTAAAACAATATATAATCTCATATCACAATATCGATATATTCTCCAGCCTTAATAATACAAGTGTTGCATAATATCAATTCATTATCATTGAATCAACTTTTTAAACTCCTGTCATCAATTCATTAACCGATTAGTGAATCATTTTTTGTGAGAATAAACTAAGTACGTTGGACTGTGGACAACATTTTGGAGAGAAAAAAATGTGTTGCGTGGTAACTGATCAAAAACACTTCTTAACTAAGTACTTCTCAAAAATAAACCAGAATCAAAGTGAGAAAGGAAGAGAAGAAGAAGAGAAGAAGAAGAAGAGGAGAAGCAGGCCAATGTGTGTCACTGTATTGGAGTGCTAAGTGCGGGTATTCAGTGTGTTGCATAACATTAACCCCTGGTCCCCCCTATTCTCAAAGTAGGGGAACGGGGGGCGGTGTGGACGAAGGGAGAGAAAGTAGGTTTCTAAGGAACTGACATCACCCCCCTCCCTCCTTTCAGTTCTGAACTCCCCCTCATCTTTATACTCTCATTTTCTCTCCCTTTGCTCCATTCAGCTCTGCTCCGTGATTGGCCAGATCATGATGGCAATCAGCCCGGCCCCTCAGTCAAAGCCAGCCCACCCCCCTTTCCTCTTGCCAAATTTCTCTCTTTTCCAAGCAACACACAACGGCGTAGCCCCACCCCCTGCACATCTCTTACTCCTGACAACGGAAGCATCCCTCACTTTCAGGGAAAACATGCACCGGCGGCAAACAACGTTCAGCAGATCTAGAGCCAGTTTGAAGCCTGTGTGACTTTCGCCAGCCCCAGCAGAGGTCTGGTATAAAAATCTGACCGAGTTATAAGATGCTAAATGGCTCTTTTATGCACGTGCGGGGACCTCATGCATGCACACATGAATATACTGTATGTAGGTGCGTGGGGCTAAACACATCTTTGTGTGTGTGCGTGTGTGTGTGTGCAGAGAAAGGATTAGCTGGATTAGGCCCACTCTCAGCAGGGACCCCCTGTGGTGAGGAGGAAGCCCCCCAAAACCAGGTCATCTCTTTGCCACCAAGTCTACAGCGACCTCCCATACGCTGAGCCCCTTATACCGCCAGAGCAAAGGAAGAGGACTCCACAGCTTTTTGCAGAACACCGACAGTAACATGAGGATGGAAAATGGAAAACTACAAAAATAGCCAAATGCTACGTGGAAAGATAGTTTAACAAAGCCAATATATGAATTACATGCTTCTTGGACGTGGATGTTTTCATACATTTACAAGAAATTTGTCAGATTTACAGGAATAGATAAAAAGAAAATACCTCAAATGTGAGGAAACACCTGTTGCATGAGAACCTACTTTGTAACCTTATCAGATAAGGCAATTGATAGAAATATCATCTGCATTTACAGGATAAGACCAAATAAAGTAAAGGGCTCTCATTTGAAAAAACAGACACAGCTGCTTCTTTGTTAAAGGATAATTATCAAGTTACTTAAAAGGGAGTCCGAACCAAGCTAACGAGGCTAAACTTGAACATGCCTGTTGCATGTAGCTAACTAGTTAACTCACCAAATCCCGATTCAAAACTCAATTGAACATCTTCCAGCAACAGGAAAATGAAACCATCCACATACGGAACATAAAAAGTTGAAGTAACCTTTTGAGTTTCCCACAGCTAGTCCCTTGCGTAACATCACCACCTCCTCTTTTTTCTCCTCCTTTCCGTTTGTCTCCTTCTCAGCTGCCACTGCCAATCACCTGACTTTGATCCCCAAGAGGAACCCACCTGTTGCCTTCCTCCACCATGTATCTGCCTCTACCTCCTACCATCTGCTGTCACACTCTTTTGCTGTACTAATTAGCAACGTTTGCTGTTTCTGGAATCAGAATAGTATCTCGAGCCTTTTTATCGTGGATTGCAGCTGAAGATGAGCTGACGTGTTTGACTTGCAATTTCTCTCCCTGTTGGAGCAGCATCGGTATGAGGACTAGCAGCAATAGTTGTAGTGCCGGTGGCAGCAGCACACACAGCAGTGTTAGCAGTTCTTAATGCAGGTGTGCACACAGCCACAAATATGTGATGAAAGGCCTCACAGAGAGCCGAGACCCTATCTGACCCATGTTGAGCCCTCCCTCACTCTCTTGCTCCCCCTCTCTTCCTCTCTCCTTTTCAGCTTTCACAGAGGAGGGGGCCGCCACACAGAAGAAGAGGAAGAAGAAGAAGAAGAAGAAGAAGAAGAAGAAGAAGAAGAAGAAGAAGAAGAAGAAGAAGGGTGACCACAAACGAAGAAGAGATGAAGAAATGCTCAGAAACAGGGTGCTCTGACGTGCCTGTCGCAGAGTGTCACCTAATGCAGCTAGCTAGTCCAGCTACACACCCCCGAGCACCCCGACCCCTGACACAAATGTGACACCCCAGCTGCCCACCCCACGAACCCCCACATACCACCAACCCTCACCCCCCAACTGCAGCATTACCATATGTATGGCTTCCCTCGCCCCTGATTATGCTAATCACCTGTCCAGCCCCTGCAGCCCCTAAAATGGGTGTATTTAGCAGTCGGCTGGCTCCCAATGCAGCTTCCCCTGGGCCCGAGGTGTACATTCACACACTCCTCAATGGGCAGATTCTTCCACGTTGCTGCCTTCATTCAGGTCCCACTCTCCCCTCCCAACCCCCCCACAAAAATCCTATTCAATGTCAAAGGATTCACTAAGCAGTGGAAAGAGTAGTAGGGCAAGAAAACACTGACAGAAAGTCTGTGTTTGTAACATGTGCGTGCAGTGGTTGATTAAAAATACCCAACACATCGGACAAATGATGTATTCATTTTTGATTTGACGCCTCTGCCGCTTTAAGTGAACAGAAGTGTTCAAAACTCTCAACGCGACTCTTTTCGTCAACGTAAAAAAAAAGAGAAGAAGAATTAGAAAAACAACTCTTCCATCAACTCCAGCTCAGAGAAAGATTATCATCCTGTATATTCTGTCAGTGCCTGTCCAATGCAAGCCAGGTGAGCGACCCCCCCCTCCCAACCACCCCGGCTGCATGGACCGCCCTGCGATTGGCCCGCAGCCCAGCCATAACAGACTGTGACATGAGCCTGAACAGCCGATCTCAACCAGCCATCTCTCTGTGATTTCCTGGAAAGATGGCCCATGATTCCAGGTGTCCCAAAATCCCACATTCCAAAGTGTGGAATAGAAGAAACAGAGAAAGTGTGAAGGGAGTATTGGTAGTATTGGGTTATTGTTCTCTGTGGGTTTGCCACTTAGAGTTATCCTTTTTTCCCCATTGCACAGACATCTGATTAATGTTTTATGTAAGATAAGCAGCTTTAAATAAATAATACTGCTCAAATTTTCAGTAAACAGGCCTGAAAATCTGACCAAGCGATATTAAAGCTCAATTTACTTTTGCCCTCGCTGTGAGCGGGACAACGGTATCGGCACCCTTGATTAAAACGTTCACGCTCACACTGAAGAAGTCAACGTTTTAGGGATTTTAGGGGTTTGAAACGTGGCCTTTATTCAGCCAGCGTGCCGATGCTCGTCTTTTTCCCTCCACTGAATTTGTCATACTGCACTCCCTGCGAGCCGCCCTGGAAAAAAACGGTCGGATGTAAATGTCTAAACGGAAAACCGGGAAGACAATGACAAAAGTGAAAAAATGTAATGCCCATCAAGCCTCGCTGCACTTCATAACACAACAGCCAAGTCACAAGTTCCCAATGTCCTCATGCTTCAGCCAGACTCGCAGGGCGGTCTCAGTTCAGGAGACTATTTCACTCTGACGCATACTGACTTAATCTGTAGTCCAAACCTCTCAATCATCTGGGAGAGGAAATGTTTTATATCACTCTATCTTTATGCCTTTGCGTGTGCATGTGTGGTACTTGTGTAACTGCTGTGGCTGCCAGGTCCTATGACGTTGTGCTGTAGGAATTGCAATGAACTATACTGCTGCGTACGTAACCCATGTGTGCCAGAGGGAATGAGAAATTCCAACGACACACACACACACACACACAATTTGGAGACGTTTATAGTGCGTTTGCGTAAACCATTCTCTGTCTGAAAGGCATCAATCCGCACGCCGATCTCTCTCCTGGAGTACGGTAGGCACTGCAGCCAAAACACAAACACACTACCGCTACTATACTCCTGCTTCTTCCCTCACTCGGTCTACCCCCAAACACACACACACACACACACACACACACACACGCACACACACTCCCTCTGCTGTTTTGTACTTTCTCCACCCCTCTGGCAGTCAGAGCTGTGAGGGAGGGAAGAGAGGAAAGGGGAAGAGGGAGGGAGGGATAGGAGGGTAGGCGAGGGAAGGGAAGGAGGGAGGCCAGACCACCCTGCTCTCATGGCAGGGCTGAGTGTTTACATTGCCGTGGCTCACTCTGTAATACATCTGGCATTCTGAGGCCACTCTCTCCAGCCAGGAGGGGGGGGGGGGGGGGGTAAAGAGAGAGACCTTTCTGGCAGAGGGGAAAAAGAGAGGGAGAGAGGGAGAAAGAGAGACGGAGAGAAGGAGGTAGAGGGGGAGGGTAATTCTCTCCACAGTCTCCTGTGGTCGGTCATTCGCAGGGCTCTGGTTTTTGAATAAGAGCGCCTGAAAGAATGCAAAATGTAAACAGAGAGCTTGGAGGCATCTCAGGATGCCGTTTGTGAATGGGGAGTGCATTCACGCGTGTACACACGCACACAGAGCACGGTTAGCGAGCAGATCTTTTTTTTCTGAAATTTACCCTCGCCAGGTAGGGGTGGGACACACACACACAACTGCTTTCAAGTGAGGGAGAGGTAGCCTGAGAAAACAGCGCTGCAAGTCTGTGTACAGTACCAGAGGCGCAATGTTTCCCCACACTAAATCCCTCACCAGCAGGCCTGCACTTTTCATCAACTCGTAAAGTTTAACACAACATGCTGGAATGTTATTCCTTCTATAGCGCTTTAATCCTGTTTGTAGTGAACGGATAAACACAAACCTAATTGAGGCCAGTTTGGAGAATGTAAAAAAAAAGAAAATATGTGTGTATGCTCATGTTTGTGTGCAACTGTGCTGATGGAGAGAGAAAGATGGATGGCTCTATGTAGTGGATTCTGTGCAAGCTAGGAACGAATATTGGGTGTGGGCGCATTTTGTGTGTGTGTGTGTGCGTGTGTGTGTGTGTGTGTTTGATTGCTTGCGGCTGCTGAATGAAAGCAGTTGGAGATGGAGTGTGAGGGACAGAGTGAAAGAGGAGGAAAACGGATGAATAAAGAGGAGAAATAGCCCGCCATGCCAGCCAGGATCAACCACCTACTCGCTCGCGGAACAAGAACTGCAAAGCCTCTCTGCGTGTGTGCGTGTGTGTGTGTGTGTGTGTGTGTGTGTGTGTGTGTGTGTGTGTGTGTGTGTGTGTGTGTGTGTGTGTATGCATCCATGCATGTATCAATACTCCCATACACATCAAACGCCAGATAATTCAATCATGCAAACCACAATCCTCTCAATGGAGACGCCACATTCAGGGCTCTCCTCCTTCTCCTCCTCCTCCTCCTCCTCCTCCTCCTCATCCTCCTCTTCATCTTCGTCCACAAGAAAGGATGTCAGGGTATCTTCCGCATGCACTTAACATCATACCGCTCCTCTCTCCGCTGCCATTACCAGCAAAACAACAAAACAACCACCAACTCTGTCAACTCAGCTCTTAATCACACTAGATACAAAACAGACATGGGAGTGAGGGAGGGAGCCGCTTTTGAAAGAAGAACCTTTGGTCCCATCAGACTGGATTCTGAAACCTTGAATCGGGTTTGGAATGCACACAAACATGGAAGGGCACCGTTTTGAGCTGTTACATATTGATTTCAGGAATAAGCGGAGAGCAGACAAACAATAAATAACGAACATTCGGCGGAACAGATCTTTGAAATGCCTCCTCTCTGTCGAGTCATTCCTCAACATGTATTCCGGCGTGACAGCAGGAATGATGACTTGCATTAATGTGGAAGTCGAACATTTGAGTTCGGATGATTATCCAGGGATTTTTTTTTTTTTAGATTAAAGCAAAAAATGACAGATCAGATTCACTGCCCTCTGCTGGAGGACAGATGTCAAAAGGTTAAACACAAACTCATGAAGTGCAAGACTGTCTCCGAACAACATCTGGCTCACGTGAGACGCACCCATACCCGCAAACGCAAAAGCGTAGAGACCCATATACAGGACACAAGCAATGGCTGGTGACAGCTGCGACTTTCCTCCACCCCCCTCCCTCTCTCCCTCCCTCCCTCCTCTGCTGCGAGTCTTCACTCTGCACCCGGGCCACAGGGTGAGTATCAGGTGAGGTTTTAAATAGCGGGGCCTCCGCGAGATGACCTCAGGGTCCCAGAGGTCTCCCCCCGTGGCCCCTGGCCTCTACACTTATACCCCCCACCCCAAGAAAGCGCTCTGGGACCTAGGGGCCTCCCCACAGCCTGTAGCCACGAGGCTCCAGCCCGTAGCTCTGTGCCCCAGCCCGGGCCAATAAATCTGCAGACCACGAAACTCATTCCAACGCCACGTACCTCGGCGTCCGCGATGGATGCGTGCTGCCGGCCCCCCCGTCCTCTCCTTGGCCGATGCCAAAGCTTACAGGCTAACCACGACTGGGCCGAGATCACGGTGCGGCTCCATCTCACCCGCTCAACCCCCCCCCCCCCCCCCCCAGCTTAAACTTCAACCCTTCCGAGACGTTCTCCAGCCTGGACCTTCTCTCGCCCATCAACACAGACCCTTAGCTCCTCCGTCAGCACAGAAACCGCGAAGGAGTGAGAAGGGGGGACGGGGGGGGGAGTCCTACAGGAAGGCCAATGTTTACGCGATACTGTTTTAATTAGAGGCAGGGGGCGCCGCTATTTTCTTTACAATTTGGCCTGTGTTTGCCTTAACCCAGAATGCCATGGGATGTGATCCGTTTTCCATTTGCGGCCAGGAGGGATTTCTTACTCCTCTCCTCCTGCGTCTCTGCTCCCCGAACGCGGCTTACGGTTAATCATCGCATCATCATCTCGAACCGTCGGCGATCTGAAACCCGAGGACGCATCTGAAGTCAAACGCGGGCCGATGTAGGCATGCGGTCGGACATTGAGCAAAGCACACGGAGCGGGGTGGAGGCTGGAGAACACAATACTACAACTTCCCGTTGGAGCCACTCCTGTGAGTGTCACAGTGAATGCAGCAGTTATCTGCAGTGTGGATGCCATTTGCCCTAAATACACACCACTATCATTTGCATGTGGTCTAGGAAGGGGGGAAAAAGACTTTAAAACGTTAAAAAACGTTCCCTAAACCCCCCATATATCCTCGGCGATTTGACACAATCGCCTCTTTGTGCAGGTCGTGCGTCTCACTCCCCCTTGGTCTCTGTCGCTTTGTCTGATGAACAGAACTTCCTGTGTCAGAGTGTTTATAAACAGTGCTGAGTGAGCACTGTGAGAAGAGACAATCCCCGCGAAAGCTGCTGCACGTGACGGCGCGCAAAATAAACACGCCAGCTAACGGTGGTCTCCCGTAGGCCTCTGCAAGCGGCAGGAGGCAGGTGACGACGAACACGGCGTGAGATCCCCAAAAATGAAATAAAAATGCAGCTCTAGTCGATTGTAAAGGAATTGAAAGATGTAGTAGGAGCTGGGTGCATTGTGTGTGTGTGTGTGTGTGTGTGTGTGTGTGTGTGCGTGCGTGCGTCCACAGGCCACACAGCTTCCAGGCGAGGTCGTCCACGGGTCGCCTGCGGAGGGCAGTTCCAAATGAAACATAAACAGCCGTTCTGTCCTCTTCTCCTCTCTCCTCTTTTTCCTCTCAGACGATGGGCCAGTCCCCCAGCACGGCCCAGCACAGCGATTCGCGGTCCAGGCAGAACTGATCTATCCCTCAGCTGTGCAGTCTAATCTAAACAAACAGATCTCTCCCTATCAACATCTGGAACCCCTCACGTACCGGGACCTAGGAAACCACAGCAGCCCAGTCTCTTTGTCAGTGTGTGTGTGTGTGTGTGTGTGTGTGTCCCAGTGTATTGGCATGAGACCATGCAAGTCCACGTTGTAGACGACTACCAGAGGTTAATAGGCTTGGTTCAACATAAAGCGAGCCCGTTCTGACAATCCTAAAACTCTATGCTGTAAACACTACAGAGTAAAGGAAGACCAAAGCAAAAAGAAAAGCTATATAACAATTGAATCATAAGTTATGTGCCAGTACATTTAGTGTAACAGCTAACAATAGCAATGGGGCTGGTGGATTCTTTTTCTTGTATCCAATACCTGACTAATCTTTTAGTGCCAAAACAAGAATAATGTGAAATCCCAATCACAAGTAACCAGGGCTTTTCCCCCCTGACACACACAAAAAAAGGTATTTGTACCTAAAAGTGTTTAGGGGAGTATATGAGACATTTCATCCTCTGTAGACTTAACATGTGGCTGTAAAAAAAGTTGGGGGGTCATTTCCAAAGTGCACACAAAGCTTAAGCGTGATGCATAATGCACTTCTCTGTGGTCCTTCTGTGTGCTCAGTGTGCTCCAAACAATATATTTCAGCACGGGTCTGTCATAACATTCAGTTTCGTGTGGAGCCCCTCGCCGCGGTGCACATGACCGTGGTCTGACATGTGAAAAGGGGTGTGAAAACAAGTGTGTTCCTCAGGCTACAATCAGGAGTCCTGTACCGAGGAGGCTCCCCTCCGCCCCAAACCTGAGCCGACTGCGCCTGCGCCGCAGATTAGAAGGACACGCTGCCGGTCAGACCCCTGCAGCGGCACGCAAAGGGAGAGGACAGCAGCGGGAGGGGGAGGAGGAGGTGGGGTGTTTGATCTGTCCACTTTAATGCTTGATCTCATGAGCAATACACTTTCTGTGTGTGTTTGAGGGAGGGGAGGTAAAATGGGATGAAACCAGCGAAAAGGAGAGCATGCAAACGTGACAACTACTAATATTTTGGTTCTTTTTTTTGTTTGTCACGAGCAAAAAAATATATATATATGTACTTTATTCAGGCTTTTTTTCAGCAGCAAAATATGCTCCTCCATGCATGACTCCGACAGCCGACTCTAGCCCCTAAGTGCAGGAATGCGGATCAAAGGAAAGGAGAAAAAAATAAGCACAGCCCCTTCCCCTAACTCCCCCCCCCAAAAAAAGCCACCCGTACGCACAGTCCCCCCACCCCCCTTTTGTTTCCTTCAAGTGTTCAGTCTTCATACGCTGTTTCTTATAGAAACAACAACAACAACCGGGACCGAGTGAGCGGGCCTGCCCCACTCCACAAACAGCAGTTCCTGTCCTCGCTCCGCTTTTTCCGTGCAGCCGGAGACAAATCTTTTCGGAAAGTTGAGAGCTGTCCAAAACGGGACCACACACAGTCTCTGAGCATTCAACTGCTGGGGGCAGGCAGACACACACTCACACACTCTCACAAAATGGCGGCTTTGACGAAAATTTCCTCTACCCACGAAAGCTGCTTATGAACTTAATTACGACCTCACTCCGGAGCGCAGTTGCGGGCGCCTCTCGCACAGCTTGTGCGTGCGTGCATCTGACATTATTTGGGGAGCAGAAGAAGTATACATTCAGGAGATAAATGAAATGATTTTTTTTTCAACTTTCATTTGGCCACTTGCCAGGACCTAAACAATAAACAATCCCCCTGGCTTGTTTAGTGGCACCAACCCACCCGCTCTTCGTCCAATCTAAACCATCCCACGGCGTTCCAAACACGCAATATGGGCTTGTACAGCTTCAAAGGCATGGAAAAAACGAACAGTTCTGGCATCTTACATTCAGACACACGCACACAAACACAGACACGCACACACTATACAACCAGATGAACTTGTCAAAAACAACCATTCATAAATCAGGAGTGTCTTACCTTCCACCCAGAGTTTCTCCACGTCCGTCTCCAGATTAGCTGCCCTTAAGCCTACGGCGAACGCTCCGAAAATCATGAGGCCCACGACCAAAAACTTTCCGCAGTTCTTTTGTATGTAACAGCCCAGCCTGAATAACAGTCTCTGGAACTTTGCTCTCAGCCATAGAGGTGCTCTCCTCCCAGTCGCCTTCCCCTGCAACGAGACAAGAGTCCTCGTGTCACTGTCCATTCAAAACACAGACACATTGCACTTACCTGGACAGGTACACCTGCAGGGTTCAGGAGAGAAGAGGTTGGATCGTTAGACAGGCGAAGAGATGACAACCACAGGGGGACCCAAGTGTGTTTTAAGTCAAAGAGTCTTCCTAAATATTTGAGTCAAGGTCTCTTCATCAGAGAGGACTGGCGGTTGTGATTCGCTTTGAGACCGCAAACGTCCCGGGACGTGCTCGGAACCGGGGGGGAAGAAATGGGAGCTGTGATCGAAACAATAAAAACAAACATTCACCGTCTCGCTCTGCTTGCTAACCTGTGATGATTGAAACGCACGCGTCTGCCCGAGGGCCGCCGAGAGACTCCCCAGAGCGAGGGCCACAGGGTCTGTCATATCAGTAACACATATAAACTGTAACCTTAGCAGGAGTCACGCAAAAAGGGGAAGAGATCTTCATCCCCTACAGCCCCCCCCCCACCCCCCACACACACAGCACCTAGTCCTTTTACTCACCGTCATGCTAATACAGACAGACTGACATTTGGGTGTCACAGGTGTGTGTTGCTTGCGCTGCTAAATGGGTTTGCAGCTGGCTGTCCTGAGTGGATGGAGGTAAAAGACACAGTTATACAGTAGGTGGCCTTTTTTTTTCTTCCTCGGGATAATACGCCTTCCCTGTGTCTCTGTTTCACACAGAGATGTCCTTAATTTTAAGAACATGGCCTGAAGCCCTTCCTTTGGATGCATAATCACGCTGTGAAATAGCACAGTGTGGTCCCTATGAATAGACTCAAAGAAGTATAATAAAAGGCATTGGTACCAAGTCCACAGAAGGTAATCTATTTTGGGATTTGTCTCTGACACGCAAACACACAGACACAGACACACACACAGACACACACACACACACACACACACACACACACACACACACACACACACACACACACACACACTTATGCGTGCATGTGGTATAAAACAACAACAACAACAACACAAATACCAGCACACACAACTCCCACTCCCCGTGTGCACGGGGAGTGGAGGAGCATCATCACAATGGACTCACAATATTTGTGAACGGAAGAGAGCAGCCACATGGATTTCTTTTTCTTTTTTCTTATTTTTTTTCTTTTCTTTCCCACATTTGGACACTGTCACACAAAACCTTCAGCTTAACTTTTACGCAGCTCGTAGAACACAAACACACGTCTAGCTGTCGCTTGTTATGAAAACAGTCAATGACGGGTCGGCGTGGACCGCAAAGAGAAAGCGGCATGTTTTTGCCCTCGTCCGTCCCAGTTCGGGGATGCGGGGATCGAGTGGACTGTGTGTGCGTGCGCGCGCGTGTGTGTGTGTGCGCGCGACTACAACTTGTGTTCACATCGCCCCCCCTCCTCTCCAAAAAAAAAACAGAAGCCGGTTGCATGAGAAGGGTTGTAAATGTGCTGCATAAATCTTCTCCCTCTCTACAACCTTGCCTTAGCCCCGGCCCGTCCCGTTACCTAGCAGCCACTGGACATAGTTTGGCCACCTTTTTTTCTTTTCTTTTTGTGTGTGTGTGTGTGTGTGTGTGTGTGTGTGTGTGTGTGTGTGTGTGTGTGTGTGTGTGTGTGTGTGTGTGTGTGTGTGTGTCGGCGAATACAATGCAACCAAAGACCATAAAAGCTCTCGGTTTAAGATGAGAAATAAGCACCTGGGTTATCTGCTCCAACGCAAAGCCCGCGTCGCAGTAACTCGGCCGCTGCAAATATTCCAAATCCAGCGGTGCGTTGCGGGTATAGTCCCCTCTGTTCCTCCGCGTTATCCTCGGCCGATCGGGGTCTCGGTTTTCCTGCTCGGAGGGCGCATTAGCAGCCGAGGCCATGTTGCGGGGACTGCGAGACCGTTTCCCACTTTATAGTATCTCCCCGAAAGCGTGCAGCGATATCCCAAGGCAACAGAGTTTCACTCTCGGAGATCTCACACCCGTGAAGTAGGACTTCATACTCCTGTTGGAGACGGCGAGTCAAAGTCTGCGCCTTCCATCCCAACATTTCGCGATCCGGAGGTCTCCGCCGCGTTCACCCGCATTCAACCGTGTCTCTGCGCAAAAAGTCGGGTTCTCTCAAAAAGCGGCGTGCGCAAAGCGATTCCCATACACAAGTCGTCGGGAGAGAAACCTCGATGGTCGTTGCATTCTGGTGAGATCTATGTGGTCTTCCCCCTGGGCCGCGCGTCACGGCCAACTCTGAGATTCAATAGAAGAGGAGAAAAAGACCTCTCTCCATTTGGAGGCAGAGGGAGGAGGAGGGGTGGAGAGAGAGAGAGAGAGAGGGAGAGAGAGAGAAAAAAAGGCTGGAGATCCCGCCTCTGGGGCTGTCAGATTGCAGGACTTTCGTGGATCTGATTGGTTCCAGAAGGGCAAAAATTACTCAGCAAACACGACTATTATTAGCTGCTTAGCAACAGCTCACTAAAGTAGAGAGACCACCCAGGCGGGGAGACCTCATGTGTGCATCTCCAACTTCAGGGGAGGCTCCACGAGAGCCAACCCCGCGCGCACCGTTCGGTGTTTCGGGTTTCTGTCGCCAGAAAAAGAGGCATTTTCCCGGAGAGGATCTGAAGTCTGAGGCGAGGTACACGGTTTGAGCGACGGAAGTGGGGGACAGAGGAATGTCTGAACTGCAGTTTTTTAACTTTGATTTTTTTTCTTCTTTTCTTCTACCACCACCATGATGGTGCTGGTAGTTCAAATTACAGCGGTTCAAGGGGAGGTCCTACAGGACGATGTAGAACGCTATAGCGCATATAGATTGTTATATGTTTATATGCACATATGTTATGTTTTATGTTGCCTTGTTCATTCTTAAGGTGTTTGTACAGGGATACATCTACACTTATATATTTTTGGATTTAAGAAATAAAGTTGTGGTCACACAGCGTCCATCTCCAACTGGACTGCATATCAATCTGTAGACAAAACCCAACAACATCCAACCTACAAAACAATCATCTTTGGACACAATTAGTAAACATAATTATTATCTTTTTTTCAAATCACAAACGTTTTACTTTTACCACGGATGCCCCTATTTATATCTGTATCAGTTTTATAATCCACTTTACCGATAATGCTACAATTATGTAAAAAAAACTCAAACTTATATTTCAAATAGACCAGATTTTTGCGCATTACGCGTGCAGCGTTAAACGCTCGGACACGTGAAATCCATGCATCCATCCATATATCAATATGTTACAAACAACACCTGTTTCCCTAAATGTCACTATCTTAAAACATATTCATGTCGCCTGAACAACAGAGACCATTAGATTAAAACAAATGCAAATCTAAGAACTATCACCTAATTTAAACTCGGACTGTCTTAATTGATGTGAAGAATACAACATGCTGAACAAAACAAAGAAATGGAGTGGTAATTAGCTCGTGCGGCCATTTTTAATGACATCTCTTCACACGTCACACCTGAGCCCTCCGAGCCCAGCAGCGGCTCGTCTGGCGGCCAGCCGCGCGCTCAGCATCTCCAGTCCAGGTAGGGAGAGCTGTCAGAACAAATCCGTGGTATCCTCCCCCTGTGGAGAGCGAGACGTGTCCGTTACGAGGAATACAAAAATACCTGCTTTAGTCTTACGAGGCGGAAAACAGACGCATTGTAATCCGTCTCGGTCTTAGGCTTCGAAAAAAAAAAAATTCACTCTCAATTACTTGGCTGCTCCTTCTTGGCCACGTGGGTGGTCTCGTTCGCTCCAAAATACATGACTCTTCGACTGTCACGTGATGAGCCCCAAATTGTAAACAGTACCGACACATGCACGGCAGCAACCTGCACGCGCATGGAAAGAAAGACAGCACGAGCACGGAGTTGCACGCTCTGCAAAACAACACATGTCGTCACACACCTGTGCATGCACCAGTCCGCACACAAGTACAGTTGTGTGCAAACGAGTGTATGCATACATTTTACAGACTCTCTCTCTCTCACACACACACACACACACACACACACACACACACACGCACACACACACACACACACACACACACACACACACCTGTGAATACATACATATGTTGCTTGCTTATGAAAAAATGCACACAATGGCTCAGACATAAAACAAGTGGAAGTGCATGTGCACGCAAATGACTATTATCATGAAGCTTGCACACACATTTCCAATTTACAGACGTACTCTTCAGTGATGGCTTCTTAAAACTAAACTTTTTCTCCTGTATTGTTTTTTTTTGTGGTCAAAATCAAACTGTAAGATTTAACTGTATTCCTCCTTTGGCTCAAACCTGCTTCTCAGAGAAGCTTAAATGATGTCAGATAAGTGCCAAGGTTATCCATTCAGTTCAGCATTGAGACTTTTCTTTGGAGAAAGTTGATTTAGTTGGCTGCAACAATAATATCACTCCACTGGCATCACGCAGGCGTGGTGTCTGAGTGGGAACGCGTCTAAAGGAGAACAAAGTGAGCTGCGATGCCGCTCAACAGAGCCAGGCCTGCCTCACGGCCAGCAGGAGTCATAACCGCTGCACCGTATCTGTGCTAGACACGCTGGAGTTGTTGTCGTGACGGGAACGCCGCAGGACTCCATTAAAAGGGCCGGAGGTCATCGTGGAACATGGTCCTTCCCTACGAATACTGTAGTGTGGAGGCTGTAAAGATATGCCTGTAAAAATTCTCGGGGAGATTATATTGCGAGCATCTGCGTGAACTAATGAAATACATGTGCACATAAGATGCCAAGACACCCTTGACCAAACATGAGCATATTTCCTTTTTTTTATTTTTATTATTAATTTACCATCATGTGGTAATATGGATCAGATGGACTAATTGTTCACTTCACGGATTATACCAAGCAGTGAGAAATGTATTCCAAATGAGTTTGTTTTCATTTTGTGATGGCAGGCAATAGTTTTGATATTTACTCAGGCCTGCAAGCTATTGTACTTTAGGGAAAAGCAGATTCAGTAGCTGCCCCATGCGGGTTTTACAAAGCTTTCTTATCTTTTTGTGATAAAAAAAGGTATATATACAGTATATAGGAGAAATATAAAAGAGACAATAAAATGTTTGGTGGTTATCTATTTCAATAAAAAGAGAATAAATGAGAAACATATTGCAAATGTGGACACAACATAATAGCAATACAATAACTGATTAAAATAATCAATATAATAGTATTTTGTAGCAGTGAGTCATTTAACCGCTTATCCACTCATCTGCTGTGTGATTGAACAGCAGAAAATGCCAAACAGTCCCAAGTCCGGCCTCTCCATCCAGAGTATTTTCTGCCTTTCATTGTCTGATGTGATACTAAATTTTTTTTTTATATTTCATGCATATATAGGTTTAGCTATTTCCATCACTTCCAGAGGATACATTTGAATATTTTTATTGATGTCTTTACATTTTCGTCAAACCTATACTGTCAACATTTTGCACCATGTCTAATAAAAGGTTGGTTTTGCATTCAACCAGCAGAGCACATTGAAGATTAACAAGAGAAGGTTTGATTTAATGACCCCATGACCTTTCCTCTTGCGCCACCTTCAGGAAAACCTTGACATTTATGCTCCATCATTCTGAAAACTAAAAAAATGTACACGAAACACCATTTTTTTCAAACTCAGCACGCTTCTTAGTTGAGTTATGAATGGACAGGATAGACATCATAAGGCTGGGCAGAGGAGTGGTGCTCGGAAAGAGAGAGTGAAAGAATGCAAATAAAGCACACCTCTTTATTGAAAACAAATGTAGAGATCCCAAATAAGTAAGAATGTCCTCTCTCTCTCTCTCTCTCTCTCCCTCTCTCTCTCACTTAATTAATTTAGATTTCTTTCCTTCAACACTTCCAACTCAGTCATCATTTTCACACTTTCACCAGCCTGACTGACCGGATGTAGACTGTGAGTATCAGCCTGCCAATGGCCGCCTAATTCAACCTTCTCATCCCCTTCCACTATCTATGTTGTGATTGGTTTAAAGAAGACAAGCCAAAAGTTTTTTTTCTCCCTTTTTTTGACTTCTACCTATGCTGATGCAATGCAATGCACTTCACCAAATCAGATTTTCCCATAACCTCTGTGATACAATCAGTGCTGATGGACTGAAGAAAGAATGTTGCATATTTATTGCAGCATTCCTCCAATCAAATTGGTGTCACAGTAATTATTATTGCATATTTGACCCAAGTTGTATCAAACGGAAATTGTCATGGGTGTTTCTATCTGCATTTATATCCACTAAAAAAACCTGTCAGTACTCCTCCACAATATCTCTCTTTGGAAGACCCATGCATGGACCATTTCCAATATCTCTGACAAGTCATAAAACTATCCCCTCCTCCTCCATCTTGACCCAGCTGCCGAAGCAGTGGGGGCCGAATGCACGGCAAGGGCCCGCTTGAATGTTTATGCTTCGGCTCAAGGTTGTCTTCAATCATACACAGAGCTGTTTGACAGCTTGCAGCACCGCCTGGCCTCTGTTTACCTCACCCAATTTCCAACTGGCTTTGTGTGCACAATCAGAGCAGCTCGAGAGGATTCAAAAGGGCAGTCGCACCACACTCCATCCAGCAGCAACACAGAGAAGTGGACCCAAGGCGTCATGATGTGATACAGAAATTGCTGTTTGACTGGTTTAATCAGATAAGGTAAACTCTCCAGTGGGGAAAAAAAGCAGACACCGGTTCATTTAAAATACATGTTTGAAATAATTCAAGTTGATTTTGTATTTAAGATAGTGAACATTGCTCTTTTGGACATGTGACCAATGCAGTCGTACTGATATGGCAAAGAAGTGATATATCGGATACCCACACATCAAGCTCATGTTTGACCAGAGTAAGTTGGTGGGATGTTTAAAAGTGGAAAAGAAAAGTGTGCCTGACAGAAAGAATCTCAGATGAATATTGATTTTCATTTGAGGGCATTTAAGCATTTTCAAGTCCTATCTGTCTCAATTGGGCAACACAGTCCACTCCGCCGTCTGGCCGACATTTACTTTGAGATCCGGGACAGACAATGTTGGAGCGGGTCTGGTTATTTAGACAAGGCCGTGGTCTGTTCTGCAGAACTGGCCTGAGAAGCTGTAATTTTTGGAAGCCAGCTCAGCCTCCAATGTTAACAGGAAACGTGTGCTGCTCTGAATGTATACACGCGGCCTCAACAAATAAGCAGTATCATACAATATCAACGCTGTGGCTCCACAAAGAGACGGGGTTTTCAAACGAAAGAAGGAGAGAGAGGAAGCCTGAAATAGGAGGAGGGGGAGCAGTCAAGCAGATGGAGCTGGTCTCTCAACAAAATCTTTTTTTTAATGTAAGGAAATTAAAGGAAACTTTGACTCAGACACACACTCACAAACAAATACATATTATTACACATTTTCTTACATCTGTAGTGGTGCACGGCTCGACTTCCCACACTCACTTTGGTGGAAGGTTTGCTTATTTCCACGGCTGAGGTGGTTCTCTGTGGGAGGCCCACTGGAAAAAGTGACACATTTAAAGGTAAGAACCTCATAAGCTGTCCAGACCTCTGTTTACTCACCCAGACCTCCTGTTCAGCCGAGAACAGCGGGAACTGTTACCTTCCTCAATGGAATTCAAGCTCATAAACAAGCAGCATCAACCTCCATTAGAGGGGAATTAGCACAGAGCATGGGCGCACACAGTTGTGTTCGTTAATGAATCCACTAAATACCTCCCACGTAATATCAATGTTCCAATTTAATATATCATTCATCGTTGCGGTCTTTGTGACTGCTTCTTTTCACGGGTAGATGTTTACAGTTTGGGATGAGAGCTGTATTAATGTGGATGAAATGGAGTTAAGCAATGTGTGGAATACCAGTGCTATTCTGAGGTGTGCCTAACAGCGTAATATACCTGCAGTTACAGGGGTTTGTGTGCGTTTAACAGTGTGTCTGTAGAACATTAGGTTCACTTTGAAATTATAATTCCACCCCTGTGTGGTGCTTTTAATTGCTCAATAGAAAGTGTCATCATATGTGAAATGATAGTCTCATATCCAAAGAGTAAAAACAATGAAGATGTATTTACCGTAACTACTTTTTGAAATGCAACCATGTTGTTGTTTCACAAAACAAGTAGCATTATTGGTATGATATAATATATATATAAAAAACAATATCTAAGATAATATCTCTTTAGTTTTATTTAACCAACTTGGATCCGTTTTCTATAAATTAGTGCTCCCAGGTTGTAATGAAGATGCGACATGGGAACGTTCATTTTCACAGACAGAGGTCTTCTCCAAGTCATGTTTGAGCCTCACTCTCACAAAGTCATGATCCCCTACATATATATATATATATATATATATATATATATCTCAAAAAAGGGATTGAAAAAGTGGAAGAGAGACAGCGAGACAGCGAGAGCAAGATGGTGGGAGAATAGTGTGTTTCATTATGTCAGTATCACTGTTTGAGATGTAGTGCAGCCCTGCAGCGTGTGTGCGGATGGCACCTGCAGTCAAACCACTGTGACTGCATTAAATCTCGAGTGGCTCATCAATGCACCCTCACAGTCATCATCTGCTTGTTCTCCCCACAGTGCCATGAGGTCATAGCTTAAGTGGCCAATTAGCCCAAACACTGTTCAATCTGGGCCATATCCAGAGCTAGAAAGAGGATGGGATGAGGAGGGGAATTTATTGCTGCTCCGCAGGACATCTGTGAATGGAGGACTGTGAGACCTGTCTACCTCATGCCTGTCATCTTACCGTAGCACCTGCAGTTATGCGAGTGCATTTCTGACTCGTGTCCGAGGCCGTCTTGTCTGCTTTGGTTTACACATCAACCCCCACCTATTTTTAGGCCTCTGCTTGAACATTGCATAACCAAACTAAAAAGGGTGTATCTCTGCAAACACTAGGGATATTTGAATAAAAGGCTACATATGTGAGATTTTGTTCAGATGTGTAAATATCAGTATATATGTTACTGGTTAAGAGTAAATGAAGATGACACAGCAAAAATGGAAAAGTTGCAGGTCCGCCTAGAAAAAAAGCAGTTTCAGGATGATTAATTCTTCGGAATGATGCAGCTGTAAGATCTAAACTTCTCCCAAATCATAGCACAACATGTGAACATTCTCTCTGCAAAGGTTGACTTTGATAAAGTGAAGCAGAACAAAGTTAAAGAGGGTTTTAGTTCAGAAAATTCAGACGAGGTTTCATTTGGGCCCATTTGGGCTATTTGAATGCTATTTGAATTTTCTCATGTACCGAACCACATATTTCACTTGTTTACTTATGGGGTTCAATACATCCAAATACAGCAGTTTGGGGCTTTTATTTAAAAAAAAACATAAAACAACCTATGATTTACAGTTTTATATAACAATCGCTCAGTTTCCCCCCCTAGGGGGTAAGGATTTTTAAAGGTAAACGTCTGGTGGGCTCACTGTAAGGTCTGACTTAAGCAGGGAGGGAAATAGCTGTCATAATTACCCACACTTGTATCTTTCAGCTAAAATCCCTGTTTCCTAATTATCGTCTGCCAACAATCTTCTTGCCTAATTTACACCTATTGGTCAAGATGTTGGCACTCTCTCTCTCCTCTGACTGTCTCTCTGTCCAGCCATCATTGTTAGTGGTGAATATTCAACTAATGGCTGCTGAACAAAAACTACGTGTAAGGCCACAAGCAACAGTGTTTTTTTGTTTTTTTTACTGTTCTTCAAAGGTGTTTCCAAGCCAGGTGTGCATGAATGTGGGAGTAGGTGATAAAATGAGATGAAAGGAGGATTGAAGTGGTGAAAGAAAAGAAGGTCAGTCTGAGGAGAAAGAGATAGACACGGCTTGACATTTCTAAATGGAGTGGTTAAACGTAAACACCGCTAGATGTGACAGAAGAGCATTTATTAGCTGCGTTTTAATTATTGCTTTGGCTTTCCATCGACTGCCAAGGAGTGTTGTGTATACAGAGATGTGCCGCTGACAGCTGATCTGAATCCAACCTCGCTTTTCACAGAGAAGGTGCGAGTTCAAGAGTCTTGGCAATGCTCAGAAATGCATCCGCTCAATTCAAAAGCGGCATTGTTGGGCTTTGCCGTGGCAAAGTCAAGTGTGATGTAATTGGCGCTCTGTGCGTGTCTGTCGCGACCATCTCTTCATATGCAGGAAAAACAATGAGATGAGACTCATTATGAGTTGAGGGAGGAAAGGTTAGATATCGAAGAACTCAGTCATTAACTAAAATATGAAGTGATGCAGTTCGAATCCGTTCCAGAGTTGATATAACACAGGCGTACTAACACAGTGTTTGTAGGTTTGGGTCTGCAGGCATCCCATAAACACACATCCATATGTTTGGGTCTGCAGGCATCCGATAAACACACATCCAGATGTGAAACATTTCAGAAATACATTTTGGGAGGTTTAGATACTTCATCCAAATAATAGACACCGTAGCATTTATCTCTGTCCTCATATCATAACAAATGTTTTAGTGTACAACTCTGAAACTTTTAGTCAAATCCAACCAAGACAAACGGTTTCCCATAGCATCTGCACATAAAATATGATTGTCAATAATGAGTTGAATTCATCAATAATTATGATGTAATTTGGAAAAAGAACAGAAAGTTTACCAAAACAAGAGAAAATGATGAGGATGAAGCATGGTCTTTAACAGGGTCTGGATCAAGCAGCTAACTAAAATAAATATGTGTGTATGCATGTTATAGTGTGACAACGTAACTGTATAGGTTAATATCACAATGATACCGTCACAAACCTGTGTCAAGATGTCTGTGGGTTTAGTTAAAGGGAGATCTTAGAAAACCTAATGTGGACATACTAAAAATAATTGGTTTACTTTTGTTGTTTATTTAAAGGGGAAAAAACAAAGATTTGGGACAGGTCTTGAGTAATTGCTAATAATTACGAATCCTTTAAATTACCAGTTTTTGTAATGGATATCGGTGAGCTACAAGACATTTATCCATTACTCTCGAAAATGACTGGATTTTTTTTACCACTCTTTTTCTACTGTGTCATAAACTAAAAACGTTGAAGCATCATGAAAGGAAACATTGCCAAAGCTCAACAAGTCTTCACTAGCACTGCAGTCACTCACACAAAGTCGCACAACTGTACAAAGACACAAGTGCAACCGACAGAGAGGGGAGAAAAAAAGGGCACATCCGCTCCGAGGATGGGGTCTTCTAGTAACTATCGTAACATCTGAATGAAGGAAGTGGCCTCACTCCGTCATTGTTTTGAGTAGTTATTCCAAAAGAGGTCATGCATGACTTTAGAGGAAACCCAAGAAGGCCTAATCACTCTCACAAAACCCATAGACACTTCTTCTGGTGCCTCCCAAGACAAACACACACACACACACACACACACACACACACACACACTTAAATGTCAAAAACTTAAAAACAAAATATATTGCACACACACACACACAGACAGACACACATGCCTGACATACCACATAATCACTCCAAAGAAAATCCATGAGTCACTCAAACTGTCCACCACTGACAATTGATCAGAGACGGCCCTCGTACATATTTCAAACACACACACGCTGACTCCCCTGTGACTCCCCTGACCTTTGACCTGAGGTGAAAGGGATTGTTGTCTGATGGTGTGGGTTCATTCTCTGTGTGAGGTCATTTCCTGCCACAGTGACTTTGAGGAGCGAAGGGGGCTATATTGGTTGACCTCAAATGGGGGCACAGTCAGTTGGGACGTAACCCAGCAGGGCAACACAATATTTAGTGAGAAAAATGTCTTTGAAATAAGAGTTCCAAAAGGGCTACGGTGCTACGGTCCTACTAAGAACCATTTGAAGAAAGGGATTTTCAAGTGTTCTTTGTAAGACTAATGGTTCCAGTAAGAACCTTTGTAATTCAGAGAACCCTTTTTTTTTTTTTTTAAGCACGGGGCTAATAGAGAACGCCCACACACACCCCAAAAACTGTGATTGTGGACAGTGATTGTTGTGGGTTGCCCCTTAAGGACACTCCATGAAACATTTGGAGACTTTCACAGACTTTAATGTTGGGTTCTAGGTGGGAACCCTCTGAAAGGGTTCCAGGTGGAACCTTTCAAAAAGAACCAGGAACCAAAAAGGGTTCTCCTATAATGACAAGCAGGCAGCAGATCCCTCGTTACCAGTTATATTTTATGTAGTGTGTATTTTATTATATCCATCTCAGGCTATTCTACTCCTGTAACATTCAGGTTATCACTGTATTTCACATTAAATTACAACACACGGACAAAAATCATAGATATTAGTATTAGCTGATATTTTAGCTTTTAGTGGAATTCCAGTGGAGAGGACTATACTATGCATACTCTCTGTCTCTCTTTGTCTTCTTGGGAGAGGATGACATCATGGGTAATATTGCCATCTCTTAACTGACACTCAGAGATTTCTGCTGTACTTTTTCTCCTGAGTAAACAAGCGATATGGGCAGACTCACACAAGCATCACCACTGTTGCAATAAACCGTGGCCCTGAGCGACATTTCCCATCAAACATAGCCCTTTCTATGACAGATCCAAAATGCCTTTTGTTTGCCATTCATGTCAGAATGAGAGTCTGTGTATATACATCCGAGGGAAAGGGGCTGGGGGGTTGAGGGGAGGACAGAAAATGAAGAATCTGCTCTGAGCTGCGTTTGTAAACAAGACAAACATAATCAGCATCTCAAGAGCCACATCTGGCTCTGGTCGGGCCGAGCCTGGACTCTGATTGAGGGGCCCAGCAGGCACCATTGTTTTCTCAGAGTTGTTTTGTAGCATGTAACCAGAGAAAAACCAAATCGATGAAAACATTGTCATTTTGCGGGACAAATTATTGAATACAAAAAGCATCATCACCTTTCAAAAGGCCGCATTCAAACATCATATTACACTCCACATGTAATGTGTCGTAAAGTGCATGTGGCTGTTGGCAAAGAGGTACTTGTAGTTTTCAATTTCCTGTCATTTCAAATATTTTTATCTGGTTTCTGCTTTCCCCTGTAGATCATTATTGTTATGTCAGAGATGTAAGCGGCTTCGAGAGCAACAGAGCTGGGAGACTGAAAAGAGCGACAAGAGGAGGTGAGGAGAGGAAGAAGGAGAAGGAGGTGCTTTCATTCACATACAGATGATTGTCATAGTAAGTATGACAAAATACCGTATTGTAAAATATGTGTTTTCTGTTTACACAATCATGCAATCCAATAATGCAAGAAATAAAGTTTTTAGATTAAAAAAAAAAACTGAAGTATTGTATTTCTATTATATTGTTATGCATGTGTATCAAATGTCAACCTTCATGCTTTAAATTGCGCCTTGGGTGCCTAATATATTTTGTATTTGAATTAAATTAAAAAGGAGTCAGTGGTATCGGTGATGAGGACATGATTTGTGCACAAATCAAAACCCACCTCTTCAGAACTGCTTTTAATGTATGACTGTGTGCTCTTATTGTTTTTATTTATTTTGTATCTGTTTTATTATTATACTTGTTTTATTACATAATTTTTAGGACATTGTAATGTTGTGCAAAGTGACTTTGAGTACCAAAAAAAGCGCTATATAAATTAAATGCATTATTATTATTATTATTATAGAGGTTCATGCATCTTTGTGCATATATATTTCAGTGACACACTCGTACCGTTACGACAACAGCAACGTTTTGGGGTTTTATTGTCTTCTGTTATTGTCAGGGGTATGGTCGCACAAAGGTTTGACAGCTACGCCTTTAAAAGAGAAATGAAACTTAAACGTCTCACATTAAAAACCCAGTAATATCAGAAAGGGTTTCTTGCTTGTATTTAGCAGACAGCGTGAAGCCCCAGCTCTCCAGAACTGTGTGTAAAAAGGATTGTGCTGCAAGGAGACATGCCCCAGGGGAACCCTCCTTTCTTCTCTTTATAGGAAAGGCCTTAATTCATGGAGACAAACAGAGCCATCATTATATTTAACAGTGTATCATAAACATTCCTGCACGCTGGATTCAAATGGTGAATGCGTCTGGTTAGATGGACGGTTGGGTAAATGTGGGGACGTGACCTCCCAACACACATCAAAGGTCTCCCATGAGGGCACACCTGTATGAATCATATGCATAGGTGGGAATGCACATTGGGCTCCAAGCTAGCCTTGTAAAACAACACTCTCTCCTTCTATTAATTATTGTTTAAAAGCATTTTGCACAGTATGGTACTGATATAAATTGTGTCTTGCAGTTTGTTGTGTTTTTATAATTATCATCATATTATTTATCCATATACTTCGGGGTAATTTCATAAAAGGTGGACACAATAGGATCTATTGCAATGCCGGTCCTCATAAACTGGTAACTGCTGGCACTAAATTGTCACCTTATTAGGAGATGATACATGTTTAAAGGAGCAATTTACAACATTCAGAGTATTCATATACAAAATGAAAATTAGCTGTAAAGATGTAGGGTTACTGTGGGTTACTGCAGTAAAGATGAGGCCTCATACGTGTGTGTACGACTGCCATTGTGTGTTCTAAACAAGCGTGTGTGTCGCAGAATAAGCATCAATGAAACTTTTAACGTTAAAGACACCCAGTTGGCTCTCTCGATGCCCCTCTTCACCCCTAAATACTGTCTAGTTAATACTGGCTTCACTAAATATAGAAATATAAATCATCTCAAAACTCAAACTTTTGCTCAATCTTAACAGATTTACATGGACATACATGCCATTTGACATCTGCATTAACCCATCCTAAGCATTAGGAGCATATGAGCAGGGGAGCAAATTGGGGTCACTCAGGGACACTTTGACATGCGGACAGCAGGAGCCGGGATTCAACTAACTTGTGGTTAAAGGACAACCCGCTCTTCTTTTTTTTTTGCCGCACAGCTCCTGCACAGAAAACCTCACGGTCTGTATGCCTGCAGGAAGAGAGGGAGGATAGGAGGGCTGAAAGTCTGGTTCCCGATTGAAAAATAAATAGAGCATGTGTGGCATAGAAAGTAGGCTTTGTCTGAAGGGAAGGGGAAATGGAAAGGTATTGGCCCAGACCATAAGCCAGCCATACCTGGGTCTGTCTTTGCTTTTGGTGTGTGTGTGTGTGTGTGTGTGTGTGTGTGTGTGTGTGTGTGTGTGTGTGTGTGTGTGTGTGTGTGTGTGTGTGTGTGTGTGTGTGTGTGTGTGTGTGTGTGTGTGTGCATGTGTGTATATGCATGCCTGTGTGTTTGCAGATGTGTGTATCCAAAGCAAAGTGACTAATGAAGCTGATTATTTCTAGCTGTCAGACAGGACATCCTGCTTGTGGCCATGTGGGGCTTGCCGCTGACGACCTCAACACATGCTGTATTTCTGAGAAAAAAGAAATCCCTTCTTGATAAACACATCAATGTTTGGACGCAGATGCCCTCATCCTAACGGATTCTGCATGCATGTCAGATTAATGTGTTTCAACCCACCCATCGTTGAAAGACGTCTATGTGTGCCATATAGCATTTTTGTATTTGATAAATGATCAAGTGGGCCTCAAGTGAATTGCTCTGATTATGAAGCAGACCCATGAGAAATACTCTAATTTGTGGTGGAGCTACAACAACTGTTCAAAAGAGAAGGCGATACCTTCGATGTGACACTAGCACCATATGCACTCCTTAAAGCCCTAAACCAGATGCCGAATAACAAATCACCCAGCTCTGGTGCTTTCCTTTCCCAATTCTGCAAACAATTTTTGGTTCAGAATATTTCCACCAACTTAATACATTTAAAAAAAGACAGAAAATAGATTGGTTTAATCTTTAAAAAACTGATTCAAATTAGAAGCTTATTCACCTCACTGGTCCAAAAATAAAACTCCAAAGCGTCACCACAGAAGTTTATTTCGCAGAACTTTCCACTTCCAGACACACATAACCAATCTGTCCTTCAATTGCTTTCTATGTAGAACCACTCAGCAGCAAATTCACAACACACAGTTAACCTTTACATCTTTCTGCACTTAAAGATCTCCCTTCATCTTGGTTTCAGAAACAATTCTCCATATATAATATAATAAATAGGTCTGGCCAGCGTAGATGTCAACCAGTCGACTGCTATCTGGGCTCAGTAACTTTCCTCCATCTTGGACTGCAGAATCCCATCATCCCCATCATTTGTTCCTTTGCCAAAACAAGCAAATCATTTGAACTGATAATATAAACTATAAATACATTAAAGAGGGAGATTAAGGGTAAACTCCCATTTCTAACTGATACAAACAAAACCCCACTAAAGAAAAAACATTTACCATCCCAAGGAAGTTAATAAATCATTTATAATCAATACTTAATTTTGAAAGCTGGGTAGAGGGTCTCTTGGTCAGAGAAATGCAGGAACAGAGCCGGAAGCCAGTCCAGGCTACGTTTTAACAAACAAGAGACTTTACAGGCTGAACTGAGACTAACTCAGGAGCTGAGTCTACGATCTGAGTTGAAGCCGAGTCTTTAATGCAGAGTTGACTGAAGCACGGCCACACACAGGGAAACAGTACTTATTTTACTTATTTATTTTATCTTATGTTGTTGATACTCATGTTCACTTTTAAATACCATATTCTGCTGTGCATATATATATATATATACGTATATATATATATGTATATATATATATATATATATACATATATATATATATATATATATATATATACATATATATATATACGTATATATATACATATACATATATATATATATGTATATGTATATATATATACATATACATATATATATATATATATATGTATGTATAAAAAAGGTTCAGGAGCAGACTTAATCAAAACTTCTTCTAAATGCTCAGCTGTGCAGCAGTGGGTATAAATAATAACGATCCCCAAAGGTTAAAGGTGGAAAGACCTCTGGTTCAACCCCAACAGATGACTGATGGGGTCCAATCAGAGTCTTTATTTGAAGAACGGTACATGGCTGCATTTGGGGGAACCCGGCAGTGTGTATGTAACCCGGTCTGTTCAGCACCAGACCTTTCTCATTCCAAGTCTGTGCAGTCCCCTAGACTCAGCCCACATTTCACTGGAGGGGCACAACATGTCTTTGAAAAACAGTTTGAGGGTTTGAGGCCTCACTGAGTGTTGATTTTAATTGAGCCCAAGTATGTACGTGGTGTGTATGTGTGTGTATGTGTGTGTGCGCAGTCTGTTTGGGTTTGTAAACTATACATGTATGTGTATGCACTCATACTGCTATACTAGCAGATCATTAGGTTGTCCCCGGGGTCATGTCTTATATTTTGTGTATATGTGTGCATATGCATTTGTGCTTGTGATTGTGCATAAAACGCGGTAAGTGTGTGTGTGTGTGTGTGTGTGTGTGTGTGTGTGTGTGTGTGTGTGTGTGTGTGTGTGTGTGTGTGTGTGTGTGTGTGTGCAGTATGAGAGAAAAATAAGGATTATCCAAAGAGTTTATTACATTTTATACGCACATGTTGTACACATGTTCGTATAAAATGCAAGCTCTGCGGACAATCCTTATTTTTCTCTTATAATACACATCTAGACCATATATCCACAACATAGCATATGTTACTACTTAATTCAGTTTCTTACAAACAACGCAACATTCGTTTTATAACATACAAAATATATCATACAATTCTGCCTAACAGAAAAAAATCACCTACGCCTTTACCAGGCACAGGTGCTCAAGTATTTAACAAAGAAATATGTGTCAGAGAGAAAAGGCCTCATTCTAGCAGGGCGATGGCCCGATGAAAAGCACTCTGTTTGGCCAGCGAGCCGATATATTTGCAAATAACACGGTAATCTCCCCACGGCAGGCTAAACATGCCAGTGTTTGCTTGCTTATTCCACATAAAAGCCGCTCTCACACACAAGCAAAGGCAAACATTCCCTTTATTTTTGCAGACTTCTCTCTTTCTCCTTCTTTTATTCCCCCCCTTCCCTCTCTGAGCCCAGGAAGGGAGCACTCACACACTCACCCCGGAACAAGCCTGGAGGTCTTCAGACCACACACGGAGCAGTGCGAGGATCTCTCCATGACTCTCTTTCTTTTTCTCCCGCCTCACCACTCTCCTTCCCACTGTTTCACATGGTCACCCCGTCTCCCTCTTTCCACATTTCACCTCTTCTCAGTCCAGCCTGACCGAGGCAGAGTAAAGGTTCTGTGCCCGCTTCTGCGTCGTGCCTCTATCTCCACTCTCTGCCCCTCTGTTTGTTTGAATGTGAACTGCAGAGAGGATGGTCACTTTTAGTATGATATCTATGCCTGCGAGACCACCCAGCCGGCCAGGCCAAGACATGGGGAGTGAAGGCTTTATTTTTCAACGCCTCCGCTGTTCCCAGGGCCTCGGGGCTGAATGAGATTAATCCCTCTCTGTCACCAGCGTGTGTGTGATTGGGACAAGTAGTCACTTGTGCAGCATCCAGGTGAGAGACAGGATGTGCAAACACAGTGTGCGTTTTGCATTGATTAAGCGAGGAGAGCGGAAGAAAAGTGAGTCACATGAGGGCAGTAAAAGGGCAGTGATTAGGGCAATAGAAGGGATTCATATATAGGGAAAGCCGTTAGCTAATGAGCGGTTTCAAAAGTCAGCATAACAAAAAAAACTCTGCCGTTGCAAACAGGACCAAAGCACTTAATTGACAATTCAACTGTATCCCTTTTATGATAGTGTTAAAAAATCTGAAATCCATTCAAAATCCAGCCATCATATCACATTATGGGTTGCTTTGACTGAGAGGGACTTGAACTCATCTGACAGGACTGCGCGGGTCCGTCAGAAAGTTGAGAACCACTGGTGAATATATACAAGTTAACAGTTCTTGCATCTCAAAGTGGTTACATATTGTCTTGGTATGTGCATGGAAATGTATGCCTTATGAGGAAGTATAAAGGCATACAAGTGGCCTTGACCCGGTTGGTCTGACATGGTAGCCAAAACTGTGGATAAGGAGGTCTGAGCGTCGTGTTGGGTGGCACCGTGTGTGAGCTGGGGAATTACAGTGTCTCCAGACCACACACAGACAGACAGAGAGAGGGAGGACATGGAGAGGCAGAGGGAAATAGATGGAAGGTGAGGGTAAGGGTTACACTTAATATTAGGCAACTGGGCATTGTGGCTCTACAGGTCAGCACGAGTGGGACCTTTATGATAACTCGGGGAGGTCCCCGAGTTATCATAAAGGTCCCTGTGTCGAAGAAAGTGAGATTTTCAGGTCTAAGTGCTATATGAATACTAGGAAAGTATCGAAACACGCAATCCATGAAGAAATACACACAGTCTGTATTCAGAAACTGTGCCCTTAAAATAGCGATCAGGATTTCTGTTGTGATGTTAGAACTATACAATGTTTATCGACCATTTCACCTTTTTAAATATAAGCAAAGAGTTTTTTGAACTCTAAACATGTTTTAGTCGAGTAGTATGACCCAAGCGGGAACCTCGGCTAATAACGAGTGAAGCCAATGTGGAAGTGCCCTAAACTTGCATTCTCTCTACTGGCCAGCAGGGGGCTACTCCTCTGGATGCAAAGAGTCAGATTGTATACAAGTCTATGAGAAAATGACTCTACTTCTCACTTGCTTTATTACCTCAGTAAACATTGTGAACATGAGTTTATCGTCTCAATCACTAGTTGCAGGTCTTCTTCAATACAGTATGATGTTCATTTAGTAAATGATGGTTCCTTTTAGAATAAAATATGGGTGTGCTTTAGGCGTGGCTTCCTTGTAATTGACAGGTTGCTGCCGCTACCAGAGCGGGCGTCTCGACGCCACTCCTCCACTTCTGTTAACTGTTTGCAAAAAATAAGTTGACGACAGTCAAAACCCAAGATGAGCACGGCCAAAAAACTCAAGGCCCCAAAACAGCAGTCCACAAAACAATGGTCCATTTCTTATAGACAGTATAAATGTACCAGGAAGTGAGCAGGATAAGTCTCCTTTCATTTTTCATTTTTCATTACATGAGGTATATGAGTTTGATGTGTCCAGTGGCGTTGTGACCTCAACACTGCGAGGAGCCGTAACACAACAAGGTGTCAGAAGAAGAAGCACAAGAAGTCAAAGGTATTATCAGCGTTTCCAGCAAGAAAGCGGAAATAAAGAGACTGCAACATTACTACTATTCAGAAGCCATATTTTTTTTAACTGGATTTATGGCTGTATATCTAAATAGTGTACTTTGACAGGGTACACCACACACTGCAGTATCGCTGACAGATTTAGATAGATGATATCCCGCAGTATCAAAGAAAGGACATAAAGGAAAATGGAAAAATGGAAAAATATGCCAATGAATACAGATTTGTATATCCTTCGAGTGAGATCCTCTGTGCCTTGTGGGGCCCTTCTTTGTGATTCACTGTGAAGTTTTCCAGCCTTGACTTGTGTATTAGGGGGAGTGCAGTGCAGTCATGAAGGAGAAAGCAATGTGTGCTAAATGGTCCATACGCATGGCTTGGCCTGGCTATGCAAGTCCCTCTGGATCCCATATGGTGAATGTGTGCGCGCTACATGCATGGACGCATGGACGAGCCCTCAGCAGGACTGCTCCCCACCGGATAACATCCCATAAAACACTGACACACGTATGCAAACCCCCCCCCCCCCCACCACACACACAGACAAACACACACATGCACGCACGTACATTTCAGTATCATCATCCTTGAGACTATTATCAAGCTATTTTCTGGGATTTTGTCCTAAAGCACAGACACCTATACATGAAGTTGTCGGGTCACATTCAAACATGGTCTCCTGACTACACAACCACATTGCAATCTCACACATTCACCCACGCACACAAGTGCCCCATTCAACTTTTATCTCTCTTCACACACAGCTCCTGCAAAAAAACAAATCATCCCAATCAAGACAGCAATGTGCCCTTGTCCCCACATCTCCCCTGTAGGAAGTGAACTACTACAGACACCACGTTGTACTCTCCCGATCCTGATTGTGAAGTGGGGAGTGGAGGGGAACATAATTGCATGCTTAAACGCCTGAGAAACGGACGTCCAGTTCTGCTGAGTTGGTGCTTTTTGTGTGGCCTCATTGTTGGGACGTGCAGTCATGCAGCTCTTTGAGACCCTGTCGGTGTTCATGTTTGGTTAGGGGTGGTTCAGAAGAGTGGAAGAGTGGAAGAGGGGGAAATATTGTCTGGCGGCCAGATATTTCATTCCAAGACCAAGCACTTTGTGCCCGTCCGCCATGCCCGGCAGGAGGAGGGTGGCTGTGACCAGAATGGAGTAAAATCAGAGGCTGTTCGCTCGTCCAGTTGCATTCCTGTCCCGTGGGCAAACACTCGTTGTCAGCCATTTTAATCAGCTGTTCTAAAAGGCCCGTGGAGGACACACAGACACAAGGATGCGCCCATCATATGCACACATGCGTACACATGCACAGGACTGGTTGATGTACTTAGTGTGGCCGAAGCAGACGAACAAAAGGCTCCTCTACGGGGTTGCGGTGTAATGAGGGTCGTAAATATGTAAATATGTTGCTCGGCAGAGTTTTCCATCTCACTGCAGGACAAAAGGGACAAGCCATCAAATTCGGGTCATCAGAGGCTTCTACGTTGCGTTTCAACTCACTGAGAGGAATCAGTTGTGCCATCGCGGCCGTCTGTGGCCCCAAAGTGGTCAACAGAGGCAGGATTCCCCAAGCGCAGGTGGCACAGCAACAAGTGGCAGAGAAGAAGATGAAGCAAGTGGTTTCTCTCTGGGCCCTCGTTTCATTGCTTGTAGTTCAGAGCTCTGCGACAGATAGAGTGAATTCAAGCATCATTGATCAGAGGTTTTTATTTAATACCTGAATACCTTAGAGATAGAGAGCAAGAAAGAGTGTATGACAGCAAGAGGTGTGGGGTAAGAAAAAAAAAACAGGATACTGTTCATAGATGATTGGAAGAGATTCAAAGTTTGTAAAAACATCATTTAAAAGCATTGCAATGCCTTGTATTGTCTCCAGCTTTGCTCAATAGACACGATTTACTTTAGACTTGGACTGGTCCGATCTGGGACAAACAATGCGATTAATTAAAATGACTATTTAATTGTTAAAAAAAGGGAAGGCAATGCCGAAAGCCTGACTACAAAATTAAAACCAACTTGCAGCCATTCTGTGCAGTTACGTGTTTGTTACTCTATGTGTCATAGCGTAACAAACATTGTTGTAAAAAAGAAGGAAAAAAATGATATGTATATTGTTTTTTTTCTTCTTTTTTCATATCCATTGAAACTCACTTACAAATCATTGCATTTTATCAAATGCAACTGCTTTTAATATCATGATGGCCCAACTACTGGAGTCAACTTAAGCGGCATGTGATGAGAGGCGGGAAAAGTAGCCAAAACATCATAACCAATATGATTGAGTCCTTTTGATTAAAAACCATGTGTGATATGTTGATTGTAGACATGCAACGTCATATTAATCCAACTGTTTTCAGTTTATTTAAGTGGAGACACATTCACACCATGAATTAATTATGGAAGTGGATAGGAAAGCCAGCAAGTGAAGACAAACAGAGAAAAAAAGACAAGAAAAGCATGAATTATCAACCTAATTTTCCATCTCTGCAATCAATGTGTATGTAGCTGAAACTGTCATTTTTGGCATGGTGGTAATTGCTTTTGGCCCGTAGCGGACCCTCTGACTCACGAGAGAGAGTTTGTGGAACACAGATGGAGTATTTCCCAAGCTCCTGAGAGCTGGACAAGACCTCCATTCAGGTCTTCCTCTCCCTCCACTGATTAGGACCAACAACAGAGGTTTAGCAAACACTATGTTATATTCACTTGGAACCTTACATTCAGCCAAATGAAGATGCAAGCTGTATGGCTGCAGGAAACACTTCGTCCAGAGAAATAGGTTTACTTAAGTAAATCCCGGTGGGTCTCAGCGGAAGAGAATACACTCTCCTGACCCAATTAGAATAAAATATGACAGCTACCTTTCAGTTTTTACAGACTATTTATAATATGGGATGAAATTCACCTCACTTAAAGAGGCACCTAAAAGAAAAAAAACACAAAGCTGACATAGCTGTGCTATGAACACAGCCATTACTGAATAATAGAATGACAAATAAGAAGGTGCAGGAGGCTGCTTATATAAAAACATGTAATTGTACTTTACTTGAGTTTTTTTCTATTTCACATTTCTTTATACTCCTAATCCACCACATTTCGTAGGAAATGTTGTACTTTTTACAGTGCTACATTCTTTAGAAAACAAATCTACAGATGAAATATGATGCAATTTAGATTAAACTAACCAACGGTATATATATTATTCAAAATCAGCTCCACTTTGACAACATTAAATTCGTCATCAATAATAAATAAATAATACGATACAGCTGACTTTACTATTAAACTCGTGATACTTTCAGTACATTTAGCTGATTATACTTCTGTCCTTTCACTAAAATACAATTTTGAATGCAGATATTTCTTTCACACTTCTGTGTTACTTCTTTAGTGCTTCTTCAAGAACAGCCAAATAGATTTGTTGTGTAAATGAAAACATTTTCCACGTGAAAACTTTTCTTTTTTTAAAAGGATTGAAGATTCAAGACTCAAAATGTGAATGCGGCAAAAATGACCTCAGTGTGCATGTAAACAGAAAACCTTCGTGTTTTTTATTATATATACAGGTTGTTGATTGTTGATTGTCTCGTCTAATGTTATGCACCTTCCGGCAAGAACATTTCCTTTGTGTAAACATACCTGGTGAATAAATGGTTCTGATTCTGATTCTGAATGGAAAAATCCATTCAGTTTTGGTTAAATTCTGGGTCTGTAACAGTTTTTTTTTCAAAATGTATTAGCTGATATGCTAAAAACCATTTTGTCACATCATTAATTAAAATAATGTCATAAATTGGAACATTTTAGACCCAGCAAGCAACCAAACCAACACTTCTTGTCCGAAAATAAAACCAAAGGCAAACAGAACCCTCTTGACGCAGTCACTCATAGTCATCTGTGAGAAAAAGGTTGTTGTTGAGAACTTCTTATCTGCAGCCAATGATCTATTTATCCCAACTCTATCTGCTTGAATTGTAATGTATTATTGTAAATGAGGCCAGAGAAGGCCCTTGTGGTTCAGTGAGAGAACAAGTGTGTGTGAGATCCAGTGCAGTGTGTAAACCGTTTGACATCAGTGTTTGGGCTTTCTTTATGAGAACATCTGCGGCAGCTGCCCTATAAATTCCCAGTGTTGAGAAAACAGAAGAAAAAAAAAGTACATTTCTGTATGGCAGTGTACCATGGCGAGCAGCAGACCCAGTTGTGCCTCATCTGCAGAGCCACGGCCAACGTTTAGGGAAAGTCAAATCGGGGATGGAGGACTGCGACGGTGTTACTGTGTGTTTACACTGACTGTTCTGCATAGCAACAGACAACCTTAAAGTTATTGATGGCCATCATGTCCACCCCAAAGGACAGACACACACACCTCACCTTGCCTTTTCTGTATTTCTGCAGACCACCAAGTCTCGTGGATTTCATACTGAATTGCTTCCTTTCTTTCACCTTCTGTCAGTGTGTTATTCTCCTGACTGTTGAGCAATATTGGTTGATGATGCTGTTGTATTTTCCCTATCAGAATGTCTTTTGTGTAATTTTTGTGTGACAAGACCTATCCTGATAGCCACAAGGCAATAAACAGTAAAGCATTTTATAAGAATATATTAATTCACTAGACATTTAGTAAATAATAGAAGTAATTTAAGGTATAAAATGTATAATACAGCATACAAATAAACATGTGAGTACCAGTATTGTTCCAAACAGTAAGTGCACATGACGTTATGATGGTGCTGTCATATTATTATGAAATAGTCTGCATATGGGATGACGACATTTTACAATTTGCATGTAGGCACATGTCGCAGATAAAAGCACATTGTGAATGTGTAGCATAACACTGGGAGCTTCAGAAATACATCCACATGTTATTTTATTTTATTTTGTTTATGCATACATATATAGGCCTAGTCTAAATTGGCTACTTGCTGCTCCTCAGATTTCATTGCAATTATTGTTTTTAGTGAATCAACTGTATTATTACATAAAAAAAAAGATAATTTCGATTCTATCCAGCACTTTCATCACAATGTCCGACATTGGAATCTTTTTTTAACGGAACGAATTGTTACGGGAAAGAAATCAACTGAAACCAGCATTAAATATTTAGAAAATATTGTTAACGTGAGTTGTCGTCTTTAGAGTAGAAGTTTAAATAGTTTAACTATTTGAAAGCGACGAAATGCATCGAAAGTGCGTTACTCGCTAAAAAAGATAAACAGTCAGCAAGCAGCAGAAGAGCTGCAGCTGTTTCCTGTCTCCCTCTCACACACAGTCTGTGTTCTGTCTGCGCCTTCTGGGCAAATTGATGCACTTAAACGGAGGATAAAGTAAAAGCCACACTCGGGTTTTCATTCTATATTTGTCGCTGTCCTGTCTTTTGCTGAATAGGTTAGCTGAGTTAGGCTAATCAAGCTAGCTCGCATGCTACAGGGATTTCTCCTCCACACGAAGAAGAGGAGGGCGATAGGACCCTTATAATGTGACGTTATCCTGATGGCTTCATCTTCTGCAGTTGGAAAAGGTTCGACATGCACGTTTTTACCTGTTGATACATTTCAGATGGACCCTGGTTTAACGTTACACACTCTTAAGGCTGCTCAAAGCCTCTGCTGCTAGCTAATAATTAGCCATATTTCCACCAGGGACAACAACTTAAGTCACTCTTCAGACATAAGACACACCTGTGTTTAGATGGGAGGAACTACAATACTATGAGTTTGATAGTCTGTAGTAATGTTGGAGAATATAATGGTAAGAAACTGCTTCCCCAATCCCTTCATGAATATATGGTATTTTATTTTCGTAGAGCTCTTTCCTGTCCATTGTAACAAAAAAACACTTAAAACACTAATTTAGCCTTAAACACACCTCAGTAATATCCAAACTATCTCTGTGCCTTAAAGTAAATGTTTAAAAGATAAGTTGCAGTTAACTAATAATTTTTCTTACTTTTACTATAGCAACGTGGCGTGAAGGTGACACTTGTCTGGCTCCTGACCCGAGAGATGGCTCCCTGCGAGA
Source organism: Taurulus bubalis (assembly GCF_910589615.1). Taxonomy (NCBI): domain Eukaryota; kingdom Metazoa; phylum Chordata; class Actinopteri; order Perciformes; family Cottidae; genus Taurulus; species Taurulus bubalis. The sequence continues at coordinate 6,452,488 of NC_136596.1, read as the reverse complement.
AACCACCATTAAAAGACTGACCTCCACCCCTCATGATAATGATACCACAGCATGGGTGGTATTCACTGACCATAGTAAAGATGAAGAAGAAGAAGAGGAAGCTATACCTGTCTCCAAACTCACGAGACCAGGCTTAAATCACTTCACCCAGGAGAAACCTTTGTTTCCCAACAGCGTCACAGACACTAGTCTGTGTGTCCCCTTAGTGTTGAGTGATGTTGATGGAGACACAGTTCCCTACACCATCAACAGATACCTGAGGGATTACCAGAGAGAAGGTATCAGGTTCATTCACAACCATTACATCTATTCCAGAGGTTGTATCCTGGGGGACGACATGGGCCTGGGAAAAACTGTACAGGTACAAAGTACATTAGCTGCACATCTATTTTCAGAGTTGTTTAAATGCCTGCATGCCTTTCTCACATGCCTGTCTCTCCACCTCTATGGTCTTTTCTTAGGTCATTGGTTTCCTTGCCGCTGTACTGCACAAAACAGGCACATGGGAGGACATCAAGAACAACAGGCCTCAGTTTCTGCAGAGTCAGATGCCCTCCAAGCAAAGTAAACCCAACAAAGTGGGTATTGAAATAAGCTAGTGGACGTTTCATGAAGTTTCCAACTACCAGGCACATGCAATCATGTGCAGCAACAGATATGAGTATTGATTTTTCATCCTCAGAATTTTGGTATTTCCATGATCTGGTCTAGGTGTTCCTCATTGTGGCCCCGTTGTCGGTGCTTTATAACTGGAAAGATGAGCTGGAGACATGGGGCCACTTCCAGTTTGTGGTGGTTCACGGGCTAAAGAAAGAGGAGGAGCTAGCTCGAATCAAGAAGGGGCGCATCGAGATCGCTCTCACTACCTATGAAACACTGCGCCTTTGTCTGGATCAGTTTAATAAGTAGGAACCATGCTCTCAACACAAATACAAACACACACACACACACTCTCAAACATAATACATTACATTTATAATACAGTTAATGTATTTCTTAAAGATGTGATTTTTGTAATAGTGTTTTCTTTCTGTGACTAAAATATACCGCTGCCCTCTCTTTTGCAGCATAGACTGGTCTGCTGTGATTGTGGATGAGGCCCACAAGATAAAGAATCCAAACGCTCAGATCACTCAGGCCATGAAGGACCTGAAATGTAAGGTCAGAGAGCTTTTTATTCGTGACTTTTGTATAATGTCTGCTCTCAAGCAGTCCTCATTTCTGCTTTATTGACAGTAGATTTAATTGTATCACGATGAGCTGCTAAAACATAGCTAGCTTTGCGTTGCATGGGGCATGCTTTTGATGCTAGCCTTGCACTTCTATATATTTTTACAGATCAGATTTGGCCTTACTGGCACCATCTTACAGAACAACCTTGAGGAGCTGTGGTGTGTCATGGACTGGTAGGCTAAGATACTTTTATAACACATTTGTCATTTAAAAGCACATTTCAGTCATTTTATTCCCTTTTGAGGAAGTGATGTGATTGCTAAAAGTAGTTTTGAGCTTTTATATACTTTTTATTCAATTTAGGGCTATACCTGGTTGTCTAGGCAGCTTAGGACATTTCAAGAACAAGTTTTCAGATCCAATTGAGCAAGGGCAGCGGCACAGTGCAACCAAACGTGTCCTAGCTACGGGGAGGAAGACCATCAGGGCCCTGGTGAAGAAGATCTCCTGCTGGTTCCTCAGAAGGACTAAAGCTCTCATCAGGGAACAACTGCCCAAGAAGGACGACAGGGTAAGGGACTTCTCTGGAAATCCACAAATTCACCATCTACGTGACAACAGACCATCATTGTATTAGCCGGATGGATTTTTATGATGTCTGAAAGCAACGGTCAAAGAAACTCTGTGGTGTTGCGTTTTCTCCTAGGTGGTGTATTGCTCTCTGACAGACTTTCAGCAGACTGTGTATCAGACGGTGCTGAACACTGAAGATGTGACATTAATGCTGAGGTCTTCAGAGAAATGTGACTGTCAAAGTGGACGCACCCGCAGCCGCTGCTGCTATGAAGTCAGTGCACCGTTTTCACCGTCGTGTGCTTTGTGATGGGTTTAAGGTCGAGTTTGAGTTGTTTTCCCACATATCTGAAATGAGTGAAATCCATCTCATGATGTAAAAAAAGAAATTCCCTAAATCCGACAAAATATGCTCTGTGTGACTCAGGTGATCTGGCCCTTTAGTATCTAAGCGATGCCAACGCATTACACTTTTTAAATACATTGTACTGCAGTGAAATGTGCAACATTTACCTGGTACCATCGTCCAGTTTACCCTTTTCTCGTGGCATTCAAATCACATTCATGAAATGCTTTCATGTGTTTAAAAGAATGAAGAATTAAGTCCTTCAAATTATATTGGTTTCTTTTATTGCAGACAAACAAGGAAGGTGCTCAAATGAAGGGGCTGTACTTCAGTTACTTGGCCATATTGAGGAAGGTCGCCAACCACACAGCACTGCTGCAGTCCACTGCAGGCTCCAGCAAGAAACAGGTATCCCCATTACTGATTTATTACACTGGTTCCCTAGCTATCAGCTATGAGGCCATACCTTCTAGTCCTGGATCTGGTTCACTGTCACAAATCTTCTTGTCTCCCAGGAGAAGTACGTGGGTGCCATCTGTGCGAAGGTCTTCCAGAAGTTTCCAGACTTTGTGAAGAGATGCAAAGACGAAGCATTTGAAGCTTTGTCGGACCCGATGTACAGTGGAAAGATGAAGGTGTAATTCTGGAACAAAGGCTCAGTCACCTGCTCATCATTGGCCGTTTCAGTCGGCTTGAACAAATCTGTGTTCCTTCCAGGTTTTGCAGAAGCTGCTGAAATTTTACCTGCAAAGGAGAGATAAAGTGCTTATTTTTTCTCTCTCAACCAAGGTGAGACATGTGTTTGTGTTGGCACCACCTGTTATATAATACGTATATTTTGACCAGCTGACCTCGCTAAGAGCTGATTGGCTGTTGAAAAAGGCCACTAGCGACTTGAGTTGCAGACGACTCCATCATCCAGCTTGAGTCGAGCTGAGCCAACTTTTCCCTGCAGTGGTCTAACGTTGTTTCGTCTTGCCGCCAATCTTTAGTCTGAACGGGGCTTTAGAGCTTTAGACCCATCCAGCGTTTCAACACAACAAAAGGCTTGAACGCACAGACGTAATTGCCACTGCTGTTAGAGCAGATTACTTGTCAGCAGAAAAAATAGTAGCAGATGTAATGTTTTCTCCTGAAACACAGATTAATAAGCCTTTGGGTTCATAAGTAAAGGCTATACGAGTTTTAAAGACAATTAGACTCAAGAGTCTAATGGTTGCTGTCACCGGAGACGGTATCATAACATTTCTGGCTGCTATGAGGTCATATTTTCATGGCTTATAATTTGCTTTTTTGGTAATCATAGAGTTCATAGTGTTTTGATTGTTTAAAACCCATATAGTTTATCTATAAATACCTAGGCCTGGGGATATTTTGTTTATTTTCACTCTACATTTGTTTGTCTAGCGTTTACAAACCCTTCAACCTCACCGATGAGTGAATTCACATGATAAATGTACAGCTGTCAGTTTTTACATGGTTCGTTCGTGTGCTTTGAACCGTTGTGAATTGTTGGTTGTATTTTGAACCGGTCAGCTGTTGGATGTGCTGGAGAGCTACTGCATGGCAGAGGGAATGGACTACAGCAGGTTGGACGGAGCCACCAAAGCCAAAGACCGACTCCAGATTGTCAAAGAGTTCAACAGCTCCTCTCACATCAACCTCTGCCTGGTATCCACCATGTGAGTCAAACAATAACAATGACATGAGTAGTGTTTTCTCCCATTTCATATTTACAATACCAGTAGTTGAATCTGCAGATAACTGTCTCTTTGTTCCATCAGGGCGGGTGGTCTTGGCCTTAACTTCGTAGGGGCCAATGTGGTTGTGCTCTTTGACCCCACGTGGAACCCGGCCAATGACCTCCAAGCTATTGACAGGTAAGTTGTGGGCCATATCTTGCGTTTTACTATTTGTAGGCCCGATGCCTGTGCGTTGATATGTTTGTGTCTCTCTTCAGGGCATATCGTATTGGCCAGTGCAGGGATGTGACTGTTCTTAGGCTGATCTCATTGGGGACTGTGGAGGAGGTTATCTACCTCAGACAAGTGTACAAACAGGTACCAGATAATTATAAGCGCACACACATAAATCAGATATGAGAGGGAAACTACTCAATTGCTCGCAGTGTTTAAAAAAAATGAGCTCAGTGCTCTGTGTCAGTATCTCTGAGTAATAATGCGCCGCTTTTCCCATCCTCCAGCAATTGCAATGCTCCGTTGTGGGCAAGGAGAGTTCGCGGCGGTACTTTGAGGCAGTGCAGGGGCATGGCGTCCACAAGGGGGAGCTGTTTGGGATGAACAACCTCTTCAGGCTGCAGACCGAAGGGTCATGCCTCACCCGCAAGATACTAGAGGTTAGATAGCCTGCACGCATTTTACTGTTTGATATGTTCTACTGTGGCCTACTGTCTCAACTCACCTACTCCCACTCATTCCTTGTTCCTAGTCACAATGCAAGGTCTCACAAAACAGTCAAGAAAACGTATTTTGGAATTTACTCATGTGGTCGTATGGTAATGTGCAGTGTTTTTTGCACTGCTGTTTCTTCTGATTATCAGAACGTCTAGAAAGATCATATGCTGGTAATGAAACTATAACTAGCAAAAAATGAAAACTAAAAGATAAAGTCTTAATATTAGATTATTAAATTGATTAATTGCACAACGATATGTTTTGATAACTGTGTGTCTCACTTTCAGCGAGAAGGACGAGTGGAGGCCGGTGTGATGACCAGCAGCACACACACAGGCGAAGAGAAGGAGGAGGAGACGAAGGCAGTTAGCGTGAGTAGCGCTGCTGTTCTCAGCGACCCAGAACATTAGGGCACTCATCTTCCCATCGCTCACTCCGCCTTCTCTCCCGAGCGGCCCGCTCATCCTCCCACTCCCATGTGCACGAGCAGATACCTTCCTGTCCGTCAGTCAACCAACTCAACGCAATCTTGTTGTCCTTTTTCCGCCTTAGGTCAAACTCTTTTCTTTGTTGCTTCCTCCATTCTTCTTTGTCTTGTAATCTTCTGGTTTATTTCAAAATGCCCCATTTATGAGGAAAAGAATGCTTCTACTATGACAAAATTGTCCAAATTAGATGAATTATGTCACTCACAGGAAGAACACGGAGAAAGTGATAATCTGGCCAAAATCTTTCTCGTCAGTATCACTTACTCGCCCTGCTGCAAGCTTTAAAGGTGGCTGTAAAAAGTTTGTAGTTTCCTTTCAGCAGTTGTGGTTAGCTCGAGTTCAGGCACTTACAATAGAATAATTGGGGTCTTTTTTTTCACTGTCGGAAAAAGTAAAAAAATAAAAGATCTCTAAAACCTCTCCTGTTTTAGTAGCCACATCTTTAGCAAGCTAAAGCTCATTACTCCGCCTTTATGTCACAGCATCATTGTCCTCAGACTTGAAGTAGCCTAAAGTGAAGGTTTGCAGCATATTGAGAGAAGTATTTTTTTGAGTTTCTATGGAGGTTTGGATGTTTTTTTTTGCCAGTAAAACCTCTAGCAATTGGTATCCATCTAAAACTTAACATGTTTACTCTTAATTCTTTGTATTTTAGCGAAACTGAGGGATGAGGTTCTCTGATGCCGTGTGAAACAGCTGGGTGTAATTACTGATCTGTCCTAATGGAAGGAGCAGACCACACTGAAGCCTATCTTCTGCTTGTCCGCTATTTATTTACACAGTGATACCCCTTATCGTCCCGTTCCCAGCTCGTTTTTTTTTTTTTTTTTACAGGGCTGCTGCTGCTCCACTGAGGCCTTTCCCATTCTCTAAAAAATACAGAATACACTGGGGTGCCTTAACACGCACAGAGAGGCTCGAGGCGTGTAAGCACCATCGCGCATACTAGTCCAGCAGAATTGGGGAAGAGTCATCTAGTTGGCAAATTCTGTGAAATTTAGAATCACAGTTGGTGGTCGTTCCCATAAAGGCCCATTCTTATAACTCCAGGAAATGTTGTGACCTCTGTGTTTTCTTATTATTACTCCACAATTGGGAGGGGGGGGGGCACAGTCACATGGATTTTTATTATGATTTATTGTTACCAACATCTGTTTTGTATTGCACAATATAATCTCACAAAGGGCTGTTCCACTGAAAGATGGCACGGACAAGGGAATTTGTAGCCCATTTGTTCTGTTGTTTAGCAAAACAACAGTATCCTCCTCATACAGTAAATTAATCCTCTCATGCAGTAAATTAAAATGAATTCCTTGTTCTCTCGCCTTGTACCGCTTTCTATGTCAATCTGTCGCTACTCTTCTTTAGCTGCTTGTGTTACTCTCTTTTATTTAAGAAACCTGGAGACTCTCCGCCTACAGACGGCCCCGTATCGAATAATGAACCGGCCAAGGAGAAGAGAGGTGCATCAAAGGTCCCCAGAGGGGTGTTGGACTTCAGCAGTGGAAGTGAAGAGGATGAGGATGAGCAGGGTCTTAAGAGGAAGGCGTCAAGCCCAAGTGCAATGGATGGCACTGGTCCTGGTCGAATGAGTCTCCTCCAGCACGGTTTCTCCAGGCTCCTCGAAAGGGTCAAAGGAAAACCAGAGTTGGCAGAAGGGGACAGCAGCCCGGCTGTCGATGAAAGCCCCTCCGAGGAAGATGCTGAGGATCAAAAGATGGAGAGTACCTCCTCTGGCATCTGCAAGAACTCCAATACTAGAAATGGCACAGTCTGTCTACCTAAATTGGGAACCAAAACGTGGGATTTCTCTAGCGGTTCAGACAGAGAAGACGGGGACAATGGAGATAGGGCGAGACAAGAGAGGTTTCCTCTGTTAAAGCAAAGTGATGATGCTGTAAGAAAGAGACAGGGCCTGAAAGGGCGGGGTCTAGTGGACAAGGAAAGTGATGAAAATGCCTCATCGAACAAAAAGAAACCATTTCCAAAAGTGCGCCGGTTTGAGGGCTACTCCGATGAATCTGAGGACTTGGACCTAGAGGCAAAGACTTTGAGTTCACATGGTAGAGGAGGTCCGCGCGGGAGAGAGAGTCTAGACCGCAACAGAAAGAGGCAAAGTGCTGGTGTTAGAGACAAAGCCAGATCCAAATACACAGAAGACATAGAGACATTCACGTCTTCAGAAGATGAACACACTCCTGTTAAGAAAGGGAGATCTACAGGATGTCACTTAACATCTCCACAGACGGAAAGATTCAGAGTTGAGTCGGAAAAAGATGGACGAAGAGCTTCAACAACCAACGGGACGGAGAGAGAAGCAGCGCCGGCCAAAGCTGTTTCCTTTACAAATCTGAAAAGTCAGGCGTCCCCTGCGTCCAAAGGAAAGGATGGAACTATCGACAGTGTGCTAGGTGAGAAACCTATTATTCAATGCCTATTTTTGTACATGCTAATGCATTTTATAATGAATTTCAGCATTAATAATGCCTGTTTCTGTTTTTAAAGGGGGTGTACACGAGGTGGTGTACACCCACTCTAACCAGCGCGTGGTGGGCGGGAGCAAAGCAGAGGAGAGGATCAGCAGAGCGGCTGTGCGAGACGTGTTTGAGCGCAAGCTGTACTCTCAGCTGCCGGCCAATCACCTTCTAGGCACCCAGGAGGTACTCGCGGCCTTAACATTGGTCTGGTTCAGTGATTCTTCAAATGTTTGATTATTGCTGTTGTATATTGTCATCTCAAATTAGATTAGGGAAATTGAATTAAAAATAAAGTTTTTTTTTTTTTGGAAACTATGACAGGATTTTGCATTATTCCACAGAGTCATTTAGGCCTGTTTTCTACCAAAGCATGTCTGGAAATTTCATATTGGCATGCAGAAAAAGGCTTGCCAATAATACATCGACAAACATGCTCACTGAGTGAGAGTGGACTTGGGTTACCCAAGTATGTGGTGTTGACACCCACTATCATGTCAACATAAGTCTGCTCGTCCCAGCCAACAGTACTGACGAGTGGGGAGTGACAGGGAGGTGTTTGATTTTGATCTCTTGTTTACCAGAGCTTGTCGGCGAGCCCACCAGACAGTCAGCCTTGCGCCCCTCCTGTCAGACCGCAGAAGCCCAGTGTGGACCATCCAGCCACCTTCTTCAGCAAGAGTGTGCACCACACCGGACACACCACCTTCATCATCGGAGAGACTCCCCAGGCCGTACGCAGGTACTGAACGAATGTGAAATGTAATGTGTCCGAGGAGGTGGAGATGATGAGGAAAGAGCCGAGGCAATGAGGAGGCTGAGAAGGGCAAACAAGTCATGGGTAGACTTGAGATAAGGGGCCTGCATGGTTTGAATGAAAATACATCAGGCAAGTGGATGAAAGGACAAAAGGGGGTGTAAAGAGTGAGGTTGGAGGAGAGGAATTCCTGGCAGTGTAGGGAAATAGGCCTAAAGTGACCACAGATATGGTGTTGAGCGCCCCCACCTGGGCCTCTGTCTGTGTGTGTGTGTGTTTCGCCAGAGACCACCTCTGAGCTTCCCCTCCTACCCACCTATTTCCCAGCATCGTGCCAAAGATTACCCAGTTATGTTCAGGCCCGACAGTGCCGAGCACAGAGTTTTCCCCCTCCACAACCGCAGCCCTCCCGAGACTAACCAAAAATGATCGCCCGAGGACTTTCCAAACCCGCAACGTTGTATACACACGTCCTAACAAGCAGTTACGCTCACGCACGGACGCACAGGACTCAAATACAGACTTCTGTCCCGCTGTATCACCTCCGCCTCCCTGCCTTTCCAAACACTCGTATACACCTTTATGGCTCCACTCTCACTTCCAAAGAAGACAGGGGAAGACTGTATCTCTTCCCAGAGGCTCACCAGGGAGTGAAAATACACACTAGTCATATTATATTCCTTCAATTTACCTTGCTGTGTAATGATTTAAATCCACATGATTTGGTGTTTTTACAGTTGTTTCTTTTATTTACTCTTTTTCCAGTCAAAGCCACAACCGATAATAACGGCACCACAAGGCTGCTGTGCCACCGTGAATTTGAAGTATTTCTGTACCCAAGTCCGGTTAGACAAAAAGTTTAAATGACTGCCTTATAGCTCAGGAAAAACATCTCGCACTGCGTGGCTGTCTGGATAGGAGCCTGAATATGTGAACTTTTCATCTGAAGGCCCTGCAAAATATCTGATCATATGAACAGTATAGGCCTTGTGTTTCTTTTTTTTTTTTAAAGACGTTGTTTTACGTGTGAGTCAATGTATCTTAGTGTATGCTCGCGTGTGCCAGATTCAGGCCTCGTAATAACTGCATGTGTGAACAGAGTGTTACATTTACAGGATATAAACGGGAGATATTAGTTTTAAAACACTTTTTTTTTTTTGTGCGTGGATGTTTTTTCACACTCCTTTCCATCCTTGTGTCCTTGGTGTGCTCGTGTGAACTGCAGGCAGCAGCTGGAGGAAATGGCAGAGAAATTAAAATTCCCCTCAGTCCATCAGTTTGCAGTGGAAATTCTGAGAGGAAACTCAACCCGGAGACTGGCCTGGTTACGGGAGTTTTACACTTCACTGAACCTCCCTGACCTGGCCAACGCCGTCACAAACAACTTCCCACAACCTGATTCAGCACAGACCTCCTCTTCAACTGTTACCTCCTCAACAGCCTTCAAAACGACCGCAAAATCTCACACGCATACCCGAACCCCACAAAAGGATGTTCCAAAAACCAAGCGAGAGCCAAAACACACGGCGAAGAATCCTGCACCTAAAACTAAGCCTGAAGCCTCGCACAGTGTTTCCGTGCCACAGAAGAAGTCTAGGCATCCGCAAAATGATGATTCCGAACCACAGACAAAGCAGAGAAACCTACAAAATGATGTTCTGTCGGCCCAGAAAAAGCAAAAGGTCGCAGAAAAGAATGTGCTAGAACCTTTAAGTGATGTTCCGAGCCTTGAGTCAGAGGAGCAGGAGGAGACGGCCTGCAGTGCCAGAGGATATAACAGGACAAAGAGGGGTAGTGTTTCTCGTTCTGGAGCCTTCAGAGCTGCTGGTGGTGGTCTTGGCTTAGATCAGGCCAGCAGCAGTGGTCTGGGGTCTGGGAAGGCCACGGCTTTCCAGAACTGCACAGACAGACGTATCCCTTCTTCTCCGGACCTCAGCCACGGCAGGTCCACCGCGTTATCTAAGCCCACAGCACAGGGAAGGGAGACGGAGCAGAAAACGTCCTCCAGGACTAATGAGGGCCAGAGAGAGAATTCTCAGACGTCTCCTCCTGAACAGGTCAAGTCCACCTCCAGGCGTCGTTCCCTCCTCACAGATCTAATAGGAGACACCTCAATCCTCGATGATCTGTTAAAACCCAAACCCAAGGGTGCGCAACGGAGGGGCACCCCGAAAACACCCCCAACGCTCTCCTCCGGGTCAGCAAGCACGCGTCTCACCGCACCTTCTCCAGCCAGGAGCCCTCTCAACACCGGCCCTGGTTCTGCAGGCCTCATAGACTTTCCACACAAACCGCCTGGACACCAGGTGGTACCAAAGGGCGCTCGCAAAGACTTCTGGGACATCCTGAACGAGGGAAATGAGGAGAGCATCAACAGGTTAACGGACCCGGCGGAAGTGCAGAGGGTTTGCATCAACACAAGCTTTGCAGCTCGAGGTAGGTCTGGAGAAGAGGAGAGCAAGAGTCTCTGGAAGACTAATGAGAAGTTCCTGTGGAAGAAATAATACAGAAGAGACAATTAGTGTTGAAACTTTCACCTCTGTACTTTTTACTTTTCCAGTTCTAAATGATATGGATGACAAAAATTGGACTGGACAGATTTTTATTTATTTTTACTGATTTTTAAATGTCATATATTTTTTTATAATGCCTATTTTTAATTTACTGTATTAATTTGAACATATTCAGTGTTCATTGAATTAGTGAGTTGACACTTGAGATAAACTGTGCGTGACTGTTACTTTAAATAAACAGGGTGTTAATCACTCATCATTTAAATCTTTTGTGTATTTTATGGAAGTTATTGCTCTGTTTTTTGCTTCATCGCTTGAACACTCCTAACACACACAACCCCTGTAGGAGCCATTCTAACATGTCAGCACAGAGGCACAACTGTAAAAGGTCAGAAAATACTGTGTGTCCATCACAATTTCCCAAAGGGAGTCGTAAATAGCTTTCTTTATCTGACGGACTGTTTACAATAATGTGAGACAAGGAAAAATGGAAAATGTCTCGCATTTGAGAAGCTGGAACTGTCAAATGTTTGGCATGTTTACTCGGAAAATCTATTTAAACAGTCAATCTATTATCTAAATAAAGCAAATGAATTATCATGATGATCGACTAATTGTTTCAGCTCAAATATTCTGCAAAGAAAATAGTGTTCATGTCTCTTTTGCGCATACGTAGTTTAAGGTCAGTGATGTGGAGTGGATGACCGAGGAAATCCAAGCGGCTGGAGGCACCATCCTTCCTCGTTATTGGATCCCATTACTGCTACCCGAAGGACTGCCGGTGGCCCTGCAGAGATATCACTTAAAACTCCCTAATGGCTGTTATGTCTCCGTCACTCTAAACACCTCACTGCCTCCCACTCCCCGTGAGTGTGCGCGCATTGTGTAGACGGTGTGGTTTCCCTGCACAGTAACCTGATAGTCTGCGGCTCGGCTCTGCCGCAAGCGCACCCTCCCCCCCCTCAAGAGTGGAGGCTGCTGCGCTATTAGTGAAATAACAATAAGCAGTTGGAGAGACCCAGTGGAGCTGGGAGAAGAGGGAACACCCGTCCATCCACCTGTCCTCTCACAAGCTTTTAGTTAAAGTGTGTTTGAAACTCAGCTGACAGAATTTGCACTACTCCAAAAAAAGAAAGTGACTTCTGACCTCATTCAGCTGTTGCACTGAAGTAAATAGAACCCCAAAGAGAGCTGCTATGTGTTTTGTTGAGCAGAAATGAGAAGGTGCTGATGGCAATCAACAAACGATGGACTACATGCCCCAACAGAACATGCAGCGCTGTAAATAGTGTGTGTGCGAGCGCATGTAGACCTTCTGGGTGGTAGATCACGACTATCTTCTCACACACTGGTAAAACGAGGCCACACATTTGTCACACCTGTTCAAATCGCAGACGGAGGAGAATAAAAAGCCCTTTCTCTCATTCCCCAACGCCCACACCCTTCCCTCTCGGCTTTTCTCTTGCTGTTTCACCCGCAACCGAGATTTGCAGATCCCTATCTATCTGTCTTTTGCGGTCATAGTCTGGTTCAAGTGAGATAGCGGAGAGGCTGAGCATTTTTTTCCTTGCCGACTGACTTGACAGCGGTTGGAGGCTAATGGAGGCCAGCTAACATGCCTCAGTGGCGAACAAAGCTTTCTTATCCTTAGTGCGTACCAAGTGAGACTGACAACCGCCATGAGTGATCGGTGGCGACGTCTCAAGGCAGTCTCACGATTGGATTTCATTTGAGTACATGCAACTTGCCGTACATCGAAGGAGGCGGGAGAAGTACCACCAAAGAGACGGCGTGTCTCTCCCCTCCCCCCCCCTCCACTTCTCCCATTAGTGTCTCCTCTCTTTGTGTCAAGGGCAGGGTGTGAAGTCTGTTTATATTTCCTACCATTGCAACCTGGGTGTCTGCGAGTCTGTTATAAACTGGACAGTCAGACGGAGCGGCGGAGGGGCGGCCCTGGCGATGTGGGTTTATTTGCAGAAGTCAGACTGTGACACTTAGCTTGAATTGATTTGTAAAAAGCTGTGAATGAGAGTTGACCCAAGCCGACCCGGGCCTCCAGTCATCTTTGGCTCAGGTTTCCGTACTTTCACTCTGCAATGTGTTCAGAAGGTAAGCATACTGACGCTGATTTAGGAACTAGTACAAATGCGTAAAACATTTATGCCACTACATAAAAGGTCTATAATAAAATAAGTAACATGAAAAGACGAAAAAAACATCTTTATTAATCATTTCTTCAAGACACTGAGAAAAAAACCGTTTAGTAAATTAATCCTAATCCTAAATAATTGTAAAGAGTTTAACACGAATCGAATATTGTGTTGATGGGTTTAATCAGGTTTGATCAACGCTCACCAAACAACCCGCCAACTGTCATCAAATTATCATGCAACTGTTGCTAAATCCTGATTGGTGCACAGAAGAATGTGTCATCACCTTTCTCTCGTGAAATAACCCCAAACTGTTATTTGAAATGACGGCTTTTAGTTTAAATGGATGTTTAAATGCGGTGTGACCAGCTACGAAGATGGAATGCAGCGGGGGTCCTACATCCCCAGCGTCAGAAGGGGTGGGGTTTTCCCAGGGCCCGTTATGGCACGCCAACCGCAATCCCCAGGGCGGAGACTCTCGGGACCATTAGCCTGAAGTCGTTCACCTCTGGCAGTGTGGGGGAGGTCCACAGCATCCCATCTAAGGGACCAGGGTAGACCCAACTCACTCAATTATTGTTACTTAATTTCTGTTTTTAAACTTCCATATCCAAACTGATGACATCATCTGTGACAGGCATGGACCCTAAGGTGTGGGGTCGGACCCGAAAATATTATCTGACCGGTTACATCATCAGAGAGGGTGTAAAAAAAAAAAAAACAGGCTAATTCATACCGTGTTAATTTACCTCCAAGATGATGTCATCAGTTCAGTCAGGTATTGGAGACGTTGCAGCTGAGAGAAACAATGTACCTATACGTGATCAATCAATGGGCACAATGGGGTTGGAAGTGGATGAGATGTCTAACGTGCAGATAATATTTCACATATTGACGAAACGGTTGTATGGAATCTAAACGTCTCATAGACTCTGACATTACATACAAATTTAGCCACTATTTGACTACTTTTTACCTCAATCACAAGATGTGGGCTTCCTAGCGTTTCCACATTATGTATGTCTTGCGCACTTTAAAAAAAAAAAAAAAAAGATTATTTTGTGACCGGATTTTGTCAGTGTAATTATCAATAAAAACTTGTATTTAAGTGACCATCATATGTGTTGATAACGGAACAGGAAGGACTGCTTTAATCCAAGGCCTATGAAAAAACGTTGAGGTGACTCAGCAAGTAAACAACTACATCAGGGGAGTAAGAGAGTCCTTCTATTGTTGCGGTAACAGGCCGCGGAGGTCTCTAAATGTAAAAAAATAAGAACATTCCTTCATTAGGAAATTACACACCATTTGCCCCTCATTCCTATCCAGTTACCCGGGCAACTGTTAGCTGTAATTTGGGTTAATTCACTGGCTCCTGGGCCCTTCCGTTCCCCATTGTGCCCGTCCATAAAAGAGATATAACACAGATGCACACACACACACACATACTATGTTTTCAAATGCGGTTAACGCACACGGTAAGAGGAAAAACTAATCCTCATTTTGTTTGCTTCACCGCAACACGGCTGGAAACAGGCCGTGCGTGTGAATGCCAATGAAATGTGCAGAAGGAAAGGTTAAATCTGCTCGGTCCCAACACCTGTACATAGCTGTGGGAGCGAGTAAGGGGTGGAATTATAGGCAGAGAGCTGCGTAATCGTCGAATATAGAGTGTCCTCTATCGAAACTGTGCACAAAAAGACACTTGTCCTCTGTGGACCTGTCCCGTCTTGAAGGTGGGAGAGACGTGGAATGAGAGGGGAGGCCTCCTCTTTTGCTCCCTTTTCAGGAACAAAAGGAATGGAAAATTGTGTGTTTCCCCATGGGGTAAATATTGAGAGAGCAGAGATATAAACGTACGGAAGAAAGGCTTTTCTGAGCCGCCTGGGTCTCTGTTGCCCTGCCAAAGGCCTGTGCGTCACTTGATCCATTGTTTAGTGTAGAGAGGTCTCGGTAAGCAAGCGGCTGCCTCTCTGCTCCAGCTGCAGCCTCTCCACTGTTTATGTTTGCAGGGCCCTTCGCCTTGAAGTGAGGCTATACAAGCAAAGCCTAGCCATATGTGAGCACTGGGCCGTCAGGGAAGTCACTGGCCTTTTCTTTTCCCTTTTCGATCCATCTCTCGCTCTCTCTGAAACTCTTCCCTTTTTTTTCTTCTTTCCCTTCCCGTCTCTTTTATCCTCTCCGTCCCTCTTCCTTCAGCCCGTCCCTGACAGCCTACTCTCATGGAGAAGATGAAGGGTAGGAATTATCTTCTTGGGTTTCAAAGACCCTCCCGGTCCTGGATGGTGAGAGAAGTGGTAGGTATTATTGCTCCTGTGAGAAATGATTACCCCCGGAAAAAGTCCCCTGCGAGAACGAATCTGCGTGCGCTCGGCCAGCCCAGTTTGAGAGACAAGGTGGTAATTATGTCACTGAAATATTTCAGCTCGTATAAATATTCAAATATTTACACTGGTGTGTCATACTGACAAGCGCAGCACATTCAGGGGATGGAAAACATTCAGAGAGAGGAAGCCAATGAGGGAAATATGGAGTCTAAAAGGCATAGTGAACGTTAATAGCTATTGGAGTTTTATAGCTGTCCGATAATTCACAATTTTATTTGAAATTCAGCATTAGTCTGTGTTGGGAGGGAAATGGCTTTCTTGATTCAACAATTACCATGTTTGTTTAACTTTTTTTAACAAGCATGAAGATGAATGAGTTCCCGTCTTAAACTAAAAAAAACCCTGAATCGACCTGGAAAATGATTTGTGTGCTGTTTTTTTCTCTTCTCACGTGTGAGTGTGCGTTTTGAAGGTTAGTGGTCCTGACCTTGGCTCCTGGGTGGGCTGCGGTGGCTGTGTGCTTGTCTTGGATCATCCCTGGACCCTTCTCCTTCCTTCTGTTGACTGAAACAACAAGCAAGCAGTGTCCAGGGATGGAGAGAGGAGTCGCACAGGGAGCATCCTCGAAGGCAGCGCCTCTCTCCTCAAACCCGCACAGTCCGCACGCAGAGGCCGTCCTCCTGACCACCCACATGAGGTGTGGTCACCCGACGAAATCTAAAACGGTGACTTGTCTTTGACCCGGCTCTTAATGAATCGTTCGCCTGCTGGGGGCGTCTGACATGTTGAAGCCAGTTTGACTTCATATTTGTGCTAAAATATGATCCCATTGATGGTAAAACCATTAACCCGCGAGTGCAGGAGAGGAGCTCACCCACATCGATGCTCTGTAATGGAAGAGAACTATTTTGGCTACCTATAACCTGCTATTATGAGTGTAGTAATATTGACTTGTCAACTCTGAGGGCCTCATTTGGTGTCTGGAAGGCTTTGAAAATGGTAAATTAAAAGGTGTCATGAAAGTGTTTGCTGCACTAAATTGCAGATCACCCCAGGTGAGGAAAGTCCCCGCTGTTGAGCAACCAGGGAAAACAACTTTTGATTTCAGCTGCCGGTGACATACACACTGCTCTGACTGAGGCTTTTAAAGAGGTGCAACTATGGGAACATCACAGTTAACACACCTCCTGGAAATTCCCAGTGGTTAGGAGCAGTGCTTTTAAGTTTAATTAAATTGGTAGTTGAATTACGATTACAAAAAAATGCTCCTTTATTATATGGAAAATATACGTAGGAGCAACTTGGCTGTAGTTCTACTATGTTTAGTGTGACATGCTTTTGTAACAACAGGCTTCCCATTTGCTCCATGGGAATATTGTCAATGTGTGAGACCTGATCATTCAGCCTCTTCACTCACCAAAGAGCAGGGACTGTTTGACAGTTTGATAGGACACAGGTTTAGATAATCAATCAGAAATGATCTGACCTGTCGTCTGTTTAATGTGTGTGTGTGTGTGTGTGTGTGTGAGAGTTTGTGAGAGAGTGAGTGAGAGCAGGAGGCCTCATGAAACCTTTACATTTGGCTCCCTCTAGTGGCTATTATGCATGTTACTGATCACAGGACTTTCTCACTGCACCATGAACACATTACGCCTTTAACCATGTTTTAAATGAATTAATTCATTTTAATATTTCTCATAACCCTTGTTTTTAGAATATATCATACAGCAATTATGAAGTCTTAAGGATGAAGGGTGCCATGTGGTCCACAGGCTCAAACATGACATGCTTCAGTGACACACACACACACACACACACACACACACACATTGCTTAGTCCAGCAAATCGTCTTTATTGTAAGTTTGCTTATTTGTAAATTATTTAATAATCACTCTGGTAAGTTGTTATTGTTTCCAAAGATAACGCACATGTCCTCCTCCTAATTCTGAATTCACGGATGGAATGCAAGTTATTACTGCTGATAGCAATATAAAAAAAATGTTGTTCACTTCACTTAACTGGCCCTTCTGAAGACAGTTTGTGTATCCACTTTGAAAAAGACATACAATCATTGTAAGATTGTATTTGGTTGTGTAAATCTACAGACACAAGAATCAAATAATTGGTTATATATAATTTGAAGCAAAGTCAAGTTCACCTTTAAACAATATTCAAACCGACAGAACTTTATTTAAGTTGAAAGATAATACACAATATGTTTACTGGTCGGTCAGACGGAGTGGACCAGGATTATGTTCCCAACCTTTAAAGGTGCTAAACTTTAAGGTTTAAATCTATGATTGAGGAATTGCCTCCTCACTACTCCCAACATGGTGACGGCTCACACTGCAAACAACAGGCAACAATGCTGACGGAGCTAACGGTATTAACCTGGGGGGTGAACGCCGTATGAGCGCAGTAAGGAGGCACACACATGGGGGGTCACATGTATGAACATGCGTATGCAAATCTTTCAGATGTGCACAATTCCAAAATACAAATCCCATAAATTACAGGCCTCTTTGAATTACTGTGGGACTTTTGCTCGTGAAATCAAAAACGCTTTTTGCAACCTACAATATTGCAATAGCTTAGCTTTTATATGCTAATCTTTGAATTGCCTTGGACCTAAAGAGATGTGTTATGTAATTCCTGGATTGTAATTGTAATTTGTATCTCTGTATTGTTGTAAAGTTGCTGTGCTGGTCTCAGAAAGCATCACATGGGGAAACCAAAGACTATTCTCATGCGAAGACGAGTTCGTCTTGGCCTTCTTGGAACAGACAGGCCAGGCATGGATCATCGTAACTCAGGGTCACTCTGACCTCCCCTCTCTCGCTTTCTCAAAAAACTTTTCCTTTTCCCTGCGCTATCTCTCATGGGGAGGATCATTCATCACAGCTGTCTAAACAGCCCGGTCACCCCATGATTAGTGACTCTTGTAGGTCAGACGTCTCGGTAGCACATACTAATTCACATGGTTGTGTGTGTGTGTGTGTGTATGTCGGACTCTGCACAGATGTTGGTGCATATTTTTCAACATCAACCTGTAAGCAACTATTAAACCCCGTCCGCGTCTCCGGTGTATTCTCATTTCTCAGGGACCAGGTAGGAGCTCATCAGTCCTCTTCTGCCCCACAACTGGTTTTGTGGATATCAGAATGGTGACTGACGCCACAGCAAAGTCGTCAGGTGGTTTACTCATCTGATCAAATGTTTTCCCCTCTTCAGAGAGGAGGGGAGGATGCTAATGATAGTTACAGGTGTGTGTGTGTGTGTGTGTGTGTGTGTGTGTGTGTGTGTGTGTGTGTGTGTGTGTGTGTGTGCGCGCACATTGTGTCTGGAGTTGAATAGAACAGGACTGTTCCTTCAGTTTTGCTGAAAAATGACCACACTCATTATCACTTATATTCTTCTCCAAGATTTATGAATATGAGGAACTGGACATGAACACACAAATGAAATTCAAGACAGCTCTGTCGCAGAGCTCATTGTTTTCCGCTTTTGTCTACATTGACAGAAGAAATGTGTCAAACCAACTATATGTGTCTTGCTGAGGTCTTAGCTAAAGGCGGTGCACTGGAATACGTAATAGTGAGAGGTGTGTCCAATTTTTTTTAAACAGAATATTACAAACACATATCATTTAATAAACAACTCTATGAAAACATTACATTATTGACATACTAAAAGTGCCCTGGACACTGAGCGTGTGTCATCTAACAAATATACTAACAAATAGTAGAGTACCTGATAATACCAATAATACTTTATTTTCAAGGGTTACAACGGTCACCACTATATGAAATGAGAAATACAAAACACAGGCTTGTCAACACCACTTCCAGAATTATGTCATTTAGATTTTTAAAGTGTGAAATATTTGGTTCCTGGTTATCTATTTCGACCCTTTTCTAAAGTGTCACTTTAAGAGGCGGGTGTCTTCTCTTCTTGACATAGTTTTGCAGGCTGAGTAGTATAGAGTCTGCATAGAGAATCTCCAGAGGAACACACTGCAGCAACCAGCCCTACACACACACACACACACACACACATACACATTATCACAGGGACAAATCAGTCTTTTTCCACATTACTTGCCGTTACTTGACTACCAGATGGTCTCACCAGAACTATGTGACAGACACTGCCGTATGTTTTGTCTCCAGCTCTGATGTACTGCAGGGAACTTTTTACAAAGTCCTCTGGTGACAGAGTCACTATGTTGGTTTTTTGGTAATCTGCCATTCGAGTGGAGACCCCAAATGGAGTCACTGCCTGAGAACATGTGGAGAGTAAAAGAGAAAGTTGAGACATAAATGGACTTCTTTGATGTACAGTAAAGACCTTGAGGTGGAGTCTGGAAGCGAATCAACCTACCTGTATGATAATCCCTTTATCTTTGTATTCAGCATGGAGACCTTGAGAAAATCTTTCCACAAACACCTAAAGGACAGGGGCATGAGTGACCATACACAGTGTGATTTAGGAAAAGTAGAGGTGCACTGGCGATGCTGAGCTTACCTTAGATGCAGCATACAGGGAGTACAGGGGGAATGGAATAGAGGCCACTCCTGATGAAATGTTCACTATCACCCCTTTCCCCCTGTGGGGGCAGACACACACACACGGTCTTACATGTGTGGCCAGAAAGTCAATGTCAATCAGCATGTTAGAATTTGATCTTAACACACATTACATCTAATGAAGAAAAGATGGAAACCTGTTCTCCATGGCTGGAAGAATTATTCTGCACATCTGGAAAGGAAAAAAAGAGAATATAACTAATTTGTGTGGAAGAAAACAAAGAATCCCACTCACTGTCCATCACTTGTACTCACTTTATTACTCAGAGGCAACTTTCATATAGACAAAAACTATGCAAACGATTTTCTATTTGAACAATGTTGTGAATAAAGTTATTCTAATTATTCCACCTCACTAAGACAATAACTGTGTGAGTTAATTTGTTACAACAACAAAAAAGTAACAGAAAATACACAATCTTACCTTGGCCATAGTTTTCACATTGCAGTTTATCACCTTTGTTATTGTCTGAAAGCATAAATACACATGTAAGACATCAGTATTTATAGTTAAGGGGAAGTACATGTTAAGGGATGGATATATAGTTAAGATTTAAAGAAAATGTGGCTCTTTGACTTTCCAAAAAGTTAAAGTTAGGGGAATGTTTGTCAAAGTAATGCAAAGAGAAGCAGGTCCTATGAAAGTACTTTGTCTTTTCTAATGTTTTATAAGGAAGGAAATGCTCAACATATTTGTTAGAGCTCAAGGATACACACAATGCACGCTGCTGAGTAACACTCAATGTGAATATAGCATTCAGTTTTTTTCAAGAAAACTCCACAGCTAGGAATACTGACTCATCGCTGACCTGGTCCAGCTCTGCACACTCCAGGAATTTGCAGGGGATGAAGCTGGGCAGCATTCCTACATTATTGACTGGGGTAAGGAAAAAAAGATAAGAAGATTGTGTTTCAGGAAAAAAAAGAGGCAATTTATGTTTAAATAATTAGATGGAATTATAAAAAATAGAAATAAAACTCCTACCTAAAACCCCAATGTTGAGGCACCGAAGCTGATCCTCAATTTCACTGAAGACGTCCTCCATTAGGTCTGTTGCTATCACTTTCACCCTCTGCCCTGTGGAAGCACCTACGAACACAAATGTGGGCAATATATTATTTATTTTATGAGAGATGACCAACAGCATATTTATGGATGTATTTCAAGTTTTAAAAGCAGACACCATAAAAAAATAAAGGAAAAAATGCGATAAATGAATTAAAGAAAGCAAGTTTTCACCTATTTCCTTGGCCACCTGGTCCAGCGTTGCTTTGGTTCTGCTCAAGATGACCACGTCCATTCCTTGCTCAGCCAGCTGATGGAAGCAGTAGTGCAGTGGTACACATTTTCATAATAATAAGCAGATGTGCATAAAAAAAAAAGCTGGGAAGGAAATACATCTTTTAATCTTTGAAATTGTATTCACTTTTGGTGTCCTATACTTTAATGTCAGCTGCAGAAATGTGCTCTGCTTGTGTTTGCGTGTTTATGAAAACGATAACTTACCGCGAACGCATATGCTCTTCCTATTCCCTCTGAAGCACCTGTCACCACTGAAACAGGGATGCGGGGATTATTGTTAAAAAAACGAATTCCAGTGGTTGTCAGATTCTCCTGCAGTTTCCATTCTGAACACCAGAGGCGCTGTGCATCCCAGCTGCACTACACCGACCCTCTCCCTGTGCTGTCAGGCAAATCCCAGGGTGTGTGTTTGTGTTTGTATTTGTTTACACTAAGAGTGCAACAGTCTCTGTTTTAACAGATTGTGCTAATACAGCATGTTCCCCAGTTCTGAGAAAGAATTTGCTGAGAACAAACAGGACCTGCTTGTTTCTGAGTGTCCGCTGCTCTCCCCTTTCCTTCTGACCTGGTTACAGATAACAGGCTCATTTCCTTGCCCATTTTCAGACATTGGGTAATGGGCATCAACATTCAAACAAAGCCTTTTGAGGCCTGGAATTTTAGAAGAAATTAAGCCAAGATGACTTTGGATGGGATGGGATCTGTTGTTTAGAGATGTTGTCATCATAGGAGTATTGGAATTAGTGATTTGAGACTGTCTATCCTTTCATTGAAATTGTTTTGAGTTGGATTAATAAATTGAATGCTCCTTACAAATGTGTGCAGAGTCTTTTGTTTCTAACACATTTAGAAGATGTCAAAGCTGTATTATTATTATTATTAGATAGATAGATAGATCCACATTTAAATGTGTTATTATTATTATTATCTCCTCCAGGTAGATTGTGCAATCGGTCATGTGCATGCATCTTGTGTCTGTCCCTGGCTAATCTTGTGTTTTGCTGCAGTAATTTACCTTATGTTTTGTGTGCCTAGTTTAAGCTGCATGCTCAAGGACCTCTTGTGATTCATGTGACTCACATCTCCTCAAAACACCTTTAATTGTTTTTTATACTGCCATTGACTGCCTGCTGGCTCCTCCATCCTTCCTATGATTAACCACCACCTTCGTCTTGGTTTTGGCAAGAACGTGTGTCCCGCACGACTACTTTGAACCGATTGTCTGCATCCATCGCTGCATGCTTTACGTGTGTTTTATGACACCTTAAAGGCCATCGGTGTCTAGACAGGGGCTATATTCATCCAATCACACAATACAGCGGTGGTCGTTGCAGACACACCTTGTGGGGACCTGCATGTTACTGAGTGGACCTTTCTGGGGCACTTTACTGTGCCTTTTGGTCTTTTTGTAATTTCATTACACGCTATTATTATGCTAACCATGTTTAACAATAATCAGAGCAATTGTAATATGATTACTATGTTAGGAACATTAATTAGCAGTCAACTGCTCCCGGCACATAAATAATTTCATAGGAGGTATTACATTACAAGAAAATACATTTGCAAATAGACGTATCCGATTGGCTTATACAATATTGGGATGGCTCAGTGTCAACCTGGGTGAATTGAATAAACAAGTCCACACCAATAATGTGCAATAAGACATCTGCCCAGCATTTTCCTTTATGTAAATGAGTTCTGTAAACTGCAATGGCCCGTAGAGGCATTTCTTCAAAAAGAAAGGGATACAGATACAACTACTCAATTATTGGCTAATCAAGAGGACAATGTTAGGTATCCCAAAGTATTTAATACGACTTTATATTTGCTTATATAAAATACATATACTGAAGGTTTAATTTAATTTTGATAAATCTATTTTGTTTATGTCACAAAATGAGTTTTAATTTTAGCATGAATCCACATTGTGGAAGAACACTGCTTTCCTTGTCCCTCATCATACTCTACGCTGATTAACAGAATCGCCCCACCACATGCATCTGGTGGCCTTTTTCTGTTTTTCGCCCCTGCCCCTCAGACAAGCTGAGTCCGCTACTGCTCCTGACTTTAAAATAATGTCACTCAAGCAGTAACTGTGTCTACAGGAGATACACAAAAAAGGGCAGTTCAAGTTAAACCCTCAAGCTCAATTCATTAACCTTCACAAGGCAAGAGCAAATGCATAAATACATAAATTAAGATTTCCAGCCTTTCTCTATAGTGAAAGTATATGTATTGCTTGACTGCTTTCACAACAGAGTGTAAAAAACATTCATATGTCGTCCTGAGTTGACCCAGAACATCTTAGGTCACGTGAAATTGAAAAGACTTAAATAGTTTCAGATTGTCTGCAAGAAATGAATGCAGAGGGACAGGGTTAATCCAGCCTGGGACATATTGTTCTCATGGCTGTTTCTTCTGTGCTGGAATGGAATGCAAGTGGAAAGGAAAGATCAGATTCTGTGTTTTTATTTTATTTTATTAGGTTTCTTTTTATGCACTGTGGGAGCCTGAATAACCTCTTCAGGAGATGCCAAAGGAAGTATTGTATTTCGACGAGACTGCTCTGGGACCTGCAGAGGAATTTGTCAGTGTAATTAAAATGCACTAACACTGCTCTCAAGTTAATAGGATGATTAAAAGTTTGATTCCCTGCACCAGCTGGAGAACATTTCCTTATCATCCTTAATCCTCCTATGTCAACAAATGAAAAATGATCCAGGAAGGGCAGGGCAGTTTCTACTGCCATTAGTATTGTGTACTGTGATTGTCTTTTCCTCTTCTTGACACCGGTGTAACATGTTTGCCTCCCTTGTCATGCAATTGCTAATCATCTAAACACATTGTCAGTGTACATTTACATGCAGATAAATTCAAAATGTACATCCTTTTATTGAAGAAAAGAAGTCATTTGAGCATTAATTTGTTTTGGAGATGAATAAAGTTAATGAGATCTCTTTTTTTGCAAACATATGTAAGCAGCTGCTCTACAGGTATGGTCACATGCTTTCCAAGGGATAGTCAGAACATTCCACTTTCAGTTCAAATGTTGCGCAAGTGTGCATCTTGTGTGACAGTGAAATGTTGAACAAGTCTAGAACTGAACTTTTCCGTTGACCGTTTTTGCAGCCAAATTACTTTTTGCACGCACAGGCACATTCTGACAGTGAACTTTCCTGCTTAGTAACACACTTATTCCACCATGATGATGGCATCAGTTGTATTTATCATCCACAATATGCCCTATAGGTCTGACATTACATTATACATTACAGTACACACACGCACACACACAGCTCACCTGCCCACTCTCCCATAGAGGTGAAAAAAGACTTTGACAATGGAAACCACATTTTTGGAAAAAGCATCCGTGTGAAAAGCAGCAGTCTCACTCCATAGCAGACAATGACTGCGGCACCAAGAACGATGAAAAACAATTCCAATAAATCCATGCTTGTCTGCCAAACTAACAACAAACCCTGGCTTTAAGCCCCTCTATATTTTTGTCTGCTCTGAGAGTCCTTTTGGTTCAGTGAATCAGTGAAAATAAAGCAGGACAGAAAGAGAAGAGAGAATAAACAGGACACTCCCATTTCTAAGAACCCACCTAAACACACACAGAGTCTCCTTCTACCTCTTAGCAACTAAAACACACATACATACCTTCTCCTCAAAACTGATGGGAAATGTTGTTTTGAGAGTTGTGATACAACTGATAATTTCTTTAAAATCTTTTGAGTAAAAGGTCTGATTTGTGGCTATTTTCATCAGAAGCACACAACAAGTCCAACACTTATAACACTTTAATAACTTTGGCCACTTTAATTACATTCATATGGTGCAATATATAATACATTTAAGTAATTTTATTTCTTTCTTTTTTAATATTTAATATTGCTACTTGTTTACTGTTTTTATGACTGTTTTACTGTTTCTTTATATTTCTTGATTTTGTATTTACTATGTGTCTCTTATGTGCAATGCTGCTGTAATCCTGCAATTTCCCCACTGCGGGACTAATAAAGGATTATCTTATCTCTTATTTTAAGTGTTCTGTATCAGTAGTGAGATGAATGTGTAAGAAGATATTTGCATGGAAGAGTATGAACTGGGGAGAGAGCCAAAGTAAATGTGTGGTTGGTGAAGAAAACAGAGCTTCTAGCAGTCAGGTTGTGCAAGATGAGACCTTGCAGAACCGGTAGCTCCGGTAAGAAGTGCATATTTGGTTGATTAGGGTGACACATTTGGATGTTCATGCTGCCTGTCAGTCTCCTGTATTGATTCCTCTTGCTTTGACTTTTTAGGTATTTCATTTGCTGAATAAACCAAAAACATTCCAGTCTGGTCATTTTGATTCTCTAGAGATTTGTATAATGTTATCCTCAAGTAGGATAAAATGCTGTTATTATATATGTCTAACAAAAAGTCCAACATCTATTGGTTCTGAGAATCTTTTGCTTTTCTGCGTTTTTTTTTATCATTGTCAACTGAATTTGTTTGGGTTTTGGAATGTCTTCAAATTGCACATAAAGCCACCGAGAAGTACAGTATTATAATAAACCAACAGGTGTCACACAATAACTTTAATTATACGTATATTTGTCCAGCTGTTATGTATATTTATATAACAGCAATGCAAATCCGTTAAATAAAAAAATTAAACGAGAAGGAGTAATGCTGATACTGCATTATGTTTCTCTGCAGCATATGACACGTACTCCGGCTCTGTTCATTCATGACCGCGGACTCATGCTGAACCTCAATACGTCATCAGCGCGCGCCTGCTGTGTTGCTCGCGCCATTCCTACAAGCGTGTGTTTGCGTCTCCCGTTACATTGCCACTGCCAGAGCTTTTAGCAGCAACTGCTACAGCGCATATTCTGTTTTATACCGCCATTCTTTCGGTGAGTCCTTTTTTTCATGTTCGCATTTTGAGACATTTGCTCGAGGAAAGACGTCCTTTAACACCACGGACGCGGTCGGCCCTTTGGTTTCGCAATTTGAATAAGTTTAGCTCGCTAGCTTGCCTAAAGTTAGCTTTAGTGTTTTGGGGGGGTATGCACGATTTGTAAACTGTCAGTGTCGAGCCTTTTTTTTCATTGGCGAATAAAAACAAGGTTGTTTTGTTTCCATTCAATATATGACACGCAGAGAGGGTCACTCAAGCAACCGGGGGCTGTATTGTGAAAATGTGTGAGAGATAACGAAGTCAGTCATGAATCCAAATCATTTAAATGTGTTAAGTTACAGTTGCTCCTCTCTGCTGGCCCCTTACTGACGCAATGAGCTTGTTTTGGTTCCTCTCTGCGCTTTTAAAAACAACTAAGCCCCTTCTTACTCTTACTGACTGTGCCATGATGTTGGAACATGTATCATAACGTTTCTATGCGTTATGTGTAGCTAGCTTACTTGTCCACTCTGCAAACATTTGACAACCTAGTTTAGGGATAGTTAACGCTAGCTAACGCTAATGATAACGACGCGTATGCAAAACCAGCCGTGTAGCTGTCCAACGTGGCACAACATCACAACACTGCAGTGCCACTTCGTATGATGGCATGCTAACTTACCTGTTACACAGATTGCATATTGCTAGTTTAACTATGCACATTTTCAGCATATTCGTGAGAGTGCATGGATTTCTCAGGTGTCTTAGTTATGAAACACTCGCACACGAAGGTCATTTTTATGTGTCAAAGTTGAAGCGCTTAGAGAAGGTGTAAATATTGATATAATGAAGGCTGAATGCCATGTTGTGTAGCCTTTTCTTCCTTTTCTTTTGGACAAGGTCCAGATTTTGTGCATGCTTGCTAGTGTATTGTATTGTATGTGCTACCATGACAAGCCAACATATCAGCAGTGAAAGAGGCCTATGATGTTACAGATCAAGTGAGAGAGAAGCCGCATCATGAACAACTGGCCTCATTGCTGCAACATATGAATTCTGGTTAGTCTGTTGCAGTTGACTCGAGGCTCCTTACACCGATTGCCTGTCTTGTTTGAGGGTGTCTCCTACTGCGAGTAAAGAACCTAAAGGATCACCTTGAGAGTCTTGCAGTGACGGAGTCATGAGAAAGTCTTTAAATAAGACCAGTTCCTGCATTCAAACATATATTAATGTGTAACACAGACCTTGTTGACTTGAAGTATAACGACTCCACCTGATGTGTGTTCATCCTGACAGTGTCTCAAAATACCAGACAGCTCACAGATGTGAATACAGTTTTCTAAACACCAAAATATAACTCCTTAATCACAGTAACATGACCCAAACCCCTTGTTTCTGCTCAGCTCACTGCTTACACCATGAAGCATTTGTGCATGAAAAAGCACTTAGCTGAAATGGCTTTATCTGCAGAAACTGTGTTAGCAGAGTTGCTTTGGGGAAAGAACACAGAGCATTGCAGTTTATCTGGCTTTCTTTAACCAGGATATGATGTTTACACGTGCAAAATATTAGCTGGGAATACCCTAACCTATCGAAATACTAGTGTGCATGCATATTCAATGTAATTATTGCTGCATTATGGTTGGCAGATGGATTTTTATCTCTGATGTTTCATGTGGAAAATGGTCCCTGTGTTGTTTGATATCTACCAGAGACATACATGCTGGTGCTACTTTTGCTACGTTCGCCTTATAACAGAGTCTTCCAATAGATCTGTTACTAGTAATAACTCGGGATCTGTTTATTAAAACAATCTGACTCTGTAAACAGGTTTGGCCAAAGCACTGCTTCAGTGTTCTTTTGTGGAGAGACGGCCCTAATTTACATGGAATTAAAGAAGCATGCAATGAATTATGGTGCTGGATAATTGTTTCTGAGCTGCAGATGGCAGCCTTGTTCAATATTTACCCCACTCTAAATTGAAACTTACTAATGAAAGCCTTCAAACACACCTCTACTGGTCTCACAGCAGACCGTTTTTCTACACAGTCAGTTAGAATTAAGTGCTAACCGAGATAAGAAGCTGGAGAAAAATAGAAGTTGGCCATGTTTTGTAGTAAAGAAAACAACCATATAATGGTTCTCAAACATGTTTCTACAAACATGAAATAAAAAAAAACACCATTGACCATGAATACTATCCAGGGCATACAATAGCGCCTTGCGTGGTAGAAAGGACGACCAGTGTTTCTATCCATATTCAGGAGGGTTTGTTTCCTTCTCACTATGTTTTATTGTGATTTCAGCGTGATTTTTGTAGCTGTAACTGCCTCAGCTTTCAGTTGATGTTTTATTACACAGTTTTTCCCGACGATGAAATTATAAAAAACTCGAAACTCAGCCAGAACTTTTCACAACAAGAGCAATAACATTGTTCTCCTTTTGTATATTGCCCCCCGCCCCTGTCCTGTATATTTCCCCTGCAGGTATATCCAGCTATGGATATGGACGGTGCCAGTTCAGTGGTGCTGCAGGCCTTAACCCAAGCTACCAGTCAGGACACCGCTGTGCTGAAGCCCGCGGAGGAGCAGCTCCGACAGTGGGAGACTCAGCCAGGCTTCTACTCCGTCCTTTTGGTGAGGGATTGTATCAAATAATTGAAATACATCTGCTGAAGTACAAACTTTTACAACTTTAATGAATGGAGATGTTAATGAATGTGCTGTATCTTACAGAAAATCAAGGGGGAGTGTTGGCTTTGTGCTCATATCCGATGATTTTAGTTTCAATAGTAATTTAATTCAAACAACCATAGGAGAGGGTTTCTTTGTAGTTTAGTTATTAATAGGAGGGGAATATCGAGCAATCTGCATAACTATAGCAGATTGAGAGGCTATATATATTTCACACAATAACTAATCACAGCATCAAATCACAAGATTGTCAGAGTTGGAGAAAGGAATTGTAGAACAGGCAGCTGTAAATGTATTTGTGTTAAAGGAATACTACACTTCCATTGA
Source organism: Taurulus bubalis (assembly GCF_910589615.1). NCBI lineage: Eukaryota > Metazoa > Chordata > Actinopteri > Perciformes > Cottidae > Taurulus > Taurulus bubalis. The sequence goes on along the minus strand of NC_136596.1, from coordinate 6,423,472 downwards.
ATAGTTTTATTGAAATAAACAGATGTTTTAACCAAACTTGGCATTTTTTTCAACGTATAAGGCCAAGTGTCGGCTGAAAGTCAGGAAAGTGGAAAGCTTGAAAAATTCGACAGAGCTTTGTGTGCGTTCATCCTCTCGGCACTGACTAACACCTACATTTGAGCATATATTAATCACAAAGCCTATATTGAGCCTTAAAGTAATACTCAGTTTGTTTACTTGTTTCCTGTCTCCGCCTGGTGTAAGATGGATATCAGTCGCATCTCTGTTCATTCAGTAGAGAAATTGGCACAGATGCTTGGACATTTCAGAAGATGTTCTCAACTTTATGATTAATTTGTGTTGCTGCCTGAGTTGCACCATGTTCCCTGTCTCATTCAATTCAGACTGTCTGTGCATCACTAAATAAAATGTTGCCCAGACCGGCAAAAATTGCACCGATGCACTGAATGTAAAAGTTTAGGGGCAGCAGGCAGATTAACATTTGCATATGAGAGTAGATGGTCACGCTGTGCAGCCCTGCTAATGGCCTTCTATTCCTCTCGATGGACAGCAGAAGGATGTTTATATTATTATTATAGTGTTAATGCAAAAACATAAAACTTTAACCGAAACCCTTTCATTGAACTCATCCGTGTTCCTACGTCTTCCTAATCCTGAAAATACAGGAGCCCATATTTAACTCTATTGTGCTGCTTTCTAAAGAGATCCTGCCTTTGCGGTGACTCGGAGAATGACTTTGCGAATGAAGTTTTAGCATTTCTAGAATAATAAAGCAGTAGTGTGTACAACCCGGGCAACTCTAGATCTCTATTTCAGTGTGTCTTAGGTTTTAATGGCTTGATGGCATCACAGACCCGCATAATTGTTCTTCAGTGGGGTTAGAGTTGTTTTCTTTAGTAGTCAGAGATGTCACACATCATTAAACGGAGTCTTTCCTTAAATTGCCTTGTGTTACTCATTTGAGTGAAACAAAACAATGTCTGCTAAGCTATATATAGATATAGCCATATACTGTATATGTGTGTGTATATTTATATATACTTTTTTTCCCCCCTCCATAGAATATCTTCAATAACCACATGCTGGCTGTGAACGTTAGGTGGCTCGCTGTGCTCTACTTCAAAAATGGCATTGACAGATACTGGAGGAGAGTAGCGCCTCAGTAAGTGCCTGCTTGTTTCCCATGTTTCCTATTCAGGCTCTCTCACTTTTCCATCTTAACCATTTTCTTCTTCTCTCTTCTACAGCTTGTCTTTATTTTCTCATTCACTCTTACTCTGTCTCTATTCATCAGTCTTAATCTCTTGTAGATTTGTAGTGGCATTTTCCCCTCTGTTTTGTCCCTATTCCTCTTTGCCTTTGTTTTCCCCATTGTCTTTTTTTCAACAGTTATAGCTTACGTCTGCAGTTCTGGCTCCGCCACCTTTCCTTCTTTTTTTTTTACATTCCATCTTGATTATTCATATTGTGCTCTGGTTTTATAATCTGTTTATTCCTTTGTGTCTCTTTTGTCTGGTGAAAGATCAGTTTTGAGTGTTCAAAGCTTACGGTCTGTCTCTGGGTACCTAGTTTTTTGTTAGATCTGAATTGAGCATTTGCTCTTAAATTCCCCTGACAGCAGTTGGCCGGAGGTAATCTGTCCTGCCTCAGCACTCTGTGGCCACTCTTTGACCACTTCAAATCATTGATTTTCTCCTTTTATTTTCGGAAGTTTTCTGCTCATACCAAAGTTTGTTTCACTCATCAGTAATTCACTAATCCAAATTCCATTTTCTAGAGTGCTGTGCAAGGTCTTTTGGTCCTCGGGTTATTTATTTGATTACTTTCGGGCCATTGGCATTAATCCAGTTACTCGGATACTATGTGGGACCATGTGGTGTCACTATACTAGGCTTAGGCTACATTTTCTGTAAATCACAGAATACAAAACTATTGTAATGTATAGCAACCCAGTTCAGGTCGCGACCCAGTTCAGCCTTTATGCTTCTGTTCAGGTGACAACCGTTGTCGAAGGCATTATGTTTTCATGTCATCTGTCTGTCCGTCACATTTTCATTGATGCAATATCTCAGGAACGTTCGTAGGGAATTTTGTGGCATCGAGGATGAATTGATTTTAATTTTTTTTGTACAACGGTAAAGCTCATTGTGACCTCACAAAACACGGCTTTAACCACAACTCGATGCTCAATAATGAATGTGCTAATTTTGACAATTTCGCACAAATGTCTAGTAAGATAAAAGGAGGATGTGATGACAGACGAGCAAGCCCTTCACTTTGGTATCACTGTTTTATTTGGCTGGCTTTTTTGCCATAAAAGGAGAAACCAGTCAAAGAGTAGTCGAAGATACTGACTTTTAAGGCCCTTTGACATACGTTTGGACATGTCATTCGCTGAAGAAGAAGAAGAAGAAGAATAATCCCTTGTTAGTCCCACAGTGGGGAAATTAATTCTGTTGTCTGCTGCTATAAAGAAACAGCAGACATTCTATCATGCTTGCCAGTTCCACAGCCCCAGTATTGTGTATGCTGGCTTACTGTCTTGGCTGAATGGGTCAGTTAAGTGTAATGGAGCCCTCGTTAATGTTATTAGTTCCACCTGTGCTTTTTCTGCATTGACAAGTCAGAAGGCCTGCAGTAAAAAAGGTCACTTCCTTTTTCATACCTTGAAAAACTCCCTCTCCAGCCTTTTTATTCACGCTTTCCACGACCGGACACAGACCAGCCTTTTCAATATAATCTAATAAAATTATTATTATTTTTTCAATAAAAATGCTGTTTAAAATGTATACCTTCCTTCATACGACCTATGGAGTGTTATCTCGTCTCATCTTAAAGTAGAAAGAGACACTCTGCAGATGCTTGCCAGGTTTGGAGACAGACTTCATAAATGTCCTGTTTTTTCCCCAGTCTCTCTGTCCAGTTCCCCACATCCATTATAGGGTTCTTATATCAGTTTAAAATGTGTGACTTGAAATTAAGATTCACCTTGGGGCTCCCTGCCCAGTTACCTGAATCACTGACTTTAATCGAACAGCCGTGCGTGCGCGTGTGCGCGCGTGTGTGTGTGTGTGTGTGTGTGTGTGTGTGTGTGTGTGTGTGTGTGTGTGTGTGTGTGTGTGTGTGTGTGTGTGTGTGTGTGTGTGTGTGTGTGTGTGTGTGTGTGTGTGTGTGTGTGTGTTGCTTACAAGGCAGCACACGTTTATATAAACCAGAATGCATGCAGTTGCATAAAAATGCTCGCAAAAAACGTTAAAATGCCTTTTCCTTGAAGGGGTTTTGAAATACTTACTAAAAGTGATGTGCAAGTTAAAATAAAGAGATAAAAAAAAAGATGTGGATATACCTAACGGAGTAAAACGAAATAGCATCCTGTAAACGTAATGTGCTTGTTGAACTAAATAATCAAATCAATTTACTTAAAATATACACTGTAAAGTTGGCACTACCTGCTGTGTGACTGGTTTCTATATTTTCAAACCTTCGCCAAAAACAACTCTTCAGAACAGGAAGAAGTGGAAAATCAAAGTCAAGAGAAACTTTATTGAAATATTTCTAATATATTAACACCCTCAATTTTGAAACTTACAGTAACTGTGAATGGGATTCCACACCAAATCTGCTTTTGTTCTGTATGGTTATTTTTAAAATGGTCAACTGAAAAACTCTTCAGCTCATGTTGCACACTACAAGATATGAGACCGAGGAGAGCAGAGCGTTATCCCAAGCTCACTGATTAAATCAGGCAGCTGGCGGGTCCTCCACTATAGAGTATTATAAAGGGATTTAATTGATCCCATAACTACTTGGCAGATTGATGTCATATTCATTTCTTTCCCCATATTTAAGTATGAGTTTTGCATGTCCAGAATTTAAAATCTAATCATAAGGAGACTCTTATTCAAGCGGCATTCAACAATGCCAGGGCACCGGGCATAATGTGAAGTGGGGACTCAGTGGTGGTTCGCACCAGTGAAAAGGTTCCGAACCCGGCATCCTTATGGAATAGCATCTTAAATCCATTTTAATTAAGTTGCCCCACGTGGTGCACAACAAAAAAAACTGCCACCTAGTCAGACAGGCAATGCGTTAAGTGTGTTTTACTGGTGTTCATCTGGTAATCAGGTGCCCGTAGTTATTTTTGGTTTCCTCAAACATTGATGTGTGTGCATTGTATGTTTTTGTGCCGTTATGTCCCTCCAGATATTGTGTTACTCTCGCTCTTCTTCATTCTGTCATGACCCGCTTGCCTCTTCTGATCTTCTTTCTGGTTGCTTTGTTCTCAGTGCTTTATCAGAAGAGGAGAAGATCTCATTGCGTGCTGGTCTCATCACAAACTTCAATGAGCCAGTCAATCAGGTAAACTGGTATATACTGTGATTTTGATTGAGATGACTTTGTATAAAACCATATAATGTTCAAAGCTATTGACCAAAACAAATCATCCAACTTTTTGCATGTTAAGTCATTTTGCTTTCAATTTACATTCATTCGCTGTGTTAAATTGTGTTACATTTGTGTGTTAAATGTGCTTTAAATGGATTATCCATCATATAGAAAACTAGATCTGCAATTTTGCTATCAAAGTTACATTAGTGGTTAGTTATTTATATTGTTTAATCTTTTGAACAGCATACAAGACCCAATGTTACAGTTTATCGGGCTTTGTACTCAACACTGATATTGAGAAGGCTGTGTTATATCGCATTTAGATCCACTCTTTAAAACTGATGGCCACAATTAAGACAACTTATATGCCTCAAATTGCACGAGTAAAGCAGCCACCCACCTCACCAAATCCATTTCATTTTGCTTTAGTGACAGCTTTCATTTGGACATGCACTGTAAGTGTACCTAAATTGTGTTGCCTAAAATTCCCTAAATTCACATAAGTAAATGTAATACAATGAAATGAGATGGTAGTAGAACGGCTGATAAAAGATACTGATTGTCCTAGTGGGGACTTCATTTGAGGGCCAAAAAGTTTGTTGATAAGCCACCATTTTCTCATAGTTCTCAGGGGAACGGCACGACAAACAAATAATTCAGACTCAAGCGGTGTGTAATACATCTGTCTGAGGGGATTTGGAAGGTGGCCCTGCCTCCTGGTTTCTACAGCTTGTTTATCCCTGAGGGACAGCCCTCCAACATCAGGACTGATAGGGTCCATATGGCAAGTAATGAATGCCATTTAAACACCATATGTCTCACCACTCACAGCCTGTCCTTGTCCACTCGATCAGGGGTGTGTGTGTGTGTGTGGACAGTTTGCATTTTTTAGTTCTAGAATCCAAGCAAATTATTTGACCTCGCCTGGCTTTAAAAAAAAAAGCTTAGCGCCCTATTGATACCTGCAAATAAAATGTACATGCACACTGATCATTTATTACTTTGTTAAATTAGATTGTTTACGACCATAACAACTTGTTTTTACGGAAACATGCATTCTAATAACAATGCAATACATTCTCAATATAATGGGGTTCAAAAGAGCTAAACATTGTATTTGTAATATATATGTATAAGTGGGCTAGATTTATGCTTTTTTTTTTTAATCAAAGATGGAACTGCCATCACAGAAAATATTAGGTCAGCTCAAGCAAGTCAAAGAATTTAAACTACAGTTATAGTTAATTTAGTTAACTGTGTGATTTCTAGGGTCCATCAATTTTTTTGCTACCCTTATTGATATTAATTGGACAAAATATAAGAAGGCTTCACAGTAAATCACAAAACATTTTCATCATCATCCATCCTGCAGGGCTGTTGTGTTTAGACTGGATTGGTTTCAGCTGAGTGTACCTAACAAACCGTTGTTCCCACCCAGCGTCACCGCTCTGTGATGTGGATCCAAATAAGCTCGGCCTGCTCATTTAACTTGATGTTTATGCTTCTACTAGATTTGTGACAGAACTGTAGACAGTTAAGTATTATGCAAGGATGTGTGAACCACAGCTGTCAAATCAAAGGCAGCGTATGCTTATGTTGTGTAAAGTCTGCTATCAAAGCTGGTGTTCAGTAGTGACAGTCCTGCATCTATGGACTGCAAAGATGTATCACTCCTGCGGAAGCACTTTCTTTAAAAAAAAAGAAGAAGCTTAATCTGTGCGTCACATTCCCTCTTTAACAGGATATGGAATATGTGCACACTATGCCGTATGTAATATGATCGTCCAAACTACTCCTTTAAAATCATGCCTTGCTATATTGCGTGATCTAGATAGAATGTTCGAGATGGCAATGTTTAAGTAAAATTCCCATTAAGTTTACTTTGGCATAACCACCGTCTGCTGTGTTTATGCTTTGCCTCTGGTCATCTTTCTGTCCCTCTGTGTGTTTGCCCGACAGATAGCCACCCAGATTGCAGTACTGATAGCCAAGGTGGCCCGTCTGGACTGCCCCAGGCAATGGCCAGAGCTCATCCCCATTCTGCTCGAGTCTGTGAAGGGTCAGGACGGCCTGCAGCAGCACAGGGCGCTGCTAACCTTCTATCATGTCACCAAAACCCTAGCGTCCAAACGTCTGGCGCAAGACAGGCGGCTCTTCCAGGATGTAAGGCCACTTTTTTTTTTGCTATTTGTCTGTTCGTCACCACTCTCAGCTTTACGTCGTTACAACCTTTAATTTTATATTTGGTTGCTCGCCATTCTTAGTCATCTTATTCATTATGCCTCTCCTCTGGTTTTCTTTTCTCTCCACTTGATGCGGTAGCTGTGCACATCTGAAATATAAGGTGAATTTAGGTCAATAAGTAAAGAAAAATCTAATTGGAACTCTGTCTGCTGAACTTTGCTGCTTTTGACCCCTTCTTTCTTTTCCTGTGTTCTGGCCTCTGACTTTGTCATGTTCCTTTTTTATTTTTTATACTCCCTTTTTTTCCCTGCAAAACCTTTTTTCATGTGAATAGATGAATCCAAGATCGCCCTGAGAGTTGCAGGTGTTTCAGTTTCAGTCTTTGCCTGTAGGAGATGCTGTTTAGCCGCTGTATGAATCAAATCCGAGATTTATGGCAGCCAGATTCTCTCTGCATGCCTGTGTTTAGTTTTCATGCATGACTGGAGCGAGATTGATGTGTTTGGGAATATATTTGTCTGAGTTGCTAGTTGTGTGTGTGTGAGAAAGGGAGAATGTGTTCACAGGAGTGTTGTCTGTGTGAGTTAATGTGTCTTTCAAACAGGGAGTGAATTAGAGAAAATGTAAATGTATTGCCATCCGTGGTTTTAAAGAACTCAAGACTTGAGCAGAAAAATGGTCACGAAGATGGGGGGGGGGGGGGGTTAATAATAAGAGTGACAGAGACAGACCAGTGGACATCAGAGACAGCGGTTGAGGCCAAATAGTTGGATGTTGTGCAGAGGCAATCCTCTATGCCAAAATGTGTGCCCTTAGGCAATACGAGGAACAAACGCGTTCTGAGCCCCATGAAACCGTGCAGTTTTTAAATGAGACACTGATCACTTTGAATCTGAATAGCCCATGGACTATCCCATCCCGTCACGACAACTGACCGTGTGTGTGCGCGCGCACACCATGGATTATGAAGAGGTGGGAAGACAAAGGACAATACAACACTGTTATGGGGGGGCTGCAGCACGAGCACTGGAGCTGAAATTGAGTCTTTTTAATGCAAAGTCAGATTTGAACCTCAAATGACCTCGGATTCTGGAGCAGTATATATTTGTTTCCACGTTGGTTATTTGTATACAACCGCTACACCTGTCAAGGTCGTCTCTGGCGCCGTAAACACCTGGCATTACCACTTCGTGGACAGCTTCATGTACATGTGGGAACGCACCCAAGACACGTTGAGGACGGATGGCTCAGAAACCGTTTTAAGTTTGGTCAGGCCGCATATGGTCACATTCTTTATGCAGTGTGTATGGGAATGTGTCCTGGGACACATTGAAGGTCTGCCTACTCAACTGGCGACCTCTGTGTAAGCGGGAGAAGGGACCTATGCCAATAGCGTCATATTAAAGTGCACCAACAACAGGCCAAATGGAAAAAGGACTGAGGATGGATACAGATATATTAAGAGTGCATCAAGCATCTTGGGCGCTTTAGTTTGCCTGCAACACACCAAAGAATAGATCCCTTATATTGTCTATATTGTGTTGACTAATTTAAATGTGTCGTAGACAAGGCAGGAAAGTGCATTGGTGCATCCCATTGGTTTAAAAACGACACATTTGGACGTTGCAAATGGAAAATGATGTATGTGTTTATTTGCATTTAGAGCGAGGAGGTCTCAAGTGAGTGGTCACTTGAGACACACTCTGATGCCACGTGTGAAATGATGGAGAGATGATCGAATAGGTGCCGAATGTGAACAGGGCTTCTGTCCTGCATCGAGGCTCCGAGTTGTCGTTTTACAGCGGGTTGCACCTGTTTACGTGTTTTAAAGAACAAAGTGTTTAGTCACCAGCGTCCTGAATGTTCCCTTTGCCATTTATTCACAGAAATGTATCTGCAATGAGCAGCAAGTATCTCTTCATTTATAAGCCCCCTCTCTTTCCCCTCTTCATTTACACTGTTTTTATGGCGCCCCATTTAGCCCAGACATAATGTGTACATAAGTGCTCTTACAAGGGTGTGGGCGTTGAGCGTGACTTCTCGTACTCGATGAGAGTGCGCTCTTCTCTCTAGTCCTTCGCCCAAACCTAAAACAGTTGGGAGACCGTGTTGACTGCATCACGGGAGATGGTGCACTGATGGGGCTGCACAGCTACCAGTTCTTGGTTTTTCCTGGACCACCTGCCGATGCTCGGGCTTCGAACTCGACTCATGCGCCAGACACAGCGCTGAGCAGATAGTGGGAGAAAAAGGGAAAGAGGAAGTGATGAAGAAGGATGGCGTGGGTGTGTAGGAGGAGAAGAAGTGATTGAAGTAACCAAGGGCTGCTGGTGACAGGAGGCTAGATCACATCAGAAGAAGTTATGGAGTAATGAAGAAAATGGTGTAACGATAAAGTTGAGGCTGTATTGAAGGAGAAGGATGGAATTGGGGCATTTTTAGAAGTTGTTTCTGCCTACTGCCATCTTAGAAAGAAGGGGAAAAAGTGAGGATGGAACTGGATGAAGGAGAAAATGCTCGTGCCTGCTGTCTTGTATCTGTAAAACATAAAATACTGGATTGGAAAATTAAGTTCCCCCCTTATATACTAAAAACATCAAAAGTAAGCAAGAGGAAAATCATAATAAAAAACAACAATTATCTTGAACATTTATCCATGAACAGGGACCACAAATAACCTCAGTGTTACATAATGCAGTTGTACGCGTGAAAATTATTTTGAAGAATTGACTCTCGTTGCCACTAAACAGGATGATTTAGCAGTCTAAATCTAACAATTGAACTGTGGTTGATATTGCCTCAGCAGTAGCATGGAAGATGAGATACAAATTGATATGAAAGTCAGGGACATGCACATCGAAGTGAATCTTAAGTTCACTGTAATACTCGAGCACCTTTTAAACGCATTGAGATAACAAACGATAGAATATTTTTTTCCCCAGTAACCAGAATGATTCCACAGACACAAACATTCTCAGAATTGGCAAAAAAATTAACTTTACGCCTAATGGACAAGTTTTATTTTTTCCGCTCAGAATAGTACTCTGAACACAGTAATTGTATTCCTGGAAAATCAACCCAGAGCTCCAACTTTTTTTTCCAGTTATTCTCTTCGCTCTTGTAATACGTCGCAGAATGTTTTTGCTGTAAAGTTGATACTTAATTTAATGCACATAAAAGTGATACTTTTTAAGAACTTCCTACTCTTTACAAGACTATTTCAGTTTATATGTGAAACCTTGTGGGGTAGCCAGCCATAAAGACATTGCATGGTTTTAAAGATACAGCTTTGACATTGTGTTTAGCTCTATTGGCTTTTGGGACTCAAAAATCCAGTAAGTTAAGAGAGGAACGGGGCAAGTTATAACCAGCATTTGGCTTTGTTGTTTTGAGTAATAAAAGAGGGGCAATTTCCCACTGGATGGGTCTTCATAAACAGATGAAATGAGCTGCGCTTTTCTTGGATGGCTTTGGTTTACGAGTTCTTCCTCCTGGAATAGGGAATTGGCTTGCAGATGGAGGAAATTGTTTGCTTTTTTTAAAATTTGCTTCTCTGTTGTCTCCGTCTGCAGTTGTGAAGAGGAGAATAGACACGGATACACACATGTTTTGCAATGTGGGGAGGTTTTGCACACACACACACACACACACACTCCTCATGGGTGGGGAAATAATGTATTCTTGGATGCATCAAAATTCTCTATAGAATAATTTAGCAATTAAAAAAACTCATTAATTGGAATTCAGCTGGTTCCCCAATCACCAGTAATCAGCCTAATACCAGACTTTCTCTGTGTGGCTTACTTTTTAAAACATCTAACATTGTAGCCTTAATGAACATAATCTTTGTTTTAATAAGGAGTGGATTCAGGCTGTCAATCCACTTTATGTAGTTGCATGGGATGGAGATGGAATCTGCTATCAGGGGACTTTAGTAGTTTGTGTTCAAAGTTATGTTTTCGAGTGTGGGAAGCTGTGCCTCTAGTTAATAAGTTTAAGCAAGAACAGTTTGAACAATAAAAGCTGTTTAATAATGCTTTTCAGTAGAACATGCACCGATATCAATATCAGACATCGGGCCGATACCGACTCGGATAGCTGGATCGGGTGTGACAATATTCAATTTAATTCTTGAAGTGTAACCAAGTTGTGCTGCACTAAAAAGGTTTACACATGCATTGTAATTCCTGTTGTTGCTGTTCAATTGGCTGTGGGGAAAAAAACAACGTATAATAGAAGGGAGACACTGATTGCACCCACAAAGTCTCCATCTACTTATCCATTTGTATTATCAAACTCTGTAATTTTCGTAGGGCCCAAGGTTTGGCCCTGTGGAATACAGTTTAAACGACCTTCCATCCGATTTAAAAACAGCACACTAAGAGTGTGGAAGTCGAAAGAAGAATTTGGGAATGTTTCCCAAACTTGATTCATCACTTCTAGGTTCCATGCGTTGGATTAGTCTGGTATCCGAGGAATGGAAAGTGCCAAGCTTGAGAGAAATCTCTCCAAAGAAGAAAATGGCTAGCCTTGCAGTTTTCTGTAAGGAATGTATTAAAGCCTATGCTGCGCTGTCTAAGTAGGGATTTCTCTTTCAGTAGACACACACCACCAACCTAACCACTGCTTCTCAGATCTTTCCCACTTGACATTCACGCGTTACCCCTCACGCATAGTTTTATTGCCCCTGAGTTCAGTTCCTTTCTTTGATACGTCATCCGCATATCAGTGTATTTGCCTTAATCAAGTAGCAGAAATGACTAACTATCACATTTAACACAGTTCGAATAACTGATAGTGTGGTTTCCTTTCAGCTTGAACACATGGAAGTGCTTGAATATTGAGGCACTAGGGTTGGATAGTCACTGAGATATGTACTGTTTACCTCTTTTCAGTTCTGTTTATTCTTTTTATGAAAACACCGACCGAAGCATAATCCAAAACTCATTGTTGTGCCGTGGCAGATTGATTATATTGTCTGCGCTACTGGGCCAGACTGCACAGTTGATGGGACAGAGTATTTTTGTCTACTTTTTTTGATTATCTTTACAGGAGAATGCATTGATGGAACAAAAATGTAATTGGTTTGGGCTCAATGTTATGGCAGTGACTGTAATAGGAAGTCATTTAGAGCTAAATTAGACCTGAGACTCCGACGTCCCACTCTTTCCCTCTTTGTTTGTTCTGTAAGACTGTTTTATGTGGAAGAGCTTTTGTATTTGTCTCAGCATCAGTGTGTAACGGAGCCTCTGATGTTTATAGGGGGTATAGGCAGATGCGATTAATTTCACGTGGTCACGAGAATGACCTCAAATGCCTGCTTTCGAACTGATCCAGACTCATTTTTGATGCGTGTGTGATCGACTGTACTGTTTGTGTGTACGTTGGCAGCTGGCGTCGGGCATCTACAGCTTCGCGTGCTCCCTCTGGAGCCATCACACCGACTGCTTCCTCCAGCAGATCTGTGCCAGAGATGAGGCCACAGCCCTCGGCTCGCTGGAGAGGACGCTGCTCTCTCTTAAAGGTAGCAACATTTTGCACTCATGCCCATACAGGCCCCCGACACAGCTGGAAAGAGGCTGCGGTGATCTCTAACTACAAAATGCCCGCCTTGAATCCCTCACTCCATCTCATAATTCATGTATTTCATGGTTCCGCCCACAAAAACGTAATTAAGAGGACAACTTGTTAACTTCTGTAAATATTCACATGTGCCGCTACTTTGTTAAACATCAGTAAAGTGGGGATGAATGTGCATTTAGCGTCAATCCTGCATACTAATCCGCCATTCTCTATCTGCCCCTCTCAGTGCTTCGCAAGTTGACAGTCTTCGGATTTCAAGAGCCACAGCAGAATATGGAAGTGATGGTGAGTCTTGAGTTATTTCACCTGTGGCTGTTAAAGAAGCCATCATATTTCTTTTTAAATATTTTTGCTGTTGATGGTTTGAGTTGAATATGACTCCGATCACACTGTGCAAATGTGTGGATGGCCGTGAGGATCGAAAGGGCCTTAAGCCTGGTTTTGGTCCATCCCCATGAAACTGTTAATTTAATTTAGTTTAAATCTCTCTGGTTTAAATTAAATATCGTAAGCATGTGCCTGGATGGGATTTTGGTTGCCCCATAGCTTAGAGCTAATGGAATCGTTTGCACAAAATGTCCCAGCCCTGTGAACTCCGGCTGCAGATTCTCCCTACTCCCTGTTTTTGCCAATCAAAGTTTGGTGAAAGAATATCAATGGATTGAGAGAATAATGGTAAAAGGGTGAAGTGATTTTTCCAAGTGAGATTTCACTTTTAAGATTATTCTTTATTTTAAAGAAACATACCCTGGGATTGTGCTTGACATTTTAGACATATAAATCTCCAGGGTGGGGCTGGGTACTGAAAATAGGTCGCGCTTATACACCTGAGCTCATACGACCTCTACCTAGACGCTGCGCAGTCATGTAATATTGCTAAGTCATGGATGACAAACTATGTATTCAAACTGCCCAGTTTATAAAAATGTCAAATGTTTAGATGCATTTAGGATTTGATTATCTACCAGAAGAGAAGCTTGAGACGACACCTGCGTGACCTTGAGGAACGCTACTTTCAGGCTCATCCTACAGTTCGCTGTGATTTACGTATGTCGTCAGTGTGGCAGTTATGCTCCTTATTTATTGAAGTGTCCGTCGACCTGTGCTGAAATGCCACAAAAGCTTGATTGAATACAGTCAGATAGCCGAGAGGACTACATTGGAAAAAATAAACTTTCCAAAACCTCAAAGCATAGAAGACCATTCAGAGATATAAATTTCTGAATGGTCTTTTATGCTTTAAGGTTTTGGAAAGTTTTTTCTTTTTTTTCTTTGAGGTTTTTCACTTCATCATTATGAATTGTACCATTTTTTTAATCAAGTGGTTGACCAAAATATAAAATGTAAAGCATTTTTTGCAGAATTGATTTGGCATACAGTATATAATTATGGACTGAATTGATCATAACATAGTGATAATGAAAAAAAAGTGATAGTAACTTGCCCAAAAGAAATACAAATAGTCTTTTTGACTCCAAGGGTTTTCATAGAAGAAGTCATAGAAGTTCAGTGAGTTGCTTCTCTTTGTCACTCGGTCTATGTCTCTTATTATTTCTTTCATCTATTTGTTTAGTTTTTCTCTCATGTCAGACAGGAGTTTGCAGGGGACATTCTCTGACCGAAGTAAATGTGTTTACTGTGCTCTATTATTCCACTAATGAGACAGCTTTTAGCTTTCAGGCTGAAGGTTGTATAATGGTTGAAGCAGTCCCATTAAAATGTAATTTGCCTTGAGCTGGCCCTGGTTATTCCAGATCAGTGAGCAGAAAATAGTTTGGAGTAAATATTTCATGTTCACATGTTTATGCTGATATTATCTCTTTCTACTTTAACTAGTCGATACCACATTTAAATGACGTTATTCAGCTTTGTTTTGCTTTTGACCAGGAAAGTCTTGGAATATAACTGCTGAAGTTATCACTTAAAAGGCAATCATGGTCCAATTTGCAACTCGCACTTAAATGTGATGTCAAAATTTGAGCATTGAAAAGTAGGAAAACCTCTTTTATCTCGTAGTAGAATTTTTTTTTATCATTCTGTATTTTGTGTACTAACCACAGCAGACACAGTTCATTATTCCAAGCAGAGTATTTTTTTTAGTGTTTTTATAACATCTTAAGAGATGTATCACTGTTTATAAAAGCAGCATAGTGGACTTCTATAGCCTCAGGGTACATTTTGTTTTATGTTAAATGCTAAAAGATTTTGTTTACAACACTATGTTTTTCTTTTCTTTCTCTGTTGGCAATGCCTATTGTGAATCCATTCGTGTCTTTGCATTGACGAAACACACATTTGTGTGTAATCACCAGTGTTCACATCTCAATCTGGATATATCTGGCATCAGCTTCCACGATCTGGAACAAATTGAACTGAAAGAAAGTTAATTGTTGTTAATAGGAACAGGTGAGGTGAATCAGACGGGGGATAATATCATTAGCATCGGATGCAATTACTGCCGTTTAAATTAACCCCTTTTCTGAATGGGACTCATTGATTAATTCAGTTATTCACTACACTGTCACAAGTTTAGCTTTTTCAATCCGGTAATGGGAATCATCATCCAGATCAGTTGAACAGTTCTCAACTACTCCCTGAGATTTCTTTTTAGTTTAACATGGTTCTTAACGGATGATTTCATGCAACCATTTTTCAAATATTTCATGTGATGGTTTAAAGATGTGTCTTGCCTTTGTTATCTGACTTATTGATGAGGGCATTACGGTGTTTATCCTCTCTATTTTTTCTCTTACTTCGGGGGTACTGTGTGTTGCTGAGAAAATTGTAAAATCATATTATTTCATTTTAGAAATCTGTTTCAAGGTTATTTTTCTGTAGGAAAGTGGGCCTGCAGGTTGCTTACCGAAGAAGTAATTAAGCAACCTGCAGCGACCCGAATAAACTCCCCCTGGCTATGGGGCAGACAGTATTTAACTAAGTCATGATGTGTAGCTCAGTTGCCTGCAGCACAGCAAGGCTGCACTGTAAAAGGGAATCTTGATAATAAGCAGATCCCATATCTGCTAATTAGGCATAATGTACAATAACAATCTTGCTGTTAATAGGCTGAGGCTTTTCTTACCCACCTAATGTATTGTTTTTTTCTACTTTCTAGTAGCTATCAAGTAAAAATATACGGCAATTAAGTATGTATAAAAAGGAAATGACATGGTATAAAAAGGAAATGAGAATCTAGGGATTTTACTTATTTCAAATGAATAAGCATAATCTAAACAGCAATGTAGTAAACGCATAATGAGGAGCATAAATACACACATAGTTATGCATAGCGTTTTCAGGAGGATAACAAAGAAGAGATGTCTTCACAGCAACATTTTAATGAACAAAGTTGTTAAAGATAAGCCTACTGAAGAAAACTTTTGTGTAAAGTGAGGGCGTTGGCTGCTGTGACACTGCAATGCTAACTACTTGTAACATAAAGGGTAACAAAACATAATCAACAAAACCAAGTCGGATTCCTGAAAGGCCCTCCGGAAGGGAAAGAGTGCCATCCTGGAATCACCCACCTTATATATACCCATACTACCACTACCAGCATGTCCCACTGCATTTGGTCACATTTTGCAGTACTATACAAGCCAGCATTCTCTTCTGGCTATTCTGACCCACAATCCTCTTCGCAGTCCTAATTGAATTCATACAGCATGCAACATTATAGACTTTGTAAGGGCAGCTGCATTATGTATTAAAAATAAAAAGTATGCAATTTGTAATGTGTGATGAGGACTGCGCAAGAGAAAACACATGCAGACATAATTCTTTGTGGCTGAGGTGTTTGGGGGGCTCTAATAATCCTGTTGGCTTTCTTCTGACACTGCTGGGTGTAGAGGTCCTCCGTAAGTGGCAGCTCCCTCCTGGCGATGTGCTGGGTAGCTTTCAACACCCTCTGTAGAGCCTTAAAGTTGAGGGCGGTGGAGCAGCAGGTCAGGTGCACAGAGTATCCTGTAGTCCACGTTGAACCTCCTCAGTCTGCGGAGGAAGAAGAGCCACTGTCTTGCCGTTATCGGTGTCTGTGTGGTGACGAGACCGAGTCAGGTCCTCTCTGATGTGAACCCCGAGGGTCCTGAAGCCGTTGACTCTCCAGCATAGTCCCGTTGATGGACATGGGGGGGTGTTTTTCTCTCGTTCTCTTCCTGTAGTCCACAATCCGCTCCTTTGCTTTGCTGAGGTGGAGATGGAGGTTGTTGTCCTGGCACCAAGATGTCAGGGCTCCAGGGTGAACCGGAGTACAAGGGAGTGCTTAATACGTAACCTTATCTTCTCCCGTGTTGAGGATCAGGGTGGGGGACATGGTGGTGACGATCCACACATCCTGGGGTCGGCCCATCAGGAAGCCCAGGGTGCTGTTGAGCCCCAGGTCTCTGAGCGTGATGACAAGCTTAAAGGGCACAATGGTGTTGAATGCTGAACTACAGTCTATGAGCAACATTCACACATACGAGAGGGCAGGATGAGGACAATAGTGAGCTTCTTGAAACTTTGACTCAACCTTTTCGCCCCTGAGCAACGATGGAGGTTTCATACCAAGTCAGTTTTCTACAATATAAACCAGGAACAAAGAAAAGAAATCATACTTTGATACAACAGAAATCATAAAGCTTGGCTAAAGACGTGACTTAAGTACTTTTCATCAGTTCATGAATTTAATTTGAAATATGTGTGAGGGCCCTGACACACCCAGCTGTTGTAGATAGCAAACTGGCACCGTAATTGTTTGTTTTGTGGTTGTCGTTCACTTGTGTCGCTGCCAGTTGCAAGTTTCAGTGAGTTGGTAATCCCTAAAAATGAAGACCATTGTCAGTTTTCACACAGGCTGCCACAGTGATGAATTTCTTTTAAGCTTTCCTTAAAAACTTACTTGCTTTAAAACTTTTTGTTTGTGAAAAAATAAATAATAGATATGTTCTTTATTCTCAGTATGTCTGTTTGCAACCTCCAGGCGTTTACGAGCATCTTTGTGTCATTCCAAAGCATTTGATGGATTATAGATTTCAGTCCACTGCGAAACTCTAAACCTGAAGCCAAGTCTGTGCATTTATATTGTTAAAGACCACACACGGCTGAAACGGTCGCCAAATTTGAATCTTTAAATTGTGACCCACTGTTATCCTTAAGATTCAGCCTCAGATTGAACTCGGTCGCTCGGTTGACGCTTTCATCTACTTTTCCAAACGACTTCTCGATTAGTGCTGACGTGCTCATTTAATGCTCACCCGCACTCTGTCTCATATTTCCATCCTTTTTCGCACCACCTCAATCCATTTTGCTGACATTCATTAACTTTTCACTTCATCCTGGTGTATTGTTTCCCTGCAGGGCCGCGGGCCTCACTTCTCTTCCCCCTTTTTAGTTATCAAACCTTTTTCCATCACAACTTGTTCAGCTGAAAACTTTTGCATTATTCTCTTCTAATTTCCTGCATGCTCTATTTGAGTATTTTTCTCGTTTTATTTCACCCACCTTGCCTCCCCCTCTTTTTTCAAATCCCACCATTAGCCTAACGAGTGCCTGCCGTGTATGTTGTTCTTTGTCGTCTCCCGCCCTCTCTTCTGTGCTCCTCTTGCAACCCCCTCTTTCTTCACCAGACTCTGTTCGGAGCTTTACGCACAGGCTAGGCTCTGTGATTAATGGCACTGCTGTTAACCTCATGGCTGAACATTAACGCAGACCTAAACCGATTGCATCTCCATCTATCATCTCATTCCTCATGCTAAGCCGCGTCTACACCAGGCTCCAGAAAATTGATTCTCTTTCATACGGTGTAGCTGGCACTTTTATTTATACTCCTGTGTACACACACACACACACACACACACACACACAGACACACACACACATGCGCTAAAGTTATTCTTTTGTTAATAGATCTCCTTCTGAGCAATACTGATGAAGCAATCACAAGTGATTCAACTGCAGAAATGTCAAAGAGATTAAACTTGATCTCACCCTCTCTTCATCTCTTCCCTTTCAGGGTTTCCTGAATGCAGTGTTTGAGAGGCTAACACAGTTCTTGGAATGCTGTGAGTACTTGTCTCTTTCTCTCTCCTGGATCTCTGACTAATATAATGCACACCAAAGGGTCCTACTTAAGAGACTGTATGGTACACAAACTCCAGGTCTCACGATAGCGTAGCATGACGTAGGAGTCAAATTAAAAGTTCAGGCCAAGTCATCCTAAGGCAGCGTTTTTTTTTTTTACCTTTTTCTTATCGAGGAGCTCGAAATTGATACACATTAGGTAATTTGATAAGATTTTAATGCATGGACTGAAACGATTTTGGTTGTACGATGTTATGCTTGGCCAGTGTAAAAAACGTTCAAGCCAGGATGATATTAACCAAAAGTCTCGATCAATGTCCTGAATTTTACCACTAGGTGCGGCTCCACCAAAACAGAGTCGTGGTTTATCACTAAAAGGAGAATTGTTGGTCCATTTCTAAGTTCAGGGGTAACCCCATTCCCTTCACAGGAATTACTCCATATTAACATACACTTAAGATGGTTTATGCATTTTTATATCCCCGCGTGGGCAACAGCCGTGGCTGGAGGCCTTATGTTTTCAGGTTTTTCTTACAAGGTTTCGTCCATCTGGGCCATTCTTGTGAACACAATTTCTTAGGAACGTCTGTACTCAAGGATGAACTAATTAGATTTGGTGGTGAACGGTCACCATTGCCTCACAAAACTCATTTTTGGCCATAACTCAAGGATTATGGATAGGATATGTGAATTAAGACCATTTCACACAAAATGTCTCGTATAAATATATATAAATAAAACTACCTTAATCACTGTGATTACGCTGAGCATTATGCATTGGAATAAATTACAATATAAGACGTCTGATTAAGGTCGTTGTTCTTCCACGTCTTATTTTGGACATGCAGTTGTGATGAAGTCCATGCGTTTCCTAAAAGGTTCTTGGTCCTTACACCTGTTACTTTGTACCCATCCCTCTGAGTGGAAATATCAAAATATGATTAATTAAAAAAAGTTTCTACGCCCCTCTAATGCGGTAGAGACCCACTGAGGGACAGCCTTTAAGCAGTCGCTACCCAGTTCAGTGGCGGATGTGTTTGCTCAATTTCACTGTTTGATTTCACCATCAACGGCTCTTCGTTTCCTTTGAAGTGCTTCATGATAACACCCAGTGGCTGAGCGATGCATTTCGGACACAACTCCACAATCTACCATAGCAGCAGATTTGAGCAAAAAGTATCATCAGCCACAACTATCTCTTCCAATATTTACTCTGCTGATGGCAATAGAGAAGGGGTCAGGGTCCTGTTGGTATTTGGGCACTGAAGATAGGGGAAACGGCAAAGCAGCTCACCGCTGGGCTGGGGAGAAATATCAGCTCTGCTCAGACTGATACGGTCAGCTATCTAAACTGGTGTTTTTGGGGCAGTCTTTGTGGTCCATTCAGATGTCTGGCTCTCCCTGTTAGATGTTTGTCCTCGAGCTGAGCCAGTCGCTGTCAATCACTACACTTTTTTTCCAAGGTTACATATGTCAGAAATAACGAATAGTTTCATTTTCTAGCTTTATTTTTCTTCATCCGTCTATGTTTGTTATCCGCGGCTTTCTTTGGGTCAGATGTTTGACCTCAGTGACTTTGACTTTACACACCATCTGCTAACATAACCATTTGCCGTACACCTGCAAACAAGGAAACATTGGCATGGACACAAAGGCAATAAAATGCAATGGTAATGCTTGATGTTTAATGGAAGAAGCAAGACGAAGTAATCTTTGAGCCAGTTAACCTTTTTAATCAATCTAGTGTCACTGAGAATTAGTTGTGGCTGATGGAAATGAATATGTGCATAAAGGGGAGAGGAAACTATGGCCCTGGCTGGTCACAAATGATGAATGCCAGAGACCGTTGTGGTGTCTGCCCATTTCATCAATGAGGTTGA
Organism: Taurulus bubalis; assembly: GCF_910589615.1. Taxonomy (NCBI): domain Eukaryota; kingdom Metazoa; phylum Chordata; class Actinopteri; order Perciformes; family Cottidae; genus Taurulus; species Taurulus bubalis. Next base: position 6,403,373 of record NC_136596.1, on the reverse strand, counting down.
CAAGGAAGTAAAGTACACGGGACATCTTTATTGAGTCGAGCACCAGGAGTGCTTTTATGGAGCCAACATTTACAGCGGGGGGCGGGGGGGCTGAGTCACTCATGATCATTTTGGAGTTCTGTTTATCACTGTTTTTTATTATATACACCGACATAATGGGCCCATGGGACTCACGAAAGGCAGCAAGGTGAAGTGGGCATTTGACCTCAAAGACGGCGGCAAAGTTTATTGTAGTAAATGAGGAAACATCAATATCTGCAGGAAGGACAGTAAGAAGATGAAGAAAAGGATGCTCAAGAAATATGCAATCTTAAACTTTGTTTATTTGGTTTTGTATCCAATTGTGTCATCAGAGTACTTAGTTAAAGTTGCACTCTTTGAATAAAGTTAAAGGGTATTTATTGTCTTCATGCAAAAACAATCTAAAAAAGGACATTTTGAGATATTGTTCAATAGCTAAGAAAGACGGAGAGAACGAAAAAGACGCATACATGGTGATGATCAAAGCTGTGTAGGTCTGCTGACCCCTATCAAAGGCAGGTGATTCTCCGTCGTAGATTTGTACGGTGTATCACCTTGCATTGAATAAAACCATGTCTTGCACAAATATATAAGATTTGTGTACACGTTCTGAAATATGTGCCCAAACCTCCACTGGTATTACCACACCAAGATCTTTCTCCCAAAGGGTCAGATTTATGCAGCACCTCTAGATTTGCCCAGAAATGACTCTGACCTACTCATCTTCTCTTCAATTTAAATTAGTTGAGGCTTTAAGTAGAGTAATTGGATTGGATCAGCATCGAGGTGGTGGAGATGATGTAATAACGTGCTATACCTTGTTTTATAGGGTTATTGAGTCTTTTACACTTGGTGAATGTAATGTCTTCCCCCGATAGTAAATGCTATAAAATTCAGGTTCGGGCATAGCTAGGAATTGGGTCTGCTATGCAAGAACATTAACCTGAATGATGGAAGGAGAAAAGCAAAGCAAAACACAAATTAAAATACAATGAAACACAATAAAATAAGTTAAAGTAACTTTTTGAGACATGTCCCCCCCCCCCTCCCGTCCTTGTAATCTTTCTCCTACTTATTCATTCCAATAAGTTTTCTTCTTGCCAGGTCCATAATGGCTGTGTTGATAGGACAAGATCAGACACCACTTAATATATAGCATATCATTCTGAAAAGGTGTCCTCTGAATCAATTGTGACTCTTTGTCAACAACTCTTATGTGGGCTCCATGCAGTGTACTTTTTACGGAGGTATCGGCAAATTACTTCCGGAGATGAAAGATCTGAATTTCAATACATTTTGCTGCCGTCCTGCCCAGTGTGTCGGCTTTTGAACACTTAACTCCAGAATCCTCAGATATTGGACAAATCAGGATTTATTTATTTGTACTTGAAAATATGAGAAAGCATATTTATCAAAATGTCAAACATTTTTTTATTTATTTTTTATTGAAAATCCAATGAATCTAGAAGCTAAAATATGAAAGTTGCTCACCCGTTTATGTTCATAGAAAGAGTGTTTTACTCAGGATCCACTTTTAAGGTCAAGGGTTAATTCATATTTTCCCACGGACATCATGGGATATAGTTTTTGTGCCTCCACACCGGCAACAGTCGGGTCCAATGACGAACTGATCAGAATTTGAGTATGAACTGATTAGATTTTTTATTTATTTTTTAGTTGTCAAAGGTCACAAAGCATTAGCATTGCTAATTATGACAATTTTACACAAATAATAGTATAAAACAATAAAGTGATTACATCCATGTCTGTCCAAAATATTCACTACAACCTGACTTATTTACGGGGCCATACAACTAGTATTTTCTAGTTTTATATGAAGGGTAGAGCAATATATCACCAAATTATTGCTATTCTTACTCTTATTATGTCATAATATTGACATATAGGGTTTAAATAACTACAGATATATTGCCAAATTCTGATAATTGCCTGTGGATGCTGTGCGTTAAGATTACTGCTTTTGATAAGTGACACTACTGCTTGGTTGTTTTATGTTTCAGCTCGACAGGTTGGTCCAGAGAGCACATGCAGAGAAAAGCTGGAGAAGATGATCATACTGTACACCAAAGTTGTGAGTTGACTCGTATATATCCAATTATATAGCAAGGATTCTCTGTCCGCGTGTCTTTATAGTAGTAGCGTTGGCTCAGCCGTCACTATGGAATTTCTGACGGAATCATAGATGTTCTCGGAATTCCTACATTAAATTTTTACATCAAGTGAAGGGGGAAAAAAGGCATTATCCATACTCAACTTACCTCATGTCTGTTCAATGTGGAGCTTTTATATTGATATGCTGGATAGTTAAATGAATAATGATGAATCATATTTGTATTATTATACGTTTTAAATATCTAATAAATAGAAATAAATGACAAATGTCTGTTTCGTCATCAAAGAATCGTAGTAGAAAGAGCTGTATGTTTGCATCACGAACAAATGTTCATCATCCTCCTCTCCATTTTCTATGTTTGTCCTTCTCCACTTTTCTCCCCTCCATGTAGTTGTTAGACTTCCTGGAGAACCATCCGTGCGCATTCATACCCCTAATCCAGCGTTCCCTGGAGTTTGCCGTCAGCTACCTGTTCACACCAGCAGGGGAAGGAGTGACCTTCGAGCGCTTCATTGTTCAGTGCATGAACCTCATCAAGATAATCGTAAAGAATGATGCCTACAAACCCTGCAAGAACATCGAAGGTAGGTCGTGAGCTGCGGGGAGGGAAGATTTGCAGGAGGGGTTGGGGAATAAATGAGGAATGGCGCGATAAACACAGGGGATTAGAGCACGTGGTGGACGAGCGATGGGAATTGAGGAGACGAAAGAAGAAGGGAAAAGCAAGGCAATCATCATCAGAAAAAAAAACACGAGCTCTTTTAAAGCAGATCATTGATGGTGTTTTGAAAAACAGTATGCCGTAATACCGTCAGCGTCACCCTATCTCACCAAGGCTCATGTTTATTTCACGCTGACGGAGGCCTCCAGTGCCTCATTAGGAGCACAGCACTGCCAGCTTGTACGGCCTTTGGTGTGCCTGTATTGAAGCCCTTTCTCGTAAGCAATCCTTAGTTGACAGAGAGCAGAGCCACGTTTGTTTCCCGTGCAAAGGCTTTGGTGTCATTCCAATGTTTGAGTGTGCCGTGACGGCTGAGTTAAGTTCAACTTTAGGTTTGCTCTCCATTTCCCATTTTCAAACAGGAAAACAAATTATTTTTGAGTAGCAGTGGCAGGTAGCGAAAGGTTACGTTGAGCCTTGACTGACTACGAGCGGCCATCTGACTTATTTATTAGCCCGTCCTGTAGTCAGACTGACAGGAGGACCCGTGTGTGTCTTGAGTGTTCGAACAGAGCGCTCAATACTGTGATACTGTGCAAAGAGTAGTGACATGGAGGTCAAGGGCCGCCGGTAAATACACTTTTCTTTAACTTTAACTCCCAAACTATAGTAAAATGTTGTAGAATTTTAAAGTTAGAATGTAGATTACTTAACTGTTCTTTTTTTTTATTTACTATTTTAATCACCCATTTCTGATACAGGCTTTTGCCTGACATAAATTGCATATTAACTGTACTTTGTACTGATCATTTTGTTAATGCTGTAAATTCCACCAGAAATTATATTTAAAGCTCTGAAGTAGACTCTGTAGCTCTGTAGACTTCTTGTTGAAATGTATTTCTTGATTAATTTGTTTCTCTCCCTCCTCTCTTCTCCTCTCTCCATCCCCCCCTGCCGCCGTCAGACAGCAAACCAGAGAGTCTGGAAGCTCACAAGATCAAGACGGCATTCTTCACACACCCCACACTGACCGAGATTGGACGACGGCTCGTCTCACAGTACTTTCTTCTCACAGAGGAAGAGCTGGCAATGTGGGAAGAGGACCCCGAGAGCTTCGGTAATAGCACATCCCCAGACACTCGGGCTGCATCCAAATGTGCAGACTTATCTGGACCTGCAGACTAGCAGAGTTAACAGGCATGTGCTTGGGGAGTCCTGCAAAGCGAGGGTTAGCCAATTCTACAATTCACAAAGTCAGCAATGTCGCCCTGGATGCAGGCTACACCGGACTTTATTGTGTTGTGGTGATGCTGTATTCATTACGTTGAGGTTAGAGGTGCTGAACATCCAAAATAATAGCCGTAACAGGGATTTCTTGAATTGTGACTTGGTTTTCATACAAATTTACACCCAACTTCGACCATCAACAGTGTGGTGGGCCTTTTTACACGGGCAGCGGCACTGCGCTCTAAAATATGTTTCTGCTGCGCAGCCTTAGCTATAATCTATGGACTGACATTTCCTAATAGATAACAATTTGTCATCTCAGTATGAAGTTTTGGAGGCCGGTGGCCGTAATAGCTTTACAGTCCTCCACAGACACCCACCCTTCTGATTATGCTCGACATGGGACACCGGCCCTGACACCTCTCTTCTCCTCTTCTAGCGGTTGAAGAAACAGGTGGTGACTCTTGGAAATACAGTCTACGGGTGAGTTAACGCGCACACACAATGCAAAATTATATTGGTTTCCTGATAATGGGGGGGTGGGCGACAATAACTCTGACAGAGAGGTCCTCCAGGATTTTAAGTGCCCAGTGATGATGGTAGTACACACCGTCCTCAACTCTGCCCACAAAAGAAAATTGCAGCAGCCATGTCCTCTCTGGTACTCTTGCGTGACAGCATCCACAAACTGTGAGAAGAGGATTGTCATTTAAAATACACCTAATATTGCCCCTGTGTTTCAACCCAAATGTTTTTAAGAAACAATTTTGCAAGAGAAACAAACCATAAAAGTGTAATTGAAAGAACCATAATGGTAGAAGATATTGGAATAGCGATAAAAGTATTATTTTTTTTTTTTCATACTTTTTTAAAAAAAATTACAATTATTTGATGTGGTGGCACAAAGCAAGTTGTATACGTTGCAGGATCATGAAACAGTTAGTGGTCCCCCCGGGCTTTCGAGCCGTTCTCTGTTGTGTTTTGTTAGTTGGCAATGACTCATCTATAGCTTTAGCTTCTGACTCGTGACGTAATCTCTCATTTAAGTCTTATTTTCTGTCTACCCCATGTTTTGCTCCCCTTCTCTTTTTGTGTTGAGCCCCATCTATCCACTTGTATCACTTAAGATGACAGACATTTATTTAAGTACAGCAGAGCATTAAATCAGCACACTGCGGCAGAAAATAAATGGTGGCATTACAGTCTTTGAGAGCTTGTTACTTGATCAGTTACTTCACAATTTGAATTCTCAGTAGAAAACATGGAGCTGTTTTTAACATTTTGTCTTGTTTTTTTATTTCATCAGTGTTCCTTTTAGCTGGTCAGTGTTGGGTGTTTTTTCCCCTAAAAATAGCTGATAAACTATTTTAAAGCTAGAAACATCAGCAGCCCTATTAAAAGGGATTTATTTTTAAACAGTTGTGGAGTGGCCCAGGAGTTTTTTTTGTCTTTCTCACACATGTACTACAACAGAGTGCACAAAAAAATAAGTAATTAATTAGAAGTGATCGCATTCCCTCAAGCTCAAATTTTGCAAAGAGGCATGTCAACGTCTGCAGATGCACACAAAGAAGGGGTAGCTGGTTTAGTTTAAGTTTATATTTTGTCCGAACATCATGTCCGCCCTGTTTTGACCTTCGTATTAGCTCAGGACGGTTCATGGATCATATGTCACTCTCCGTCTACTCTTCCCATGGTCCTCAATTCTAATGGCTGATTATAGATGACCTTCCCCTATCAACATTACCACCTGTCCATATCCTTCCAACAAAACAATGGTTTGTGTTTGTCTTACTCCTGTGAGGCCGGAGTGGCCTTTATAGAAGTGTCATCTGACCTAGTGCCACCCGGGTGGAAAGGCCATACCTACAGGACATACCGTGAGATGTCACATGCACAAACGCTGTATAGCACCCAGCATGTATTCATGAGTCGGCTCAGCCCATGTTGTCAGATTTCTTACAGCTTTATTTGATCTGGATTTTTTTGGTGACGTTTAAAACCAATAAACTACTGAAGGTGGGTCGACAACCATTTCTCTATTTGAGCGCACGCAAACAAGAATCCCCTTCACATTGACTTTTTATTGAACCGCGGGCTCGAGGCTGTGTTTTCCGTTGTTTGTCTGTGTTTGTGCATGAGCCTCTTAGTATAGAACGACCTTTGTGTAGATGGTACGCACTGACATCACTTTTTTGGTGGGCGTAGGTGGGCGAAAATACTAAATGAATGCTTGTGACGACTTCCACATACAGTGCACCATCAATTCTGCAAAGTAACCATCCCTTCTGCTCTTTCTTCTATTCAGCCCTGTGCAGAAGTATTGTTCCTGGATATCTTCCACAACTACAACCAGACACTGATACCGGTGCTGCTGGACATGGTTCAGAATCTCCAGGGTCCGTTAAGTGTCAATTCAAATATTATTCCATGCCAAAAGCAAAGTCTGCTCTCTTTTCTGCAAACCTACTAAATGCAAAGATAACATGTACTTATTACCAGTTTATTAGGTAATCTACTTTATCTCATTTTTATATTTAATCAATGTCATTGTTGTGTTAATGCATTTCTGCACAATATGCATACGTACTGTACATTTCCTTGAAAGATGCTATACAGATAAAATGGCCTTGCACATATGGTATGGCTCAGTTTCCCTTTAATACGTAATGGGCCTCAGATGTCAGACTCCATTCCCATCATGAAATATAGCCGTGCCTCAGAAAGGTGATACATATTTCATGGATCAGAAAACAATAAAGTTGAGGATGTTTGTTCTTGTTGCTTTTAGCAGTCTCAGTATGAGTAGAATGCACGCTATAGGCGTGACAGCACCTTCGAGACCCCTGTTGACAACCCTCCACCATTAAAACCACTGACAATTCTCAAGTCAGTCACATATACACACACACACGCATGCATGCGCACACACACATCACACTGCAAAGGGTTCCCAGATGGCACTGACGTGTAGTTTCTTGTTCTGTTGCTAAATTAGGCGCCGAAGTGACAGAGTGGAACTGGGCTCTGCTGGAGCAAGGAAGGCGGCAGATTGGTGTAATTCTATGGTTGAAGGGAGGCAGCTATTGATTTTGAGAACTGAGTATATAACAAGCACTAATAGAGAGGGAGAGAACAGACCAGTGAAATGATTGAGACCGTACTAATGCAGTTGGGTCCAGGCCGTTTTAAGCTGCAGCTGTGTTATGACATGGCCACTGGGCACATTAAATTATACTAGTAGTTATTACTGAGAAATATTTGGGATGCAGGCATGTTACTACGACCAATAAAGTAACCCAGATTGTGCGTCTGTCTTTGCAGGCCCAACCAATGTGGAAGACTCGGCTCAGTTGCTAATGAAGGATTCAGGTGAGTCGAGGAGTACCAGGTGTATTAAGTGGCTGATTTGGACTCCGAGGAAGAGTCTGACTCTGCTAAATAATATTTAGTCTTAAATGCAAAATGTAAAGGTTATTAAACTGGCTTTGTTATTAACATACTCCAACCACAATCCCAAACAATGCAAACAGATGGAGATGAGTGAATTTAGATTTGCATAAAGAGAGCTTCCGGACGCATACCAATTATTTTAGGCTAAGATGTATATTCTGAATTACCTCATGACCATGGCAATCGTACCAAGTGATTCCCTCTTTTGAGTTGCATTTTCATAATGTAATCTGTTCTGGTCATAATGCTCTCTCCCCCACTTAATCTCTCATGTCCGTGGACATCTTGTACCCCCTCTTTTTTTCTGTCTCACACCCTCATTTCTCCCTCTCTACTTCCTTTCAGTATTTATAACTCTGTGGCAGGTCAGGGCAGCCTCGCTGGTGGTTTTACGACATAAACAACTAAATCACAGACGGTTTGCCTGCTATTAGGGCCTCTGTTAAAGCTGCATGCCGTCAGTGTTGATAAACCTGCAGACATCACTGGGTGATGAAGCTGTGCTGTGGCAGCAGCAGTGATGTATAATTGTGTCTGTGGTTGAAGTGCCAGAGTGCCACTTAATTAATAACAGCAGGTGCTAATTTGTCAATAATTATAATAGTGCTAATACACTAACAGAGTATGACCTTAATTATACTGTCAAAAAAGAAAAACGAGCTCAGTATTTTTTTTCTACATATTTGTTGTCACTTTAGTATTTGTCACGTTAATGCTGCACTGCCAGCAGCATTAACCTCTTTCTGAAATATTGCACATTAGAATGAAGTAAGTATATTTCAATACACCCTTGCCCTCCGAGAGGCCCTTTTTGACCACTGAAACACATTTGAAAACACAGGAACATCTAATTTGAATAATATAGCAGCGCTGTTGATCAGAAAATAGCCATACTTTTGACCTCAAAGACGAGCTCAACTGTGTCCGTTACAACGAATACAGGACTCTCTCCAAGAAAGGAGAGAAGCGGAAGAAAAAGGCATGTTGGTCTTCTTGGAAGTTACACATTTCCTGTCCGTTTTATTAACCTTTAACCCCTTTAAAGATTTGGTTTGGCCACTTTTTGTCCTTCAATCAATCCGTCCAGCCATCTTTTTGCTATGACGTATGAGAGAAGATCATTTAAGTTTCACTTCCGCTCTGTTAAGTCTCATCCTTTCCCTGTTTTTGTTATTTTTCTCCCCTCTGCCCTCAGAATGCATTACTTTTCAAGATGGAATAAAAATAGTAACAGGAAGCATCTCTTCCACTTGTACGGCTTCTGTCCCTTTACTTATCTATGTCTCATTGTTCTCATACTGCCATCTCTTCTCTTCTCTGATCTTTTATTTTTCCTTTAAGGGCCCTCTACATTACGATCTACCCGCACACGGATACAAAAACGCACAAATCACGTCACGGCCCAAAGAAGGAACTCTTACAAACTTTTACAAAGTCTCAGACATATTCCATAATGTACGGTATAACCATCATTATCACAGAAATATATGCATCCGTACTGTGTGCCCATGATATCATAAATAAAGATGGCTGACCTGTATTATAAGTAGCTCCAAGGTAACAGGAGCCCGTCAGGGTCTCTAGCGTAGCCTGCAGTGCTTATACGATGATGCCTGATGGTTTGCCATTATTCAAACTAAGGCTTTTGAATGACACGACGACTCCTTTTTTGTATGCTATAACGCTCATTTGAACACCTTTCTTGGCTTACACTACATATTAGCCACCTTTTATCCCTTTTCCTATCATTCCAACTCTTCATCCTTTTCATGCGAAGTCGAGCTGTTCAGCTCCACGTGAAGCAATACAGTCTGATACAGTCCAACCGGCTATTCAATCAATGCAATGATGGCTGTTCTTGGTTGTTCCTCCAGCATTGCAGTTTGGTTCAGCTTTTCAGCAGCCAACAGCCATCTGCAGTCGAACCCACATAAACGATCAGACTTTAAAAATCAAAGTGAGGCGTTGTGCGATTAAAAGCATTAGAGAGCATTAAGGTCCTGTTGGGGCAAAATGAAGGGATTTCCCTTTCGCCAATGATTTAATGAATGATTTAAGTTGTAGTGTTCATGCGGCTCATTTCAGAACCATAAACCATCTTTTTTTAAATTTTTATTTAACATAGTTAATTGGGTATCTTTTTGTAATCTCTCCCTCAAGTGCTCATACTCTGTTTGTTTGTTCACTGCACTCTTTAGAAGTTCAATATTCCCAGTGCTCATGTGGATACTGTGAATAAATGATATTACGGTTCTGACTTTGTGTTGTGGTTGTTTTGTCCGCAGTATACAATGCAGTGGGACTGGCGGCTTATGAGCTGTTTGACAACGTCGACTTTGACCAGTGGTTCAAGAATCAGCTTCTTGGAGAGCTGCAAGTCAGCCATCACAGGTAGTGTGTTAGCACTTCTTTTGAAACGTCCACACATTTGGATTGTAAATGGACTTCATGTCAACATCCATACACACATTCACACGCCGATGGCATTGGCTGCCATACAAGGGGACACACTGATGGCCTGCCCGGTCCTCTGTGCCAAATAGGTGTTCAGTAGGTTTGCTCAAGATCAGATACTAGCTCAAGGTGGGAGAGACGGCACGGACAGCTAATACGCTTCTTCAGCTTCTTCAGATGGCCTTCCCTCAGGGAGTTTTGTATTGCACGGTTATTGATTATTTGAGTCAAACTGTTGAGGTGTTCTTTAATTTCCTGTGGCCACTTTGTATGCGGTGTGATTTTTATGTGCATCGCCCTTAGGAAGGCGTTGACTCTTCGAGTGCATCGCATTTTGCATTACTTATGTTATTGAGGCTCATAGCAATAATAGTGAGACCCGAACCAGATCGGCAGTTCTTTTTTTTTTTTTTAACGGCTGTTTGTTTTACTGGACGCGAGCTCACATTCAGACTTTAGCGGCGTCTGATGCATCACTTACTTATCATTCCTGTCAGTGTAACTCAGGCTAATTGACTATTAACTTCTGTCCACCTATTGATTACTGTCAGCAGCACAGTCGATGCATTTCAAAAAAGGCTCATAAGTAGCCCACTGATGCTTGGAGTCGCTGTCTGTTATGCTCACATTAACAACTGCTGCTTATATTTTTCACACACGTCCAGACGCATTAGCATCCGCATCATAACAGGCTAATTAAACTAGAAAAACGGTAGCGCAAAAACCTCATCATGGATGCATCGACAGTCTGGTGCAGTGAGAATAAACAGTCAACTGACGGATGACCGCCTTTTTTCAAATTGACGGGAAACAGGGAGACATGCCAGGGGGAAGGTGTTGAAAGCGATATGAAGAACAAAGCAGTGCTCTGCTCCCACAGACTCCTAAGACGATCAAAACAAAAAGCCCAGCAGCACTCAGAAGGTTGGCCACTCAGGTTATTGCTGACGTCAGGGTGCGGGCACGCCGACGTCACTTTGGCTCGGCTCCCGCACAGTGCAGGTGTGAATATCCCCTCCACTTTGTGCCTGGTTCCTTTTGGGTCTCTTTCAGGATCCCCTTCCCTCCGAACTCATGTTTTCCTTCTCGATATTCAAAGCTTTACTTGATTTGATGCGTTTGATCAAGCTGAGCTCATCGAGACACGACGACTGGGAATGTCAGTCAGGCCTCAACCAGAGGGTAGGGGCTTCAGAAATAGAACATCTCCAGAAGAACAACCAAACGCCACAGGGATGCAGCCAAACGCCTGCTCTGTTGCTTTCTGTTTCTTGTGCTCTTAACACACAATAGTGCAAACACACGTGCATTTATTCATTCTGCTCCCCCAATAACAAACGGAAAGAATAGAGAACTTAACAAATGGAAATTAATGTTGGAAAGTATATAAAAAAAAGAAGCAATAACCACAATAAAAAGATACTCTATTCCTCACAGTTTATCTTCTCCTGCAGTTGCTTAAAGATGGCAAAGTGACCAGATTCTTGTGGGTTTTTTTTTTTTTTTTTTTTAAAACGTGTTTTTATTCCGTAGCTTGTTGATTTAGCAAAGCAGTGTAAACCTGGAAGCACCGTCCTGAATATAATGTCTTCCCACTGAGGAGCCTGCTATCAAAAATGGAGTTGTGGAGTTAAAATACACTTGCTGTGTTGATGTCATCAGATGCAACAGTCTGGCTCCAGGCAGCTAGTGGCTAAACAGTTAATAGATTTTTGCAAGATAAACTCACTATTGGTTTTAGCCCCCCCCAACCCCCCCACAGTATTGAAATTAATTAAAAGATAACTCATCCTTATCCATTAGCTGCCAAATACGGTCTTTTAAAACAGAGAGGTCCTTGTATGATAACCTATTGCTTTGTGCTAAGAGGATTGTCTTTGCTTTTAGTTAAGCCGAGGTTGGTTGTATAAATGACAGTAGATAAACTTGTCAACTCCCATTGATTTCTCTGTCGTGGGGTGCTGAATCAGGCCGTGTTTCTGATACAGAATTGAGATATTCCCACAGTCTTTTGATGAGGCCTCTGCAGTGTGAATGTAGATTGAGCGTGGCTATTAGTCAGCATTCGTGATGAGTGGAGTTCCTTTATTCTGTGGCAATCGGAGGCTTGTGAATTGATTCCCGTGTGTACAGGCATGCATATGTTCGCCTTTTGCGCGCCGGTCTTCACGCTGTCAGCATGTCATCGGGTTTTACATCCTGTCACATTTTAATATCTCATTCTCACCTCCCCAGTGGCCTCCATCAGTCCCAAAAATATACTTCCTCAGACATTTGGTAAAAAAAAAAAAGAGAAGAAAAAAAACCTATTGGTCAGATATATGATGCCGTAAAGAATTCTGACGCGTTCGATCTTTGCCGTATAAGGGACCTGCTCATACAGAGAAGAAACTGTGGGAGATCGTCACCTGGGCTTTTATTGTTTCTGTTATTGATTTTAACACAACAGAAGTCTCTTGTGTGTAAAAGGCACCCTCACCCAGTAACTAAATCAACCAGCGAGCCTTGTTCCTCTCAAAGGCCTTGTTTCCACTCCATATGCCACTCTCCATACACGTTTGATATGCTGGTAGAGCCCTTTAAATGTTTCACTCTTTGTTTCATTGCAGCCATTTGCTAAAATCAAAAAAGTGTATTTTATTTCTCAGTAATGTACACTCAGCACCCCATCTTGACAGAAAAAAAACAGAAATGTAGAATTTTTTTGCAAATGTATTAAAAAAGAAAAACATAAGTATTCAGACCCTTATACATATACCACTGTATATATATATACGGGATATTCACCCGATGACCACAACATTACAAATCCCTGTTCCCTCCTGCGATTGAAAGATCAGTCACAGTTTGTGGCAGCGACTCAACACGAGTCCTATAGAGCCTCGGTATCGAAGCTGACCATGCAGCCATCAGGGATTTGCACGACTGCTTTAGGTTTATATGGGGAAGCTCTTTTTTTTTTTAAACTTTTTTTTTTACTACCACCTGATGCTGCTTTCAAGTTAATTCCAAAGGTGTTCTGGTGGATTGCTATCAGGGATTTGTGTGTATCGGGCCATTAAGTGTTATATTGTAGACTTGTGATTTCTTGGCATGGCCTGTGCCAGCTGACTTATCTCTTATTTTGTACAAATGTTTTTTGCTCTGCTACATTCAGAGAAATGCGGCAATGTACAGTCCTCAAATACTTTTTCTGTATGTACGATAAAGTAGAAAAAAAAGTCTCTAAAATGCATTAGTAATTAGTAAAAGGAGAAAAAAAGATCTGAAATGCTCCTTTTTGTCTCTGCTGGCTGGAGGGGCGTGTCTATGTTTGATTGACAACTGCTGGCGGATGTCAGCAAGACCCGTCCTGAAACCTGCACCCTCGTCTCGTTTACCATGCTCTGTCGGTGTTTTTTTTTTTTTGCCGCGTCATTACCATTAATTTCTATACAACCAATGTGTCGTGTCGATGATTAAACGGCTCATCAGGGCACAGGATCGTTAAAGTGCAACAGGTTGATGCGTAAGGTTTTTAAAGCTTTTCCAAAGTCTCTGAGTAATCGTGTTAAACTATCTTGATCTCTCTCAGACCGTATACGTTTTCATTCTACCGCTGTCATCTGGGTCTTTAAAGTCTTGCTAGTCTGCCCCGATCTCATATAGTTTTGAAAAAAACACTGTGAAAATAGAACGGCCAGCTACAAGAGAGAAGCGACGTGGCTGAAATATTTCCCCCAACTTGGCAGGATCTCACGAGAAGCAGAAGGACAGTAATTATATTGGCATCTGCCAGAAGCCACATTCAAAGCAGATTTTCCTGGCCGACACCCTCGCCTGGTGCCCATTTGTTGCTGTGACCAGAGTATTCTCAGATCCCGCTGCTCCGCCTGCCTTCCTTGGCCCTCTGGACATTGGCCGTTGGACCATTTAATACAGCTTGCTTATTCAGATGAATTTTACATCATAGAGACCAATACAATCTAACATTCACAACAATATGCTAAGCAAGAGAGGTACCATTTACCAATGCTAAAAGTAAAGTTGTGAAAAACCCAGTGGCATTCAAGCAGCTTAATTAATGTTATCCTGGCAGTCTCTGCGGTTGTGACTAGAGGTCTGCACCCACCTGTTCTTCACACCTGCAGGATTTTCTGCTGCCTGCCTCTCAGCCTCTCAGCGGGTCCGTGTCAGTTACCACGCTGTCTCCCTCTGGTACGGTATCATTTAGATTCTCTGCTCATCAATCCTGCTTCTGAAACAATTCCTGGGACATTGTGCAATATTTTTGTGCTCATTTATCTCCATCCACAATCAGGCAATATTAGCACGAGTAGCACGTTTACTGTTTTCTCATTAGTCTTTAAAAAAAAAAAAAAGAAGAAGGTATCAATACATAGAGTTTTAAAAAGTCTCGCCAAGTGTTCCTTTTTTCAGTAGATCAATGGCTACACTGCCCACTCTGCAAAAACGCATCACGACGGGACTGTTCATGCCTCTGGGAGAAAAAGAACCGAAATAGAAAAGAGAAGCGTCGTCTGCTTGTTGAACCTGTAGGCCGTCCTGCCCCGTGCGGACCTCAGAAAGCCTGTGGGACAATCAGTCTGCCGGTGACTTATGCGCCTCTAAATGGGGAGCCAGGTGCACTGCAGGACGTCAACTGTCTGCGGAGCTCCTGTGTTGACAGGCTGATTGATGTCCAGGTGTCCTTCCTTCTGTCCTCAAGGGTAGAGGCGGCATGCTTGACTGATCCAAATGCTCTTTGATCAGTGTGACGCAGTTTCGTGTCAAGGTAAAAAGATGGCAACTGAATAGTAACCCACTGTTTACTACCACGGCCACGGAATTTGCATTCTGAACGCCACTAAAAACGGCACCAAAAACACCGTTGGATAATAAAGTGACAAAGAGAGGTCGCAGGTGAGAAGTGTGAGAAGGAAAGAGAGACGGGCTGCGATAGAGAGCCAGCACACTGTGTGTGTGTGTGTGTGTGTGTGTGTGTGTCTGAGTGTGTTCAAGAGGGAATGGGCGATGGAGACAGCCGTGTGTGTGTGTGAGTGGAGAAAGCACTATGCCACATTGTCTCCTCTGGACAGACACTCTGATGTTTAAAATCAAAATCTGAATTAATTACATGAGTAGCTGAAAAATAGGCGAATCACCCTATGCTTCACGTCAGGTGGTTCGTAGCCTTCATGTTATGTTGTGTATTGCTCCTTGCTGTACAGGCTGTGAGTGTTTACTTATTTGCTTGCAGGTCCAGTCATCATTAAGCCCTGCAGTCTATCACTATCACTTGATATGAAGCAGCAACAGTCTAACTATTAATATCCACATCTGTCAGCAAAACTATTTTGTGAGACTTACCACTTGTGGCTGAGCCTCCGGCCGCCAGTAAGCTCCTTTTTATAAAAAAAATAACACACCTAATTGAAATTACTAGCTGTTTTTCCTTTATGTACCACGACCAAAACAGTTGTAGTACCTGTGATGAGTCATGATGTCCAAGAGCAGAGAGATGACAGCAAGTCCTTTTTTTTAAGACACACACACACCGTTAGTATCGCTCATATTGACGTCCCAGAATAGCTTGAAGGAGTTTTTTTTGTGTCACCCAGACTGACCGCTAGAGTCAGAGTGTGTTCAATCATTCTCCTCTGACTCTGCCAGCATAAAGGGGCTGTGAAACACTCTGGCATTTTGTCATTGCCTTTTGTGGCTTGACCTTTTATGTGGAGTTTGGTTAGAAAAGTCAGTCCCTCCCTCGGGGGATCAATAGATGCTGTAAAATGACTCTGCTGCTTTGGGTGTCAAACTCAATTCGCCCTCATTGCCAGTATTTGCCACGGTGGATGTTTTTTTTCTTCTTTCTACTCCAAGCATAATTGAGTTTGGCATGTTCACACAGGTCAGATGTGAACAAAAAAGCAGCAGCGCACTGGGCTTTCGCTGCTGCCGTACTGTATGCGCTGCATGGCTGAATGAATCAGACTTTTCATGCGGCCGGGTTCACGGCCCCCAATCTCCCAGTTGTACCAGTTTTCGGTGTAACTCGGTTTACTTCTGTTTCTCTTGTATCTGCTGCTCCCAATGCGGCTCTCAAGGTCTTTCACCTGAGTTGACACCACTGAGTAGTCTTCTAATAGTCTTCAAGTCCCAGTGAGTGCGCTGACGGTTGCTCCACAGAAGTGAAACAAGATGAATACCTCTCTGGACGTCTAATCTTTACAGCAGCACTGCACCAGCTTTTTTCATTTTAGTTTGAGACTCTTCATATCATCGGTCTGAGAACTGTTTAACTCCCATTTATGTTCCTATTTACATAACATTTAAACAATCTGGATACCACGGAAACACATTACCACACTATTTGTGGTAGACTGGTCCCGTTTGGCCACAACATGGCTTTTGCAATACCGTAATTACTGTGCTGAACACACACACACTTTGCTTTTAGCACAGACTCATGCTATGTGCAAAGAACGAGCGACATTAATTTTCAATGGAAGCCGGTGACATGAAGCTAACAACTGATGCCAGACAGAAATCAAAGTTTTTTTTAGAGCTCCTATGATACTAATCCAGTTTTTGTTTCACCCTGTTCCATTCCATCTAAAGAATGTCTGTTAGCCAGTTCCCAGTGCCATTTAACAACACAACTACATCAACCAGCGCTTAAGAAACTGTTCAAAGTCGCCTCACCGACAAAGTAGCTGCCCACACTTGGCTCTCTTTTGGTCGCTTTTGTGCCCCAAATGGCGGCAGAACAGAAGTGCGAGGTGTTGGGGATAATGTGAAATTGGGATTCTGCTTTCGATTCCGTTCCTATTTCGTCCACGTGGATTTCCCCAGTGTTTGCCAAGAAGATGAGCAGGTTTGCTGACAGCTGTGTGACGTTATGGAGG
This sequence comes from Taurulus bubalis, assembly GCF_910589615.1. NCBI lineage: Eukaryota > Metazoa > Chordata > Actinopteri > Perciformes > Cottidae > Taurulus > Taurulus bubalis. The sequence continues at coordinate 6,386,536 of NC_136596.1, read as the reverse complement.
AGGAACCCGCTCAAATGTGATTGAGTGGTGTCGAACCTTTGACTGACGGACAAGTGCCCTTGTAAACCGGCCTGTCCGTCTGCCTTGCCATCCTTTTCTTCCACTTTGCCAGCACACCAGTAATACACTCGGCCAGCTGCACCTTCCCCAGCGGAAGAAGAGAGTTTGTATTTGTTAGTCACAGACATGCACACACTCACCACTCCATTATATTGCAGGCAGAGCTGGGGAAAACTAATCCTTTAGTCACTTCAACAGATCCATTGAATGCATGGTAATCAGCGTACGGATTACGATGTTGTCCGGAATAATGCTGACGATTGTCGGTGTTTATCAAATCTAAACTCAGGTAAACAAACATTTGCCAACATCTGTTCACTGCACTTTGTATGTATTAGTATTAGTTGTGCCCTTTAGGAGTACACCAAAATGCACAAGTGGCTTGTAGTAGTAGTATTCTGTAATTTTATTATTTATTCTCGATGTCCCCGACTTGTTATCCGAGTGTCAGTATTCTGCTGCCAAGCTGTTTGGAACCTGGATACAGAGAGAGCTTTTGGGAACGCGCCCACTGGCACTGCCGTACCTGCTCTATCATGTTGGAACCATCTGATTTGTTTCTGCCTCCAAAAAAGCGGAGAGAGAACTAAAATCTGTCTGCCGTTGTTTTCCTATAAAAGTAATCGGATGATGGTTTATTGTCCTTATTCTCTCCCGCATCTGAGTTTAACCCCCGAGTGCTATCTTGTGCTTTTAAGATGATGAGAAATCAAGTCCAGATGGCATTTAAGCTTAATGTTGGTCGTGAAGTACGTTTTGGTTTTACCAAATGCCTTTTGGCAAAGGTTCATTTGAAAGGTATCGGGGAAATCAATTAAACCAATTATCTAAACAAAACACAAGAACGTGCTTTTGTGCTTAATTATACAAACAAACTTTTCTTTTGTTTATTCCTTGCACGCCTATACGCACACACAGACACACACACACAGAGTTGTTTCCCAGCTCAAAGTCCTGAGTCATGCTGTTGTTTCACATCTTCCAGACTGGTCTCTGGTTCCCTGTGGATATTTGATAAGAAGCCAACAAGAACCCCGTCCCCCCCCCCCCTCCTCCCTTCCTTTATCTTCCCTTCTCTCCTTTCCTTCCACTTTCCATCAGCTCTCTTCTGTCACACCGGTCCCCGGATACGACCAAAGACAAATGCAGAGGGACAGTCCTTGCTTTCCCGGATACAGCTGTTGGAAAAACCATCAGTTCCCAGCATGCAGTGCCCCACATTTGGGACATGCATGTCACTTAAATTACTATCACACATCACTCGGACCTAATGGATTTTTTTTTTAACTAGGCTTTTTACCTTCTTAAATTTTTCTGTCACTATTTCCACCAGACTTTGCTGTCATGCATTCATTTAAACAAAACACACTCCATTCTTCTTGTTCTCTGTTTGTTCTGCGGGACGTTTTTGGGACAGCTTTATGTGTAAATCTCACTATCTCTACCTCTCTGCAGACTCTAATTCAACCCACACTCTGGTTTTACAGAGTTCAGTGGGAATGTGTATGCCACCATGTTATATATAGTTTTGTGTGTGGATAATAATGTGGAATGAAAGGACAGTGCTGTGGCTCGCTCCCTCAGCGTACAATTTACACTGCAGTCTCCACCAAAACACAAGCAACGGCTCAGAGCAATTTCAGGATGAGCCATAAGCAACGGCAGATTTCATCATTTGAATAGCTGGCCCAGTTGTTTTTAATGGATCCATAAGTACTGTAGCCACATTGTGGAGATAAGACTAGAGAGCCAGCTGGCCCATTTCTCTAAACTATAGTATGCAGAATATAAATGTGTTAAAAGATTTATCTGCTACCAGAACTAACTCCTCTTCCCTTCCTCCTTTGTTTTTTTTCCAGATACAAGTTGATTCGCCGACGAGTCATCTGGCTAATAGGACAATGGATCTCTGTCAAGTTCAAATCTGACCTTCGCCCTCTACTCTACGAGGTCATCCTGAGCCTGATGCAGGATCCCGACTTGGTGGTAAGGCAGCTACAGGCAGTAGCAAACAGTCAGCGTTTTTTCTATTTATTTTTTGGGTAAAGCGCTTATTTTCACTGGAGGGGCAGCTTCCCCCAGAAAACATTTGATTTGTAATGACTGAAACGGGCCTTGAGTGAAAGTGCACCGTCAGCGACACAAACACAGTTCTCAGCTTAACAGCATGGGACCACAGCTATTATGCTGTCGACGTCCTACAAACAAAGCCAAACATAGTTAGTCGAGGGATTGCGGAACTCGTTTTGTCATTGTATTTTCTTTGGCCTTTTTTTACAGAGATATCTTCTTTGAATAGCTTTGATTAAATACGCTAAACTTTGTATTTACTCATTAACATTTCTATTCATCCTTGGCCTTGATGAGCAGCTGTGTGATCCTATTAGTGGAAAAGTGGCTATTATTATACCCTAGTCATCCTCTATTCAAATTACTTTTCGCCATCCTTGGGTTTCGTGCCTCATGAGCCGTTCACTTGATTGATGTGTTTGTTTTCTTTTAACAGAATTTACATGAAGGAATGTGGAAAAATCCATGCATTATTTACAATGCAATTCAAAAATAATCTCACTATTGGATTGAACCATTCAGAGTAACTGGGTTCAATCTCTCTGCATCTAATTGCCTCTCTTGCGTCATAATCCATCTATGTGAGGAGGAGCTTTTAGATGCGTCTTTTGTTTGCATTCCTTTTTGTTGTAAAACACACAGAATGTGATTATAAAGTAATTAAGATTGTAATTTAATCAAGATGATTGTACACATATGGCAGAGCCCATGCAAACACCATGCTCTGATGGTATTTATGTGATGGATGGAAGCATCCTGATTATAATTGAATGTATGGACTGTATGATTCGTCATCCATTTTGGGCACTTAGTTTAAATTAAGGGTACAAGAGCACACACAGTGACATTAACGATGTAAAATAGTATCAATAGGTCTGTAGCGCCCTCATTTTGATTTCACAGTCAATTACGCTGAAATAGAGCTCGGTGCAGCCGGTTGCAATGGATTTCTAATTCACTGAAGCTGGTCCCGTCGGTCACATTTTAGTACTTTGGCTTCATCCTCAAATGATTTGCTGGCAGCTACAGTAGAATTAATCTTGTGTCTCTCGCGTTATATTCAATTAACCAGTTTATCGTCTTCATTCAATGGTTCATTGGTAAGTTATATTAGATGTTCTTCATTAGGTTTTCCTTTTTCCCCCTTGTGAAGACACACAGACGTGGAGATTATTCAGAGAGGCCAATTTGTTTTCGTTACTACTGCAACCAGCTCGTTCAAGTGCTGAATCAATTACAAGAGCAACATCACTAATGTAAATAAATACATCAATTGTGAACAAATAAAAACAAACATGGATATTAAGAACAAGTCAACCACCATATGTAAACAACATTAGTCATCATAAACAAACCAATGGACTTATTTGGTTTGCATCGTGAAACATTGTCCCAACCATTGTCGGCATCCCCATCAAAGAGCAGCACTACTACTACTACTACTACTACTACTACTACTACTACTACAACTACAGAGTACAACTATTTTTACAGTTTCAATGGTCTTTCTTCACATAAGCTCGCTGTTAGATCACTGACCAGCGTACCAATCATGTCGTGGCTCCTGATCAATATTGTTCGGGCCAATTAGAACCTTCAGGGCAGAATGAATTATTGATCATAAACCTTTTAATGGGCTAATGGAAAAGACTTCCCTCTATCAATCAGTCTAATTGGAAATCGATATCTCTATTGCTCTTCTATAGCCATCTTGTTCAGATGGAAAGTGTTTCTCCCAAGGTATCAGTTATATTTATCTCTGACATTTGAGTGACTAATGAACAGGGGAAACTTGTAGAAACTGGAGAGCCGTAGTTTCATCAATGGTCAATTGACTGCGTGTGGGAGAAATTATTTTCGTTTGCAGATTAAGTATCCTGAATGAAGTCATTTAATGACAAAGTTGTTTATACTAAAACTGTTGCCTTTGGTCTCAAAGCTCCAGGAATACTTGTATCTCCAGAACAACTTTTATTGTTTAGAGTCGACCAATGCGTTCTGAATGAGCCGGATGAAAAGCCACAGCCAAAACGCCAAAAACATGTCACGGTACGCTGCAAAGGACTGGATCGGCAAACATCGGTGTAAAGTAATCTTTATTCTTCAAAGATCAAAAAAAACAACGCTTCCATAAACACAGGGTTGTAAAGAGGTGCAATTAGACACGGGAGGAAACAATCAAGGACAGGGCAGACAATCACAGAGACGGGAAGTGAAGAGAACCGAGGAACAAGAGACAGAAAACGTCGTACTAAAACAGGAAACCAGCAACAAAAACCCGACACCGTGGCAAAACAATAAAGCTGTTCTCAATACCACAAGTGTCCCTGAAGTTCTAACCCTCATAAACTTAATTTTTGCACCTTGGAAGTAGGTGAAGTCGTGTGCCAAAAACCCACTCTGCTTCTAGAGAAATGCAGATAATCAGGTCTTTGTGGGAACGTCGGCACCCCGTGGGAGCTTTTCTATGTGAGAGGGTTTATTGGCACCCATCAATGACATTCATGAGCAGAATCGTAGATCACAGATGCCAGTCGCTTGCAGCCTTCTATTGTGCCGTTTTTTCTACCCTCATTTTCTTCCAATACATTCTCCTTTTTTCTTCTTCTTCTCTCTCTCTCTCTCTCTCTCTCTATTTCTCAACAGCTGCAGTCCCTCTCTGATTTTCTGTTTCCGAGTAAAGGCTAAAAAAAAAACCAATATGCTTGGTGGCAAGTTGAACTGCTTCTGGTTTCAGGGCATTTGCATTCCCAGTGGGAGGTCGTAATATTTTTGAGAATTCGCTATTAAGCCAGCATTGACGACATCAAGCTGTGATGTTTCAGTCAACAGATTGTCCCTTTTCTGCTCATTTTTCCTTGACTGCATGGAGGCTTTGAGCTGTTGAGGCGTCCTAAATATGGATTTCATTCCTCATGATTATAATCCCACTCAATCGTGTTTTTAGTTACTGTACAGTGAGTGCTGACTGGCATTTGTCTATGAGAAATTGTTATTGTTATTATGACTATTATCAGGAGTTAGAGTGAATTGTAATGGGCTTCAGAGTCTCAGATACCAGGTGGCCTTCTCTCCATGCCAATCATAAATCCTTGCCGCCCCTGTAACCCTTTCAATCAATGTGAAAGTATTCATTTTGTAGGTTGTTTCGTGATTTTATTGCGAGACGGACAAGTAAATCCAATTATTTTCTCTTCTGAAAAGCTTAGTATAATATAGCTCTTTTTTTTTCCAGCGTTTGTTGTTGTTGTGATGAAGCAGCTTTAGCTACAGTTTGTGCAATTTATTGTTTATCTGCTCTAATTTCCAGATACAACTTTGTTATTGCTCTCTCACACTTGTCTTTTGTGTTTGGTGTCTTTTCCGAGTCGATGAAGCTTTGGCCCACTCCGCTAGGATTCTGCAACATCGTTCCGCCGTGATCAGCTTCCGCCGCCGGATGAGCGAAGTGCAGAGCCGGAGCGGCTGCACTCCGACTGCACTATAACTTTACATGGAACATAGGTGTTTGCTGTTATGTTAATGATCTGAATTCACAATTTAGCCCCTTTTTTAATGAATATGTATAGCCTCGTTGAAGCTTTTGTTTGGATTCAGTGAGGTGCTTCAGTGCAATTTTCAGTGATTCAACTTCTAATCACTTTCAAATTCAGGTTTAACCTGCTTTTTAGTATCCCTCAAAGCCTGTTTGAGACTGAATAATAATGTGAGGAAGCCAAGGTTTTGTCTGAATTATTGTCAGACTGTGAGTGAGAAAGGCATGTGTGTTTTAATAGATCCATCTGAGTATTTCATCAAGCAATCTATTATCTTCAACACTTAGCTGTGGAATGGAAATGCAGTTTCTCTCATTAGTGTTTGAATTACCAACAAGGCCAGTGCTGATGGCGACTGATGGGCCTCGTTCATCAGCATACTCCTTTTGATGCTTGTTCATGTGTGCAGCATTACTAAAACATTATTCCGTATTTTATTATCGTTCAAACAATTGTGGGAATTTGTACATCTCTAATTCAAACAACTTAAAGCTATTTATTATCTTGAATGTACATACAGTTGTCTGTCTTATCGTCAGGTATGAACATGGGATGAGTGTGGAATTATTGTAAATGGATTTCAAGATGATCAATGACTTGAAGGAGGTGTTCTCTGTGAATACATAGCAAAGTCCTGACATGCTGTTCATCTTAGAGAGACGATACTAGTTAGTCTCTGCCTTGTTGAGAGGACATTACCAAGCATGTTAAATTCGTTATATAAAAGAGTTACGTATGGATTATGCAAACAATTTCATTCATATACATGTGTTTTTAATGACTCAATTTAATGCCATGGAAACATAGCTGCATTTTTGCTTCTGTTGTCCAGATCTTCTAATTGACTCACGAAAAGGGAAGTAAGTGCTTTTGTCGCAAGTGTTTATTAACTATTGATGACATGCGCCACTTTGACAAAACCATGTTAAATTATGATTATTGCAATGTTATTGCTTGTTTTGGACAGATGGTATCACAGGCAGCCTTGGAGTTATCATCCATTTCAAAAAGCTAAGATCAGTGACTTTGCCTTTATGAAACTTGAAACTGTGCCAGCTAGGGAAGTGTGTAATGACTGTGTTTATGCTTTGGTTTGATCCACAGAAATATAAGCATAGTGCCAAATATGTAATAAGGAGTAAGTCGAAAGCTGACTTAACTTTTAAGTGAATTGACATGGGCGTTAAAAGCATGAAAAGCAGAGAGTTCGAAAAGACCGACTCCAACCACTTCAATGGAGACGGGATTGAGTGGTTTTTAAGAGGCTAAACCACAAATGAGGACATATTAATAAATTATAAACTGAAACATATATTTAAAAAAATGACAAACACATTTTCTTCCTGCAAATGTATGCTGTCATCTAAAATAACAATCATGATCTAGGGCAGGGATACTCAACTTGCTTTGCCTGTGGGAAACTATTGCAGCTAGTAAATAAACAAACATTGAAAGTATTTATGAGATACAATTAATAAACATTAAATGGCCCATAATTTATCTTTCTTAGGAAAAAAAAATATTTTCAAGTTAATATGGGAAAGTTCCAGGCTCTGTTGGGAATCTTGAGGATCCTCTCTGCAACTTATTTTTATTTTTATTTAAAGCTACTACTAGCTTGATGTGTGTTTGATTTTTGCAGCCCCTGTGGACAAAAGTGGTAAAGTTTCCGAGCATCACAATCCCTCAAGTGAGAAAACCGTTTTACTGCAGCAGGGTCTGAAAGTCTGCCTCTCTCGGTCCTGGTTCTGGTCCTCCCTTCACTCCAGCGAGCCCAGTAATACGGCCCGGGTCTCCCGCAGCGCGGTGTCCGTGTCGTCTTGCACACCGGCACGACTCACAACTGAGCTCGGCCGGAGGAGGGGAGAGGCTGCTGTTGGCCGCCGAGCTCTCCTCCTCCCGTCGGAGCTTCTGATTGGAGGTTGAAGTCTGCAGCCAAGAGGTTATGCTGTGCATACAACTTGAATCGCTCTTTGGAAAAAAAAAATACAGGTTGCGGGTCATAGGACCTAAAGACTTAAGAAATAATATAGGTGTGGTAGGAAAGATGAGATAAAAGTAAAATACACCTTGAAGGTATCGGGATTGAAACCTGCAAAGACCTTTCATAGTTTGAATGGTGTTGACACACACACACACACACACACACACACACACACACTCACACACACTGACCCTCACTTATTCACCCATAAATGGCATTTGTTCCTTTAATGTGTTGTGAGAGGGCAAGGACCCGCTGTAATTGAGTTGTCAGTCCCACACTTTCCCTTCACTCTTCACCTTCTTTAATCTCTTCTCCTTCATCTGTTCCCTTTCTCCTGGTGGACATTTCCACCTCCATCTCTCCGACATATATAGAGTACGCCGCTAGAATCTGTAAGGGCCGACGGGACGGCTGTTGTGTTTCCGCTATTAAAAGCTTTTGCCACAGTGAGAGCTCGTTGCGGACCCTCTGAGGCCGCATTAACGGAAAGTGTAACTATGTTTTTTGTTTTTTTAATGTTTGGTTGGATTGCATTATGTGCAGCTGTGGCAATCTTCCCCTGTTCATGTTTATGTATTTCTATATTTATGTTGCTCTCTGTCTGTTTCTCTTCACTTAGTTCGCTACAAACTAACTGTATATATATTTTGTTTCTTCTCAGGTGCGGATTGAGACAGCTACAACCCTAAAGCTCAATATCCTTCTTGTACCTATATTATTTTTCAGAGCATAATGGTTTGCGTCACTTCTCTGGTACGCCAAAGCAAATAAATAATGTTTTACTAATGAACTGCTTGCATACCTACCTGAAGCAGTCTGATTTAATCCTTAACTCACGATCACCCGTTGACGACTTTGAGTTCCGGACAGAGCAATTCCTCCCAGTGAGTACATCTATCCCCAATGTGGAAACCACTATACATGCTTTTAATTCAGTGACTAGTAGGATCGCAATTAAAAAAAATTCAATGAACACATTTCCCCCTTTTCTAACCCTTAATTTCTCCTTTCTTTGTTTAGTACCTGGAGTCTATCTTCGGGCTGCTCTTCCAGTTGTTGCAGCAGGTGACTGAGTGCGACACTAAGATGCAGGTGCTCCATGTCATCTCCTGTGTCATTGAGAGAGTGAACATCCAGGTGAGATTTGAGATATGAAAAATGGAACTATTTTAAACCTTTCCTCCTACAATTTCTTCACAGCCATCAGTTGCAGTGTGAAGTCAACCTCACAGTGTCTATGACGGAGCCCTTGTGTTGAACTTAGGCAGCAACTTTCGTGTCTGAAAAGGGAAGCCAATGCAGAGGTGCCCTAAACTGGCCATTAGCAGGCGACTCCTTTAGTTGCAAAATAAGTCTGATTGTATAGAAGTCTATGAGAGAATGACTCTACTTCTCACTTGATTTATTAACTCAGGAAAAATTGAAAACATGAGTTTATGGTCTCAATCACTAGTTTAAAATCTTCTTCAATACAACATTATGTTCATTTAGTAAATTATAGTCATTAAAATAGACAATAAAGCAGAGAGGGCGTGGCTACCTTGTGATTGACAGCTCGCTACCGCAGCGTTGTCTGGTCTGGTAGTTGTCCTTGCTTTTTTTTTAAACTTAAACCCTTTCACACTTTGTGTTCAGTTCATGACAGTTAATTATAACATTTTAATCGACCAAAAATGTCTTATTGAGGGTTCAGATGTACTAGCCTCCACCGCCGTGTGCCACTTCTGGTTGCAAAAAGCCAAGATGGCGACGGCCAAAATGCCAAACCTGAGGCTTCTCAAGGGCGGTCAACAAACCAGTGGGTGGCGTCTCGGTGACTACGTCCACTTCTTATATACAGTCTATGTTTGGACATTTGGGGAGATCTGTTCTGCAGCTGCTTTGTGAAGAATAACGCTGCAGAAATTGTGGCCATGGATTAACACTCTGCAGGGGACATATGAAGCTGTAAAAAAAAAAACCATCAGGCAGATACAAAACATCTGTCTTCCTGCCCTAGCCCCAGACCCCCAAGATGAAATAATCCTCTGTCCTCAACAAATAGCACTGATGATTTGTCACATCCTGAGACACCACAAGGCCTGCGGCAGCCCTCGTTCGGATGTGCGATCTCTCATTTACCACGACGATACAGTGCCCCTTCTGCCACAGCAGTGCTTTTGTGGCCATATGGATTTTTATTATTTTCTGAGCATCCAATAAGTCGTTCTAATCCACTTAACTGCCAACCCTTAAAAACTTGACCTTCCTCTTGACCCCCCCCCCCTCCAGGCTCCTTTAGATCCGTTTAAGCACCTTCTTTTAAACGTTTCCTTGACTTAAATCTTTCACAGAAATGGCTTTCATCCTTGTGAACTGTCAGTCAGGTTAAATCTGCCTCAGTCATTGGCCCTGGCTCAACTTCTAGAGTCAGTGGAAGTCCCATTAATATTCTAACTCTTCTCACAAGGGATTTCAAACCCACAAAGACTGGCAGCAGCTGTAACAACTAGGCAGTGAAACCATGAGTGCAGCTTGTGTTGAAATGAACATGATGACAGATATGATGAGATTTAGCTCTTTTTTTCTGCTGTGACTGTCACAAAAGTCATCTTAGGCTGGTTCGTGGGTCTGTTTTTCTCCCTTTTTATCTTTCTCCTCAAGTCTGTAGGTGATATTTCATTGTATTACTCTTTGTTTTACTCTGTCCCTATAGCCAACTCCTTATTACGGTGTAATGGAGCCCAATACAAATCCCAGTGTGGGGTCTGCAGCCCGGCCACATAGGCGCTTCAAGCAATACGAAGGGTTGGCATGAGTCAGCACCAAAACAAATGGCAGAAACCTTTTTGAAGTCTGTATTTCAGTCCTGTACTCTGATGTCCAACTGCACCTGAATTACACAGCGTGCTGTCACAGTTTGCAGTTTCAGAGTGATGACATGCATATGTTTTGTTTCAAAAGGAACTCGGGATCGAGAGAAGAAGATTACATACAGCCCAGTTTTGTTTTGTGAACAGATTGTAATGGAGGTTGCTGTAGTGTGGAGCATGGATTCAGATAAGATATGTTGGCATAAGATCAACCGAGGACACGGCTCTCCTGTTTTTCTTGGAGCCGGTGTATTTTCAAAATGCATACTGAAGATTAATAATGTTCCTTTAAGCACAAGTTCAGCTCTGATTGTTGTTGCTGTGGCGGCCATGGATCTACAATCACTCGCATCATGTGTCACCCAGATCGGCTTCCATGAGAGCTATCGCAGACTGTGGGCTTGAGGCATCAATAGATCACCTCAATGGAATGATTTTGGATTTTTTTTTTTTTTTACTGAAAATATATTCTGTATTTTCAACAGCCTGTCCATATTTTCTTCTCACATCTGTTCCACTGACGCATGCTTTGAAGCAGCCGATTTTGGTTGATAGTGGCAAAAGATAAGGGAATCTTGTCTGAATTCACTGCTGGGGAAAAAGAACAACATACAAAGCTTTGAGGGGAAGCTTTACATTAACTGTGTAGTTGCTCACTTTTTTTTTGGTGCTGTATCCTGACTGTTAACACACTTTCAGGCCAACTAAGCTCGCTGTGCTGCGATGCTTGAGTTGTTTCTAAGTGGGTTCAGGCATCTGAGACTGGAACAATGTACACACAATAACAATAACCCAACTGTTCCCGCCACAGCTCTCAAATAGGACTTTTATCCAACATAAGTTTCATAGCAGTTCAATATTTTAACCGTGTCGGTAGATGCAGGCTTAAATGTGTTTTTGCTTCTTATTTTTCAGATCCGGCCGTACGTAGGCTGTCTGGTGCAGTACCTGCCGTTGCTCTGGAAGCAATCCGTAGAGCACAACATGCTTCGATGTGCCATCCTCACGACGCTCATCCACCTGGTACAGGTACGTGGCACCCTCAACTTCCGCTGTTTGCACATCACACAGACGCTCGGTGTTCACGCATTGAATCGTCCCAGTCAGCCGAGCAGAATCCACCGAGTGTGATATGTTTATGCACCACTTGCAGGCATCGAGCTTCACAGCTGCAGTGTTTCTCATGTTCAGCAGCTGTTATCTGTGTGTGTGGGTGTGTGTGTGTTTTGCGTAATCCACCTGTGCCACTTGGCTTAAAAAACAATAAACTTCAGCAAATGTCAACGGCCTAAATGTAAATGTCATTCAGCTAGAAACACCAAACATGTTGATTAGAATGGAAAAACTGAAGAACAAAAAAACTAATTTACAAAGGTATCATCCGGGAAAGGGGCACAATGTTAGACTGGACAGCAGCACTGTTGAGCGGTTCAAATCGAGATGTTTGTCTGTACTGGGTTTTCTCCTGTCGGATAGGAATGTGCTGCCTGAATCAGCTGCCTTAACAAACTCACCGCTCGCATGTTTGGGTGGCTCACCTTTGCTTTGCAATGAGCTAGCTCTCATTTCTCCCGGGATCACAAGAAAATAGCCCATTAACAAAACTATCGAAATAAACCAAACGGTAGCAAAAAGCCATCGCAGGCAAAACAACTGAGGTTTACCTTAAAGCACGGCTCTGGGGGGGAGAAAGCTCCTTCAATTTAAAGTGTATTATGTTCATAGTGAGTGGACTTACCAGGACATCTGGCACTGTTCTGTGGATCTGGCAAGAGGTGTGGTTTTACTTGTTCGGCCACATGTTGCTTAGGCTGAGTTCCAAAATGTCTGCCAGGGAGACCTGGGTCAGGTGCATTTGCCCAAATGGCTTTTTTACTTCGACAACAATTGTTATTTATTTATTTTCAGCTGCCAGAAATTGTGACTTTACTGGGATCAGGCCGCCGAGAGAGACTCCTGTCTGGCTTTCCTGCTTTGTTATTCTCAGACTCAGTTGCTCACACGAGGAGTATATTTGTGAGTCGCAGAGAAAGATGTATAGAACCTCCTGTGTTTCTTTTTAACATCTTCGTTAAGTGTCAGGTGCAAAAGTAAAGATTCTGTGGAGCAACTTGTATCATGTTTTTTATTTTGTATTGTTTGCCCACAATATCAATCAGTTTTATCACTGAAGTTAAGAGAAAGTAGCCTCAGACAGAAGCGCCGTTCCCGAGAGCATTGGAGCAGCCTGTCTCAGCCTGCAGACAGATTGGGACCTCAGTGTGGCTGCCTGCGACATCGCTTCACAGTGGGAGATGAAACGCTCGGCGATAAGAGACACACTCCCTTTGGAAGACTAACACGAGTACACATCTGGCAAACCGTGGGAGGCACTGAAGGTCTACAGCCGAAGGGGCTTGGATTAGCAAAGCGTGTCACCACATACTAATGTAGCATTACGTAAAGCTGACGTTGAAAAAGAACAGAAAAAAAAGTCTGGTTGAAGTTCTGAAGTTACTACTCGGTTCAAATGAGTTAAAAGCAACTGGTTTATTGTAAGCTATGGATGCACGTTTGATAATTTTGTGTTTGTTTGCGTTAATTAGTCATAAAGTCTTTAATGGTCAAGCAGTGTTTCCCCTACCGTTATATTAGGCAAAAATTACCTCAACAGATTTTGCACCTTTAGGCATGAATATAGCAGCCAAACATACGGCCAAAAAGACACTATTTATGACACCTTGTTATTGAAAGTAGGAACAGTTGCTCGTGTCCTGCTGTGTGCTTGTGTGTGTATGTATGTATGTGTATATATACATATATATATAGATATATAGATAGATAGATAGTGGTCTGCGAGGAACACCCATTAAGCCAAAGCACACAACGTACAGCCGCCCCCCCGCCCGCAGCTTTCTTTTTTTGGGGTTTCCTCATTGTCATTAACTTTTTATTATTTTTTCTGTATGTGATTGTTCTCACAGGGCCTGGGGTCAGAGTGTAAGAACTTGTACCCGTTCCTTCTTCCTGTCATCCAGCTGAGCACCGACGTGACCCAGCCGCCGCATGTGTATCTGCTGGAGGATGGACTGGAGCTTTGGTATGTACTTGCACGTTACATATATATATTTAAGATTATATGGTGATCTTATTTTTTCCAGACCACACCACACTCGTACTGTAGCTGTCTTTATCTCCCCTTTTCTCTGTCACTCAATTCACTTAAGTCCTTCTTCTTCTTTTCTTTTTCTTTATATTAGTCATCCTCATTTACTGACTCGCATTGAGTTCAACCAAATTCAAACACTTTGCAGAGAAATGGGCTCACTGTGAAATCTCGTTAGATTTCGGCTTTACACAGACAACTAAGCAAAGCTGTTCACGCTATTGCCTTTATGTTATTGTTTTGGTATAATGTTAAGATATCTCAAGAATCCGCAGCTGCGTAACCGTATGCTCACTTTTGCAAATCAGAACCATTTATTTGCCAGGTATGTTTCACATACGAGGAATTTGTCTTGGCGGGAGGTGCATACATTAGACAACCAACAACAACACACAGTGCAAGAAATAGAAATGTATTACATTTACAATAGAATATAAAATACAGATCACAGACAAACTGATAACTAACAGTACTATAAACAAGTGTAGGTACAAGTGCGGTACGACCGCAAAAAGGTTCGGTTCAGCAGAAGGGAATTCTCCGGGCTGCCTATCATCCCTGCTTAATGTGTTTTATTCCCCGTCCGCGGCGAGCTGCAGACTTCAGAATGCTGCGTGCGCTCATAGTGCAAAGCCACAGTCTTGTGTCTCTGTCGCGCCTTTTATTCTGCCTGATTAACAATCATGCCCTATTTGTTTGTTTAGTTTACAAAGTCAATATCATTTTATTTTGCTTTTATCTTTTATTGGCAGATTTTCCTCTCTCTCTCTCTTTGTGGCCTTCTCGGTAGTTTTTTTTTCTTCTTTCCTATCAGTCGGTGAAGCATGCATTCAATCTGTAACGCATGTTGTCTGTGAAATCCATCAACCTTCATTTGAGGTTTTTCATCAGAGTGTTTAACATCTCGGGGAGGTTTTCCAGTTTCGAGACATACACTTAGTAGCTGTGAGTAGCTGTCAGTAGATCTTATTGAATAAATTGCTTTGACAATCTGCGGCCATATGAGTGGCGACGAGGAGAGGGGCCTGGTGAATTCATCAACATATTTCAATGTGGATGTACAGTTTCCCATGATTTATTCCAAACTTAAGCTTATTTTCTAAACATTTCTTCTGACTAACGGAACATAATCATTTGAATTTTAAACCAAACCTATTATAAGACTGTACACAATTTTCTTTTCTGTATTTTAGAATTGAATGTGTCGTGCCAGTATACTCTCTGATTAATCAACCCATCATTAGGTTTTGTTTCTATTTAATCACATTTTTCTTTACACTTAGCCAAACCACTAACATATCTTACCTCCTTCCTTTTCCCCTTTTTTTCCTTTTACACCAATTTCACCGTGTATTATTTATTTCTCTCTGCCTTTGTGATGCCTATGTTCTTTTCTTCTTTCTGCCTCTGTAATTTTTTCATGCTGTACTTCTCTTCCCATTTTCTTTTGCCACCTCTAATCTATATTTTCTGTCCTGCTTTCTCCCATTTTCCTCCATTTTCTGTTTTATTCTCTCTTGCCCTCTCTCTGTCTCTCTTTTCTCATTTCTTCCCTTCTGCCTGCTCTTCTCCTTCCCTCCCCTCCCATCATGCAGGTTGGTGACTTTGGAGAACAGCCCAGCCATCACCCCAGAGCTGCTCAGAATTTTCCAGAACATGTCAGCTTTGCTGGGTGAGTGCGTGTGTGTGTGTGTTTTCTTCCTTCCACTTTATGGAGTTTAGCATTAACATATACATTGAATTAGAAGGTAGGAAAGTAATCACATCAACACAATAGTTGTGCTTCTATGATGCATTTGCAGTTTGATTATCATATGGTCAAATTATGGCTTCCTGTATAGCAGGGATATATGTGTTTGAGTCAGAAGAGACACAGAAAAAAACATTTCACCACAAAGCAGCGAGAGGGGAAAAAAGCCGAGGCAATCTGAAAGAACGCACCAACATGATCAAATACTTTTAAATCTCAGAGAGGCTGAGAGAACGAGGACAGAAGATAAGTTGATGCAATCCACAGACGTGGACCCTAACTCTCATAGTTTCATCCTTTCTGGGTAGTGTAGCATTCAGAGATCACAGTAGTGGCTTTGCGGTAGCCTCGAGGCAGCGGGGGCCTCTGCTCTGGCTCTGTAGGCAGCTGTGAGTGGTGGCATATTGAATGGACCTGGCTGGATGATTTATCACAGGCCTGGAGCGCCAGGACACCACACTTACTGTAGTCCGTAGAGGTGTGTGTGTGTCTCTGTGTAAGTGTGTGTGTGTGTGTGGCCTTCAGTGTGATGAAGAACCGTATTGATTGGGTGCTCCTGCACATAACGAGAGAGTCGGACTAATATGAACGCTCGCGCAGCCCGCTTACTGGAGCATTTGATATCGTGTGGGTAGAGAATTCATGAGACACAGACGAGCGAAGGGACTCCGAAAGCCCCTTACAGATGGATGAAAGGAAGAGGGAAGAAGAGAGAAATGGGGGGCGATTTGTGGAACGTAACGAGCAGGTGGCGGATGGAAAGAAATGATTCAGGAAGGGATGGCAGGGAAATAATTCATGACAGTGACATGCTGTAGTAAAGGTTACACAGCGGAGGTGTGCGCCGAGGAGCTTCAGACTTGGATGAATGCAAGGAAAGATAAGAGAGGTCCTTTTTACTTTTATTTAATGCTCAACAGAAAAGGTGAAGTTTTTTTTTTTTTACAAATTAACACAACCAGTAGCGTTTACTATGAGACCATTCTCAGGCAATTAGACTGAGGAGGCTGGAAGGTGGCAAAAACAATTACTGCAGCCAAGGCCATAAAGGCAAGCCCAGCACTGGCTTTTAAATTCAATTTAACCTTTCAACGACACTGTTGAAAGGTTTTATGCACAATGATCAGCTATAACACTGGTATAAGAGGCTAGTTTAATGACTGATTGGAGGGAAAAGGGAATTCGAATTGGTAAGAGGAGGGTTGAGAGGAAATGAATGATTGGATGGAGCTAACTGAAAGACAATACTTTAAACTACAGGCCGTCTTGCGATGGGATTACCTAACCAGATGTGCAGATGGTTTGTCACAAAGAACCATCTGAGAAAGCTGTCACTGGAAAATGTTGAGAACTTGGCAGGTGATTGGACGAACCATTTGTCAATCACTCTTGCTGAAGCCAGCTGTGAGTAGAGCGAAAACACCTTTTCCATCGAGAGAAAGCCTTCAGCACCCTTTCTTTGCTCCTCCACTTCTGATGTAACCGATGCTATTGCAGCGTCGACGCTAATCTCTTCAGGAGACTGCCATTGTTGTTTTTGAAGAAGAAATAAACACTCTTCTCTGCGTCGTCTCCGAGACACGCCTGTAGCTGCCAGTAGCTCCTCGCAGGACGCTGACTGGTCCGTTCTCCGGGTTCCTTGAAGCCCAACAAGGGGGCGGTTGTAGCCTATAGCTTCGAGGGCGAACCCCCTTCACTTTAATCAGCAAGTGGCAAGGCAGACGCGGGAACCTGGGGAGTTGTCGCGTTTATTCACATCCCACGAGCCCAAACTATACGCAGACTGCACCGCCGCGTTCCCCGCACGTGGCAACCTCTCGTTCATGCACATCATAAAGATGAGTAACTCATTATGATCGCAGCCTAATGTGTTAGGAACTTGTGCCCACGTCCACCTTAGTCTACATTGCCTCATGGAAATAGCTCACTTTGTGACCCGCTTCTGCTTACTATTATTATCGTCATCTGTGTTTACTGTGGAGACCGGCAATTCTCTCCTTTTTTTTTTTTTTTTTCAATATTTGCTTCAGTGGAGATGCTTTTCTCTAGCTGTGACAGACACATTAAAGCAAAGTAAAGGGGAAAAAAAAAAGCTTTTTCATCTCTCCAGGTACAAGCTAACAGCATTTCATTAGTAAAGTAAAGAAATAAATAAAAACACCAAATGATAGTTGGCGGTCTTTTGTCCCTTTTCCCAGCATTTTTATTAAGTCAGATTTGTACATTCGTGAGAAAAACATGAATCCCATTTAAGCAGTTTTTACTGCAGTACCTTAGAGGTTGCAAATGTGCTCCCGCGTCTACAATTGATTAAGATCCTTCCAGAGACATAAATATCCTAACTGTATTTTAATCTGTGGTGGTATGATTAAATATTTGACAGCAGTCAAAAAAATACTTGAACACCGAATCCAAGGTCACGACTGATCTTCAAACAGTGAATTACAGTTTAGACCACTTTTTTTGTCACATCTCTATTTTCCTCGTTGGCATTCTCCCAACTTTAATGACCCCTGGAATAAGCGGACTTAAATAACCCAAATCCTTGTTGTCGTCCCAAAATAAACTCTGTAGGAGTGGTGACATGCTTTAGTTTTTCGCTTCATCAATAGCTCCATCATCATCTTCTTATCCCTTGTTTGTAACATCATAATTTAAATGGATGTTTTCACCTATGTGGCATTGCAGCTCAGGACTCTCGACCCGGCGTTCGCTCTCCCTGTCACTGTCTCTCCGGTTATTTAACGTTGGCACGTTTAAAGCCCTTCAGTCGCATTGAACGTAAATACGGTCGTCAATGCAAGTGTGGAAATGGATAAATTCAAAGCTGCTGTGATGAAAAGGGTCAAAAGTCAGAACCAATTGGCACACAGTTTAAAAATATGTCCTTTCCAGCGAGCACAGAAAATAAGTGGAGGATCGTTTTACACTCAACAACCATGCGTTAATTTACATATAATGATGAAAAGTCTCACAGAAATGAACTTGCTTGCGGTCGTCTTTGGCTTCTTTTTTACCGCGGCATTCAGCGGATCATTTATTTTAGTCCGTGGAGGGATGCGGGCCATTGAGAGAGTCTGGCTCGGTTTGGTGTCGCAGCTTGCCAGATGTGTGGCCTGGCCGGCCTGATAAAGAGCCCCGCTCCATCACGGCTAAAATGGAGCAGCAAATTCCCTAATTAGAATGTCAAGAGCCTTGCATTGGCTAAATTGTTAGCCTAGCACTCCGTCCTGTTTCACTGCCACCACGATCAGAACTAGGACACATTCCAGCTGTGTGTGCTGCACCGACTCGTGACAATGGATGTTAAGCAAGGTAGTTTTTTTTCTTTTTCTCCCTCGTTGGCATTGCACTAATTAGTGCGAGCGAGTGATGGAGCTAGAGACTCTCTTCACGTCTGTGTGCCATTTAATAATACTTGTTAATAAACTCAACATATCTTGCGGTTTCACGGTTAAAAGCTGTCCTGGGAAAGGAAGGCATAATGGATACTGAACTGCTGGAGGGCTTCAATCTCAAACAGATGGAGGACATCTTTGAGTTTCCTTTTTAAAGCAAAGAGCAGCAGCAACAACAACAACTAGTTAACACATTAATGGGAAACTATCAGAAAACATGAGGGCTTCTTACCGAACATGTAAAGAGTATTCTTACAAAACATGGGAGATCGAGAATAAAGCTCTATCTTTATTATTGGCCCTCAGTCTTTGTTATTACCCTTCACAATTCATAACGAGAAGTAATGACTGATTATAGCCGCCGCAGATGGTGAATATGTTTGGCTACGCTTAATCTGCCAGGACGGATAAGCTGTTGATTATGTATATGGAGCAGTTTAATTAGTGTAATTCTGTGCACTCGTCCTTTCTTGTTATTATTAAGTTTGATATTATTACATCAGTTGCTGCTGTTTCAGTGCTGTGAGGTTTCTGCTTTCTCATCACTGTTGTCATCTCATACATGGGTGTCTCCTTATAAGGTTTTTTTAGGTTTTTTTTTCCACTTTATTGAATCCCTCGCTGAGCTTTTATCGCTTCTCATGCATGATTACTCGTCCGTGACTTCGCAAATACTCAGTCACTCGAGCACCAATGAGAGTTGGCTTCTCATCTTATGTCGTTTTTGTATGTTTTTGGGAGTGAGTCCTGTAAACCTGGTAAAGCAGCGTTCTCTGGTGAGCTGCAGAGGGGATTTATTTTCTTTTTCAGTTAGGCTTTAATGCAGTAGCTATGCAGAAACATATTATTATCAGCACTATTACAAAACATGCCTTGACTCCCCTCCATAGGTCCTTATTACATTTTCTTCATTTTCAGGTCTTAAATAAGAAGACATAAGTAATAAAAAGGAGACCAGTAAATGTTCCTTTTTGATTTATGCATTTAAACCTCCAACCTCGAGCTTTACTCAAACCCTTTACGTCCAGCTGACTTGAATGCTCCTGACAAACAGCCTCTGAGTGTCCTTGCAGTGCATCAGCATAGATTCTGGCACCACGTCTTTGGTATTTGTAAACTTTCCACCACTTAGCAAACATTGTCATCCCTGTCACACACACTATACAGCAAAAAAAATGCTTTGGGAGATGACCAACAATTTCAGCAGTGTCCCCACCAACGATTAGAGGCACTTCAGAGGCCGTTATCACAGTCAGATGCGAGGCTCATTTTCCTGTTAATGTTGATAACCGAAGCGGATTGTGCAACACATGCCCAGGGCTATGAAGGATGTACTGACTAAAGCTTAATCAGTGCTTCAGCAGCTGTTTTTGTGACTATTTGATTATAGGGGATGATGAGGTGTGTGTGTGTGCTTGTGTGTTTGTGTGTGTGTGTGGAGGGGGCTGTTGTATCCTCACTTGTCTTTGTGAAAATGTAATTGCTTTTATAGTATTGATTTGGCAAAACACCCTATTCTCTTTTAGAATAATAATCACAAGGGTTTTCTAACGTTGTGTCTATTGCTATTCACTTGCCTAGGAGAACACAATATTAAAGATACATATATATACATCAATATAATTCAATCCTATCCAAATCACACTAAAGTTTACAGAAATTACCACACTTCAATAAGCACCAATCAAATGTTTGTATTTAATCAGCGCTGCCTGCAGTATTGTCCGTTGTAAGCAAAAGGGTGCAAGAAAATACAAGTAAAAACGTATGTAAATCATGAAAATACAGGCGTTGAATCAAGTGAAATAATTTGCATAGGACTCAACTTGGGCAGCACTAGCCTGTAGCGCACATGCAGGTGTAGCACAAATGTTGCCTCCTGAAATAAGCCCACTATACTATAACAGGCATCTCAACCTAACTCTTTTAAGATTTTTTTCTCCTCAAGGTTACTGTAGCTCGTACAATATAAAATGTAACCGTCCAACTGTTTTCTTTATGCGACAGCAGCAGTCACTCCTAGTTTACCCCCCCGGTGCTCTTTATACAACACTTCATTCCAGATTTATCTTTTTCGCTCACATTTGTCATACAGGCTCATAAAGCTTCCCTGCTATCTGATCTGGAGTAGTATTCCCTCTGTGTGTCCGGTGTGTTGGCTTGTGGCTCACTCACTCTGGGCCTGTGAAGTCCTGCTGGTGTCATCTTGCTTCAAAGCAAAGCTGTCGCCGGAGAGCTGTTCAGGTGTCCGCCGCCAGCTGAAGTTTAAAGCCTCCTCCTTTTCTCGTCGATTCTCCAATTGTTTCAGTTACACAGTCGGGGTCAAGGCAGATGACTAATGCTTGTATCAACATATAATTACTTTGAAATCAAACCTAAAAAGCGCACTATACATTTATTGAGTGTCCAGATTATATTTGTTGTATGCAAGTTACGAGAGTGAGTTTATAGTAGACCAGCGCAAAGCCATTTGTGTTGACTCAGCGCTCGTTTGTTTTTCATTGGTTGCATGGGAGCTATTGTGTCGTTTGAGTGAGTCTACGTAACAGTTCCACTCCGGCTCTGATGATGCTCCTCTCTGAGGGGGTGAGTTCACAAAAGGATTGCGCAGCTTTTCCGCCGCTGAACTCGCACAAATAACATAACCAAAAAGAAACCGTGTAAATCTGAAAGCACCTGCAAAAGGGTGATATGCACCCAGAACTGCCCCAACAAGCAAATAGCGTCTCGGTGCTCTTGCGCTGTTAGCATCTATTTACACTTGGTAATATGAATATATTTGGTGCACAGCTGTCTCTTTTCTTTGCATGTGCTTTGTTGCAAAAACTTTTGAAATTCTTAGCATCTGCAGAAAGTTGGTGGTCACTTAAGCTCATTTATAAAAGCCTGTTTTTAGAAACTTTTGAGCCATTGAATGACACTTGATGTTTGTCCGCCGCCTAAAATCATTTATGTTTGAACTGATTTTCATCAGATTGGAGTTACTTTACACTGAAAAGTTGTAATTTCCTGCTTTAATAATATATTTAGTGAAAATAACCCTAACCCATTAAGTGATAGGGGTGGGGGAAAAAATATATATATATATATATATATATATATATATATATATATATATATATATATATATATATATATATATATATACATATATATATATATATATATATATATATATACATACGTGACGCCGTACAGGTGCTGATAATGCTCTCAATAAGTTTTTACGCAAAAAGTTGCACGCACTATTATTAATGCACCCACTTCCGTGGCACAGAACCGCGCTGATTTATTCACGTCCTCGGTCATGCTTTCCTAATCTGATGACACTGTGTGTCCTTGTTCACACAGTGTTACAGCAATCTGTCGCATTTGCTTTATTCCCCTGTAAAATGAGCAGCCTGGCCCGACCACAGGAAAGCATATGTTATATATAGTGGAGCTCTCGATCTTTTCCCTGTCTGTTTCCTCGCGGTGGCCTACATTTCAGCGCCCACGCTCCAGTCTATACCGCACAGACTGGCGGTGGCAACATCAGAGCAATTGCGTGAGTGCACATTTGGTGTCGCTTTGACTTTTGTAGACCATCACTCTTTGTTGTTTCTTTTATTCGTCTCGTTTTTGGACTCGTCTTCGTCGTCAATTTGAGTTCAGCGCCGTGTTGCGCCCCACTATGTTCGCAGTATTTAGTATTCATGGAGGCTGGTTAGCTGATTAAGGCTCCTGAAATACGTTGTGTACTTGCACAGATGGCGGCGGACATTATTGCCATTACCTTACTGCGGCTGGCAGATGGCTGGTGAAATCCTGTTGCATACATCCACATTAATATCGCCTGTATGAACCGGCATTGGTTCGACCGGACCTCCTCCAGTGCTTACTCACCCAGTGACTTCTTCTCCCAACCGTGATGAGGAAGGAAGAGTTCCATGAGGTTCAGGTGCTTTATGGAAACTGGGATTCAGAAAGTTTGCTCGAAACTTTGGCTTTTAGAGAGAGCGTCGGGGAACCGTGAACATTTCTGTACTGTAGAATAACAAGACTCATTAGGCTGAACGTATGCAGGTCTCTGGATGTTGAAATTCACAAACCATATGATTATTGCCTGGAATCATGTTTGTGTTGCTCTCTCTCCCTCTATATATATGTGGTTTTATATATCCTGGAGTAGGCATGAGAGGTTTGTTTACTGTGATTGCAGCTGCCTCACTAAACTCAAAATAATAGAAGGACGGGGAAAAAAAAGAGGAGAGAATGAGAGAGAAATAAGGAGAGAGCAAGCTAGATTGAAATGGACACACTCTACAGGCACATGGGAAGCGAGCATGCATCACAGCCCTCCTTCAGCCACATGTTCAGCCTCATTTGTTGGAGTGCCTTTTTTGTTTTGTTTCCCAAGCTTGTGATCCCTTTAAATGAGATGTCATCAAAAGAAGGGTGATTTGTTTTCCTCCCAGGAGTGTTTTTATTTGAAGAATATTTAGAAGCTTGTAAAAGTATCCAATGTATCACGAGAAGGAAAAAAACAATACTTGTGGAAAAGTTAGAAAACATATATATTTTTTCCCTCATCCCTTTTAATCATCTGTGACCCCCTTGAGTCATCTTGGGACTCCTTTGCTGGGTTCTGACCTGAGTGTTATTGCAAAATAAAACAAAAGCTACTCCCCGTAAAGACCTAATTAAAAAAGTAAAGACGCAATGGAACGTTTCGTGTTTTAACAGCGGCAACATTACTTTACTCGACACCAAAACAATGTTTTATTTATGCATGTACTCTTCGGCCTATACGTC
Source organism: Taurulus bubalis (assembly GCF_910589615.1). Lineage (NCBI taxonomy): Eukaryota > Metazoa > Chordata > Actinopteri > Perciformes > Cottidae > Taurulus > Taurulus bubalis. The sequence goes on along the minus strand of NC_136596.1, from coordinate 6,362,944 downwards.
CACAATATCTGGCCCCTGTGTGCACGCGAGGTGGTAACTGTTGTCCTGGGTGTTAGAATTAGCAAACCCGTCAACTTGTTTGAAGTAAACAACCATTCTACGTGTTTCAGTCGGCTACACTGTCAGCCTGCATTAATCTCAATGGATCCATGCAAATGTTAGTCTTGGTGTATGTATCTAGATGCTGCGTGGGTGACTTTTTTTTGGGGGGGGGGGCCTTAGTGTCTGTATGTAGTGTCAGGCATGTTTTAGTCTATTAGATCCTGTCTGTCCTTCAGCTGTCTCTCTGTTGGTATTTCCAAGTGTCGCGCAGGCGCTCTTCCAGGTGTTATAGTCTGTTTACCATGCCGGCCCACATTACCGTCGAGCCTCTACCCCACTGTGTTTGTCACGCTGTATGTTTAGGCCGCCTCCTACTGCTCACGTCCTGCTCGCTCTCATCATCTACGCTGTCTATTTGCAAACTGGACTGTTCCCCCCCCCCCCCCCCCCCCCCCCGTTGTCGTCCTCCCCTCTTATTCGGTAAACTCTACTTTTGCTCAGCTGAAAAACATTCCTATTGACATTGATATTCTGAGCGCCAAAATCGTGCACTCAGTGTCCACTTCTAAATGTGACACCAAACCCATTACACACCTGGTCGTGTCAGCGAGGGTCGGTTTCTAACTGCTCCGTGGGACAAGAGGCCATTAACAGTTAGCCATGGCGCCAGATTGGCTTCAGACTCCAGCACGCACATGCACACACTCATGGGTTAAAAGTAAAGCTTTGCACTCCAGCCTCTTGCATATAACTCTCTGCTAATGGTCCAAGGTGCTATGCGTTTGGTAGTGTTACCCTAATTCATTTCCATATTTGTACAAAATTCCTCACGTTCAACGATTTCAGAGTGAATGCTTTTTGATGTCACACTTTCTGAGCTTTTTGTGGCCTCTTTTGTTCCTCTTTTACAACACCCATCATTGTCTGCGTGAGTTGTTGTCTCTACTGTTGATTCTATTTTAATCCTGTTTTGAATGTAGCCTGATGAGTTATAACCTCTTACCTGCTGGTGTTGAGTATAAATAAACTGTGTGTGTGTGTGTGCGCACATGTGCCGTTTGAGCGGTGTATGTCTGCAGAATTATGATATATTAAATACTCTTCTTCTTCCCCGTGTGCGTGCGTTCGTTCGTGTGTGTTCATTCATTCCAAATTCTCATCACGCACCACGGTGTGCAAAAGTACTTCCTAGACGTAGTCTCCACAGGTCTCCTCCAGAGGTGATATGCGAGGCTTCACTGTCTCTGTTATCATGAACTAACACTAAGGTCAGACAAACACCAGAGACAAAGTGGATAATACTTAATGTAGGGATAATGATGTTGCAGAGGCAACAACATGCTTAATAATTTAGCTTGTAGTTCTTTTTAATTGAGTCTCATAACCTCTCATTAATGCTGGCAGATAAGCAGCCACCGCTTTTTTTGTGAAGGCGTACGAAGCTGTTGCCAGTGCGTTCATTGCTTGTATCATGGGAAACTTAAATAGGGTGGGTTGGAAAAAAACTAATCCAGTAGGTTTCCCTTTTTTATCACCATCGCGATGAGTCAGTTTTGTTTCCTTTTTTCTTGTTGGTTTCATACCCTTTCAGCATGCAAGAGCACAACTAGAATACAGACCCTGTGGATTGAATTAGGGATTTTGGACAATCCTTAACCACATGTTGAACATTTTAGGTAAGAAAAAGTGTGCTTTAAAGTCTCAGTTAACAAAGTCAGTTAGAGCATCCATCCAGTATGAAACAGTCTAAATTTGTTTAGAACAGCCTTGACCGACTCAGATGTTTGTTTTTTTCGGTCCCTGCCTGCATCCACCCATTAAACCCCCCTCCGCCCCCCACCAATTTGGTTAATTAAAGTGACACATCTGATCTTCTGTTTCAGACTTGAGCTCCGAGAACCTGCGCACCTGCTTTCAGATCGTTAATGCCTACTTATATTTGTCTGCAACAGACTTCCTGCAGGTGAGAGACAGACAAACACACAGTCACGCATGCATACACAGAAGCATATAATCCACATACATTGATT